>NC_088802.1:7316433-7647510 GCF_011386835.1 Chrysemys picta bellii | reverse complement strand
GTAATGGGAGGGGGAATCCAGGGAGACCAAAGGGGCTGGTAGAGAGAGCGGACAGAGAACAAGGACAGGAGTACTTGTGGCACCTTAGAGACTAACAAATTTATTAGAGCATGGCAGAGTCACTGCAGGGTTGACTCAGAATTCTGCCTCTCTCCTGCGGGTGGAGACACTGATCACTATAGGAGGGAGCAATAGAGTGGAATGCCCAGAAGAATGAATGACTTGAGGACAATTTCCTGGAGGGACCCACACCCTTGCAGAGGTTTTCTGGCTCCGACATTTACATTTCTACACAGGGTGGTTTGGCCCACAGAAATAAAAATCTGCACATCTTCCACGTGCTTTTGGACCAATGGAAAAAAACCAGGAACAATTCAAGTGACTTTTAAAATTGCCTATGAAACCGAGTTAACAAAATAAATGAGCTTATGAACAACCAGAAAATATACTTCCAAGTGGAAAAAAAAACAAACTCTAACTGGACTCCTTTGTAGAGAAATTGTAAGATTTCTTACAGGAAAAGCCACAAACTGTCTGGAAAGGAAGAGTTGACTGAATTACTTGCCTCAGTGAAATTAAATACCCAGAGAATTGCTGGGCCGGTGATGATGATGATGACTGGGGCTTGCTTGCTCACCTGTGGCTCCCCCACCCCATGCTGTGGAGGCAAGGCCAGGCAGCTCTGCATCTGTAAGCCTCAGGTGCAGCTCCCATTAGCCACAGTGGCCAATAGGCTGGGGGAAGCGGGGAGGCAAAGGGGGAGATTGTAGGGAGCTCGGGAGCAGGGGGGAAGGGAGCTGTCTCTGGTGGCACAAAGGGGGGCTCTCTGGAGAGGGGTCATGGGGTCTTTCAGGGGGGCAGAGGGTTGTGTGGGTCTCTGTGGGGCAGGGGGGTGATGGATGGAGCCAGCTGCAGACCAGGTCTGCTCTGGGGAATGGGGGGTGTTGCTATTGCCCCCCCAGGAAGCTCCCTTTACTCTGTATTTGATGCCAACCGCAGGGTGCCCATCGCTACTGCACCCCCCGCTCTGTCTGTCCCCACAATCCCCCCCCCCCCCCTGACAGTGACACTCCTGCTGCTCTCTCTGCCCGGCGCTGAGACCCGCCGCGGAGGGGCGGCTGGGAAGCTCTGGCGCCTCCCCCCAGCTCCCATTCCCGGCCAACGGGCTGGGAGCCGCATCGGCGCTGGGTCGCCGGGGCGATGCGAACGCGGGCGGCGGGAACAGGAGACGGAGGCATCGTGCGGAGCTGCCCTACCGCTGCTGAGACTCCCCGCAGCAGGCAGGGTCGTCGGGCCGGGGGCTGCTTGTGGGAAGGGGGGGGGCGGGGGCTGCTTGTGGGAGCGCCCCACGTTGCCCCCCCCCCAAAAGCTCAGGGCTTGGGGCCCAAACACTGGTGCAGCCGGGTCCACCTTCGGTTCCCCAGTGTGATCGATGCACCCCCCCTCCCCGGTCCGTGCACAACACCGGCCCCTCCTCACCTGCTGGCGGAGCCCCCCAGCCCCGATCGCTCCGCGGGCGCCTGGAGCCCGAGCCCCCCGGGGAGCGGGCTAGGAGCGAACCCGGCTGGCGGGCAGAGGGAGCAGCGAGGGGACGGGCTGCCCGGCTCGGGGAGAGTGTCCCGCTGCTCAAAACAAGCTGACGACACAAGCAATGTGAGTCCCGGGGGGGGGAGTGGGCGGGGCGCCCCGGCCGACAGGAGCCAATAGCAGGGCTCCAGAAGTTCAGAAGTTCCCCTTCTCGCGCGCGGACTGGGGGGGTTCGGACTCGCGCCACAGCCCGGCCGGGGGTTTCAACGTCACCGGCTTGCAAGGCTCTGGCCCCGCCCCGCCCCTTCCTCTCCTTCCTCTCCCTCTCCCTCTCCCTGCCCGGGCTAGTGCTGGGGGGCACTGGCCCCTCCCCCAATAGTAAAACACACAAGTTCTTATAATACAAAAAGTAAATTTATCGGGGCTCCCTTGAGCTACTGGGGGCCCTAAGCAATTGCTTAGGCTTGGTCTGCTTATGCCGCAGTCTCCCCACCTCCTGCCCCACCACTTCCAGCTGTTGAAACTAAACTCGCCTGTGCCCCACTGCCCCCCTCCTTGAAACTACAGCCTTCTCTGCCCTGGCTCCCTGGGGGATGACACTACTCTTCCCGGGTCCACACCAGCTGGGCCATGGAGCTGCCTCCACCCTAAGTCGACACCGGGGCAGGGTGCTCAGGAGACACTGTGACCATTGGGGATCTTTTCTAGCTCTCGTCTCTATCTTTTTCCTTTTATGAATAAACCTTTAGATCTTTGATTCTAAAGGATTGGCAACAGTGTGATTTGTGGGTAAGATCTGACTTGTATATTGACCTGGGTCTGGGTCCTTTTGGATTGGGAGAACCTTTTTTCTTTTACTGGGGTATTCATAACCATTTGTCTCCATAACAAGTGGCACTGGTGGTGATACTGGAGCATCTAAGGGACTTGCTTAAACAACATATGGAGATATACCTATCTTATAGAACTGGAAGGGACCCTGAAAAGTCATCAAGTCCAGCCCCCTGCCTTCACTAGCAGGACCAAGTACTCCTTTTACCCCAGATTCCTAAGTGGTCCCCTCAAGGCTTGAACTAACAACCCTGGATTTAGCAGGCCAATGCTCAAACCACTGAGCTATCCCCATGTATGACTTATGATTAGCCAATGTGGTAAAATCGAAGTCTTCTCAGTTTGGCTGCTTTGGTTTGCATAGAAACCCCAGCCTTGGGCTGTAACTGCCCTGCTCTAAGCAATTTGTCCTGAATTGGCACTCTCAGCTGGGTCCCACCAGAACCAGCCTTGTTACAGTGGCGTAGTTGTGCTTGGATCCACACAACCAGGTCAATTAAGCTTTGGGTCAGAACCCCACGCTATCCAAATTTGAATTTTGGAATTGAGAGTTTTGTTGGTTAAAGCTCAGTGACCATGAGCCAGAAAGCATCAGCAGAAGCAATGAAACTGCAAGCCCTGAGAGACAGCCTGCAGTCGGAACATGAACAAAAACTGGCAGAAATTTGAATGAGAGACAAGCAGGCCTTGGCCCAGCTGGAGAGAGAGGCTGTTGAAAGAAAGGAAAGGGCTCGTATGGGGCATCTGGAGCTGCTGGCTGTTGAGGAGAGGGTTCGCTAGATGCAACAGGAGATGGCCAGACTTCAGTTCCAAGTCAAAAAAAGCGATGGAAGAACAGATAAAATTTTATCCTCTTGGAAGTCCATCTTATAACTACGTTGAAATGTTGTATTACTCTGAGCAGTTTTCTGTGTTTAACCCATTATGCTATGACCAGGGGGGGGGGGGGGGGGGACTCTAACCTGGTGGGAAATAGCCATTTGTCTGTGCAAGAAAGCTGTTTGTCTATAAACGAAGTTTCTGAATGTCTGTGTAGCCTGATCCAAAGTTGGGTATATATAATTGTAACTTGCGGATTAACAGGTTTTTGTTTTAAAATTAGGCCCAGTTAGATTATTGTAAAACTATTATATAATTTGGGAACCCCGATGTGCACAGGTGCACCACTCACACTATAGGAACTTTATATATATATACACAAATATATAATTTATGAATAATTTAGCAAAGTTATACACACATTTAAACTTAACAAGGCAAATAGAGATAATACAGAAAGTACATTTAGATGTTTATACTTACACCTTTATTTTTTATACTTAGCCATTTTTTTTATTACCATTATTGTTTTTTATTTTTATTTTTCGTGGCCCTTATTTTGGCCCCTTTTAAGGTTTACATTTTTTTAGCCTATTTGCTGCCCCTGGGATGTTATTTTTATAGTGGGTTACGCTGACGCCGCCATGACCAATGCCTATTTAATAGAGGGTTTTTTTTTAAGGTGTTTGTTTTTTATAGGTTAGAATTTGTATGACATGACCCTATTAGCATACACGTTAATTTGCTGTCATAGCACCTTTGTGGTTGGAGGTTTTGTTCGGAACCTTTCGGATGCTATGTTTTGTGGGTGGCTGATGTTAGTATTTTGGACAAAATTCCCCCTCTGGCATGCCACTTTTAGTTTTCTATAACTTATAAGTTACTTAAGTTTATTTATGCCAAAGGTTATAGGCCTTAAGCCTCACACTATTTACTAAAGCCAAATCTTACAGGATAAATGCCTGTAGGTTTCTTGCATTACTACTAAATATAATAGAGGAGAATAACAAAGCAATGAATAGAATACAGATAAGCCGCCCACTGGGCTACAGTCCCCACCTCGATAGGGTGATTGCCAATGAACCCTATCACATAAATTAGGGCCTTGCTGTATGTTTAAAGCCTGTGCATTACGTACACTAGAAGACTGATGGAAGCACCACCTGCCCAATTAAGATGTTGGTAAAAATGCCTGTGGGGTATAACAAAATGTAATGTGACCTTACACTTTAATTGGCCATAAAAATAATTTGATGTTTGGTTATTGCCATATTTGCCACTTTTGATATATGTTACCCTTTATACACTTGATTAACCAGGCTGGTTACCAATGATGAAGATGACGATGGATTTTGTTGGTATCTTTTTTTTTGGCCACCTTAAATATTACTTTGATGTACTGATTTTTTTGTTAGAACACCAGGCTATTAGTGACATTTTTTACGTTGGGAGGAATACTACCAGAGGAGGTACATGGCTGTGATAGTTGTAGACCTTATTTTTGAGGTGACCTACTGAGTGGAGCGGCCAAGTGACCGAATACATTTTTATTTGGATTGGACCTAGTTAAGGAGGTACCATAATGTAATTTTAGTTAAATAAGAATTTTAATTAGGGTGTAATGTTACAGACCCTGTCTTTGAGCTGCCCTTAGTAGAAAGCAGTGGCATTTTTTAATAAGGATTCGAGCAAGTGGCTCTTCCTGTTTTAGATTTAAAAACAATTTTAATATTACTATTAATATACTATATATATATTTAATTAAATGTGGGGCTTTTTAACCCAGAAATTGATATATGACATATAGTTTTTATTATACCTTTGATATGAGTGTAGCCACCTTTTACCCTGGAGTTATTGAGGGAGGATGGGGTGGTGTTTTTTAAGTTACTACAGGTGACATGGTTACATTTGTTAGTTGAGGGCTACACCTTTGTTTGGTATACCCTTTTACCATATGTTTAGTTTTCATACATATTGTATTTTAATACATTATTTATATATATATATATATATATATATATACATTGATATTATTAGTTTAGGCAATAAACTTAATACTGTTTTGATTATTAATTTTTTTTAAAGTTTGCTATACTGGGGATGAAATTATATGGCTTTAAGGAAGGCACCAATGTATTAAAGAGTGTTTTTGCACCAGAGCAACAAGAAGTGTGTTTATATTTTTTAGCTCATGGTTACTTTAGCATTAAGAGATGATTATTTGGAGGTTTACAACAAAGTTTAGTTGGGTTTTTGTTTTTGTTTTTTCTAACATGGTACAAACACTGGAGCTTGTGAGTTTGCCTTTTTAAACAAACTGTTAGGACCTTAAGACTGCTGCAGAGGAGGAACAATGCTGTTAACATAGTGCTGTGAGCTGGATTTGGGTTCTTTTTGAGGATTTTGTTTTATTGCTGAGTACCTGTAAAGACATGGGGTTTTTTTGTACAGCCTAGTGATATTTGATATTATAACATTTACTCATTTAGCAAATCAATTTTTTTTGCTATTTTTAAACAAAACATTTTACAAGAGCAAATTCACAAATGGTGATAACCCTGACGGTTTAATACCAGGTTACGTTAGCTATATTATAAAGCACTATAGCTACAATATAGTTATTAATTATACGTTAATAGGATGATGGTTTGCTTAAGGAACTTTTCAATTGTAATTTGGGTTTTGCCAAACAACTGGCCAGATTGCCTGACAAATTCCAAATTAAAGCTAATAACCAATATATATGAGTTAGTTTTACATAAATTGTTCATTGAGACAAACATACCTATATTTTTGACTGATTTTTTACAAAGATTGAACCACCCCAGGTGTCATAGAAGGACAGACACTATGGTGGTTAGATTTTAATTTTACAACTGAACTAATGTGGTACCACAAAGAAAAAATATGTTACTAATAATTGCGCAAAAGATCATTTTGCAACAAAAACCTTTTTAACATGTAAGGAGAAAAGAGAAAAATAAAAATGGTTTACTTATGTGACGCAAAACATAAAAATAACTTTAAAAGAAAAATAAGTTTATAAAAAGTTTAAACAAGTAATTTCAGCATACCACCAATGGACTATACATTGATATTTTGAGCAGGTTTAGGAATTTTAAGGGTTGAAATTATTAGGTGTGTATATATATATTGGTTTAAGTATATAGCCTTGGTTTGCCTATACCCTCAGACAGAGACCAACACCTACAAGATCTTCACCAAGCATTCTCAAAACTACGATACCCACACAAGGAAATAAAGAAACAAATTAACAGAGCCAGACGTGTACCCAGAAGCCTCCTGCTACAAGACAGGCCCAAAAGAGAAACCAACAGAACTCCACTGGCCATCACCTACAGTCCTCAGCTTAAACCTCTCCAACGCATCATCAGTGATCTACAACCCATCCTGGACAATGATCCCTCACTCTCACAGACCTTGGGAGGCAGGCCAGTCCTCGCCCACAGACAACCTGCCAACCTTAAGCATATTCTCACCAGCAACCACGCACCACACCATAACAACTCTAACTCAGGAACCAACCCATGCAACAAACCTCGATGCCAACTCTGCCCACATATCTACACCAGCAACACCATCACAGGACCTAACCAGATCAGCTACAACATCACCGGCTCATTCACCTGCACGTCCACCAATGTTATATATGCCATCATATGCCAGCAATGCCCCTTTGCTATGTACATTGGCCAAACTGGACAGTCACTACGCAAGAAGATAAATGGACACGAGTCAGATATCAGGAATGTTAACATACAAAAACCTGTAGGAGAACAATTAGCAGATGTAAAGGTAGACATCTTACAGCAAAAAAACTTCAGGACCAGACTCCAAAGAGAAACTGCTGAGCTCCAGTTCATTTGCAAATTTGACACCATCAGATCAGGATTAAACAAAGACTGTGAATGGCTATCCAACTACAGAAGCAGTTTCTCCTCCCTTGGTGTTCACACCTCAACTGCTAGCAGAGCACCTCACCCTCCCTGATTGAACTAACCTCGTTATTTCCAGACTGATTTATACCTGCCTCTGGAGATTTCCATTACTTGCATCTGAAGAAGTGTGGTTCTTACCCACGAAAGCTTATGCTCCCAATACTTCTGTTAGTCTTAAAGGTGCCACAGGACCCTCTGTTGCTTTATACCATAAATGTAATTATTCAGTTAGGAACTGCTTTTTTTGACTCTTTAGATTCTAAATTAAAACAGAAATGGGTGGAAAAAAGAATTAAAGCAGGTGCCAATATTTTTTAAGAAATACGATGGCCAACCTGTAATTAGATTAATTTTACATTTTACATTGATGAATTAGGACCTATAATGATAAGCACGATTTATTTTGCGGGTAGCAAAGTTTGCTACATGTTGAAGAAGCTTCAACACTTTTTTTAAAATAATGATTTCTGCATAAAGCAGAAATATTATATGTTGCTGGCTTCTTTTGTTTTTTTTTTGGTATAAGGTAGGTCTGGAGTTGCAACTAACTTGATACCTATTTATGGAATAATAATACACAACTGATTGGTTAGATTAAGAAGGGATGTAGAATACAAACATGCAAGTAACAAGTACTGAATGCTTCAACTTGTTCTAAAGGCATTACCTTGCTTGATTCTACCACTTACAGGTTAGGAGTAGTGAAGGTTTTTTTTTTTTACCTTGTACATGCACGTTAGACATATTAGACCTAACCTTTTTTTATTTAAAAAGATATTTTTTTACTTTTCCCCTTTACAACATTTAATTGCTTATTTCCTAATGTCGGAGAAAAACACAGTTCTCACTTTTTGTTTGGGTACAGCAAGTCAGATGCTCTATTTTCTCTCTATCAATTGCATAGAGTATTTGTCTTACTTTACTTTTCCTCTAGCACTGTTCCTGGGGGACATTTTATATATGATTAAATGTTTAGGAGTTTTTAATTGTAATTATTTAGTTATTAATTAACTGCTAAACTTGAGTTAGAAGCAGTTTGCTTTGCCTGTTTATTTTTTTTCAAGCACAGAGCACACAAGCACTTCCCCTTTTTAGCAACATACTAGCTACTGGTTAAAGCCTTAATGATTTTTGCTGCTGAGGGTTTTTTTGACATTACAAGTTAAGGGCACAGAAACTGTTGGCTTGGTGGATTACATGATATGGGATAAAGGCATGGTTACAAAGTCTTTATGACCTGTGGGGGAACAATTTTTTTGCTACTTTCTGGTAAGGGTTTTTCTGGTTTCTTTAATATCTTTTAATGAACCATTTTTACATTATTATTTAATTTAGTTTTTTGGGATTTTTAACACCCTGCTTAGGTGAAAGTTGGACATGTACTTACAGCTGTGCTCAGACAGTTCTGTAGCTTTTTATTTATTTTATTAATTAATTTTAGTTATTACCAACAAGAGTTAGTTGGTATATTACTTTATATGTATGATTATATGACATATTAGACGTATACTTTTTTATAATTTATATGATATGGTTTTGGTTGACCACAGAATTCTCAGCAGAATTCTTTACTTTTTTTAACTTCCACTTAAAGCTTAAATAAGTTATATGACACATCCACACACACATACATATATAGGGACGTTCCACGTTAAATAATTAACCCCTTGACTGGTTTAACAATTACTTAAACAAGTTCCAAGAAAAACAGATGGGAGGGGGGTTCTGCTCCTTCTTGATGGATTAACTCGCCTCAAGGTCTCTGATGGACCGACCCACTGAGCAGTATCTCTTCTCTTCCCTCGATGGATTAATTTACCAAGGGTACGTCTATACTTACCTCTGGGTTCAGCGGTAAGCAATCAATCTTCTGGGATCAATTTATCACGTCTTGTCTAGACGCGCTAAATCGATCCCGGAAGTGCTCGCCGTCGGCACCGGTACTCCTGCTCCGCGAGAGGAGTACACGGAGTCGACGGGGGAGCCTGCCTGCCGCGTGTGGACCCGCGGTAAGTACCTTGTAGTTCGAACTAAGATACTTCGACTTCAATACGTTATTCACGTAGCTGAAGTTGCGTATCTTAGTTCGAACTGGGGGGTTAGTGTGGACCAGCCCCAAGAGGCCAATGACCTAGTCGGACCTACTAAACAGCAAGGGGAAAGCTGGTCAGCGAGGGATCTTGGCTCAGCACAAGAGAGCTGAGGGGACTGACATTAAGGCAGCTTGAACCATACTAAGTTTTCAGGTACTGCGGCCTCTTGGGGGCAATTAGTTAACTCTCCAGCCACCTCAAAGTGTGGGTCACCGTACACTGTGCTGCTACTGCTATTTTAACAATTACTGATTACTCCCAAAGCCCCCTTAACACGTGTATAAGAGATTCTTGCAAGATTCTAACCCCATTGACTACTCAAATATATACAATGAGGAGTGCAACCAGGCTGATGTCCCACATCACCCCACTTGCATCCTGCTCCTGGCATGCCTGATGATTAAAACTTGAGTTCAGTGCACCTTTCTTTGATGTTTGTCCCTTCCTTACTTAAGAAAAGCAGACATAATAGACTAAAGGCAAAGAACCAGAAAAGAGGAACAACAGCTGAGTGGAAAAAGCGGGAGTTCCCTGCTGAGTTATAGTGTTTCTGACGGGCACCAACTTCTGACTCAGAGGTTGCCTGGATTCTTCATTTAGATTCTAATTTAGAATTTTCAAAGGTGAGTTACCTATCCCGGGTAGGGAGGTTACCCTCTGTGCGCCCCTCGAGGTCCCATCTGGGGGGCTAACTGTAGCCTGACCCAAAGTTGGGTATATATAATTGTAACTTGAGGATTAACAGGTTTTTTGTTTTAAAATTAGGCCCAGTTAGATTTGTGACGTGCAGTCTATATGGTTTTATAAAAACATGATAATAAGTGAATATAATGTAACTGGGATAGTTTTATAAAGATTTGATAATAAGTGAATATAATGCAACTGGGATATGCTTCGTGCAAAAGGTCTCTTGTAAGGTATCATTACAAAGCTCATAATCTACTGAGTGTGATCATCCTATTTGTAGAAATGTACCACTCTTGTATCTAAAACTAGAAATATGAAATATAACTCTGAGGGCCTATTGTAATTATGTAAAGTGTGGGCCATTAATGATGGTTTGGAATCTTGATGACTCCCATTAACAAGAAGAACAGGAGTACTTGTGGCACCTTAGAGACTAACAAATTTATTAGAGCATAAGCTTTCGTGGACTACAGCCCTATGCATCCGAAGAAGTGGGCTGTAGTCCACGAAAGCTTATGCTCTAATAAATTTGTTAGTCTCTAAGGTGCCACAAGTACTCCTGTTCTTCTTTTTGCGGATACAGACTAACACGGCTGCTACTCTGAAACCCATTAACAAGGACCATTGTCTGCAGATGGCTGCGTTTACCTGTTAGTCTTCCTGTATATGTGTGTGGTGGCAAGTGGGCAATGAAGTCTTGCAGTAACATGTGATATGTCACCTGAACTGGAATCCATCTTTAACCTGGTGCTTTTCCAGTGAGGGGGGTGTGGAAACCCAGAGGGACAAAGGGTTCCCGCCTTCTGCAAAAGATATATAAAGGGGTGGAAGAGAACAAAGGGGAGAGAGGAGCCATCATGAAGAATCCCCTAGCTACCACCTGAACTGCAATAAGAGCTGTACCAGGGGAAAGAATTGTGCCCAGGCCTGGAAGGTGTCCAGTCTGAGAGAAAACTTACTGAAGCATCTCTGAGGGTGAGATTATCTGTATTTAGTTTGATTAGACATAGATTTGCGCATTTTATTTTATTTTGCTTGGTGACTTACTTTGTTCTGTCTGTTACTACTTTGAACCACTTAAATCCTACTGTCTGTATTTAATAAAATCACTTTTTATTTAGTAATTTACTCAGAGTATGTATTAATACCTGGGGGAGCAAACAACTGTGCATCTCTCTCTATCAGTGTTATAGAGGGCGAACAATTTATGAGTTTGCCCTGCATAAGTTTTATACAGGGTAAAACGGATTTATCTGGGTTTAGACCCCATTGGGAGTTGGGCATCTGAGTGCTAAAGACAAGCACACTTCTGTGAGCTGTTTTCAGGTAAACTTGCAGCTTTGGGGCAAGTGATTCAGACCCTGGGTCTATGTTGGAGCAGACGGGAGTGTCTGGCTCAGCAAGACAGGGTGCTGGAGTCCTGAGCTGGCAGGGAAAATAGAAGCAGGGGTAGTCTTTGCATGTCAGGTGGCAGCTCCCAAGGGGGTTTCTGTGATCCAACCCGTCACAAGATTATTGTAAAATTATTATATAATTTGGGAACCCTGATGTGCACAGGTGCACCACTTACACTATAGGAACTTTATATATATACACAAATATATACTTTATTAATAATTTAGCAAAGTTATACACACATTTAAACTTAACAAGACAAATAGAGATAATACAGAAAGTACATTTGGATGTTTATACTTACACCTTTATTTTTTATACTTAACCATTATTTTTTTTATTACCATTATTGTTTTTATTTTATTTTTTGGTGGCCATTATTTTGGCCCCTTTTAAGGTCTACATCTCTTCAGCCTATCGGCTGCCCCTGGGGTGTTACTTTTATAGTAGGTTACGCTGACGCCGCCATGACCAATGCCTATTTAATAGAGGTTTTTATTTGTATTTCCTCCCGTTAAGGTGTTTGTTTTTTTATAGGTTAGTATTTGTATGGTGTTACCCTATTCGCACACATGTCAATTTGCTGTTATAGCACCTTTGCGGTCGGAGGTTTTGTCCGGAACCTTCCGGATGTTGGTGTTAGCGATGTTTTGTGCTAGTGTTAGCTATGTTCTGTGGGTGGCTGATATTAGTATGTTGGACAAAATCCCCCCTCTGGCATGCCACTTTTCATTTTCTATAACTTATAAGTTACTTAAGTTTATTTATGCCAAAGGTTATAGGCCTTAAGCCTCACACTATTTACTAAAGACAAATCTTACAGGATAAAAGCCTGTAGGTTTCTTGCATTACTATTAAATATAATAAAGCAAAATAACAAAGCAATAAATATAATACAGGTAAGCCGCCCCACTGGGCTACATCTGTCTAATGTCTCAGAAGTGAATCTGGAATGAGATCAAGCACAGAGAGATCTCCTGGGTCAGGAAAATGTTTCTCTGGAGCAGATTAAAGTGGATGGTCAGGTTAGAGCCCTGACTGAGGAAAGAAAGGGTGAAACATTGTTGGCTAGTACAGCTTATAAAAGTGAACCTGCAAAGGGTAACTGTGATTTGCTGGCAGTAGCTCAGTGTAGTGAGAAGAGCAGCCTAGGGTTACCATACGTCCGTATTTTCCTGGACATGTCCGGCTTTTTAATTTTTAAATCACTGTCCGGGAGGAACTTTAAAATATCTAAAAACGTCTGGGAAAATACGAACGTGTGGTAACCCTAAGTGCAAAGTCCCGGGGCTGGTGGCACTTCCTGGGGCAGCTCCCGGCACCCGCTGGCCAGCAGGAGCCTGCAGTGTGGACGGCCCCTAGGCACAGAGGCGGAGGGGTCTCCGCGTGCTGCACTGGCTCCCTCCTGCCCAATCAGAGCTGCGGGGGTGGGGCTAGCAGGCACCGGCAGCGGGCAGAGAGCCCTCCGCCCCCCCGACCCGACCCAACCCTAGGAGCCAGAGGGACCTGTCAGATGCTTCCCGGGAGCCCCTCCCAGGTAAGCACCACCAGGACTCCCCACCTCACCGCCCGGCAGGTCCCTCTGACTCTTAGGGTCAGGTCGGGGGGGAGGGGGGACGGAGGGTTCTCTGCGCACTGCCAGTGCCTGCAAGCCCCACTCCGCAGCTCCGGTAGCTCCCATTGGCGCTTTTCCCTGCCAATGGGAGCCATGTAGCTTGCACTTGTGGCAGGCGCAGCACGTGGCGACCCCTCGGCTGCCCCTGATCCTAGGAGCCAGAGGGACCTGCGGCAGGAGGGGTGAGTAGGCGAGCGGGGCGGGCTGAAGAGGCGAGGGGTGAGCAGCGGGGTTGAGTAGGTGAGTGGGTGTGTGTGTGAAAAGGCCAGCGGTGGGCAGTGGGGTGAAGATGCGAGGGGTGAGCAGTGGGGGTTGAGTAGATGAGGGGTGAGCAGGGGGTGTGTGAAGAGGCCAGCAGTGGGGCAGCTGGGGTTGAAGAGGTGAGCGGCGAGGGAGCCAGCGGCGGGTGGGCAGGCGGGGGTGAGGAGGCAAGGAGCGGTGAGCCAGCGGCAGGCGAGGGTTCTTGCAGCAGGCATGGGGGTTTCTGGCAGGGGAGTGAGGAAGTGAGTGGCAGGTGGGAGGAGGTGAGCGGTGGGTGGGGGACTGAGGAGGGATGCAGCAAGCCAGCGGCGGGCCAGGGGGTGAGGAGGGGTGCGGTGGCAGGGCTGAGGGGGACCTGGGTCAGGGTTGGGGACTAGCGGGGGTGGACTGTGGGTGGGGCCGACACCCCCCATGGTGTCCTCTTTTTTGAATGTTCAAATAGGGTAACCATAAGCGGTGAGCTGATGGCTTTTTCTAGTCAGCAGTTTGGGAAGGCAAGGATAGTGAAAGATGAGTGTCCCTATACCTTACCTGTTATCTGTGTGGAGAAGTGTGACAGTGAAGGAAATGTGCCTGTCTCTGTCAGGGCTAGTGACTTGCCTATGGAGGGAGCTACCTCGGGCTCCAAGCAGTTGTCTGTGAACAGCCCTGTGTGCTGGGACAAGGGAAATGAAATCCCAAGCTGTGTGTCTGGTAAAGGAGAAGGTGTCTCCGGCTCTTCTTTGTCTGTGGAGCAGACAGAAGGTGCCTTTCGGCCTGTGATAGTTGAGAATAGTGCAGTTGTCTCAAAGTTGGTTCTGAATTCAACTAAAGCCCAGGAGGGGAATGGTCCTAAGTCTGTGTCTGCTGGGGAGAATGGCACTGTAACTAGGTTGCATCCAGTTAATGTCTTAGCAAAATCCCAGAGACCAGACAATTCTGGTGCTTGTATTTTGCCTGTTGCTCGTGTGTGGTTGGAAAAGGACATAGCAACTCGGTCTAATCAGGGTAATATCCTAGCCAGGGCACAAGAAGAGCATAAAGGTGATTTAATTGTGTTACCTACTGACAGTTTGAAAACTTGTAGCAAGAAGGACAAAATTCCTGAACTTGTGTGCGGCAAAGGGAAGGAGAATGCTTCTGATCTTTTGACTATAAAATCTATGAGTTTGCCTGAATGGGGTTTGTGTAGGAATCTGCCTGATGGGCCAGAGGTAGTCCTGGATGTAAGTGAGACCCAGCAAGAGGTCTTGGGAAAGTGTTTCTTTAGAGCAGTGGGGGTTGAAGGTGAAGAGGGTAAGGGCAGAATTTCTGTGAGGGATGAATTGTGGCTTAAAGAAGCTCCTAGAGAAAGGAATCCTCATGGTAATTTGTGCAAGCAGTTTGCTGCAACTGAAGGGTGTGAAAGTAAGTTAATCAAGGAAGTTTCAATTCCTAGCAGCCAGAAATTTTCTGTTGTGAATGGATCTACTGACTTTCCATTTGAAAGATCCAGTGTGGATCGCTTTGAGAAGGTCTCAGTTGGAGTAAAAGCTGGTAAAAACGTTGAACAGCCCTATAATCCAGTGGCTGGGTTTGGCCAGCTTGTTGGGGAGACAAGGTTGTTGAGAGAGGAATGTCTCCATGCTGATTCTGTGAGTGAACAGTCTGTGTCTCAGGTTCAGAGGGAAGACTGGGTAGCTGAGTCTGCAGAGCAGAGCAGCTGGGCAGTTAATCTCTTGAGAATGCAGGGGAGGGCAGGTATACTCTCATCTCTACACATTTTGGATATGACTTGTCATCTCTCAGTAAACTTAACGTCTGATTCCATGTGGGAGCAGAGGTTGGTAAGGGAAGGACAACTAGGGTGACCAGATCACCCAAGACAAATATTGGGACGTGGGGGGGGGGGGGTGATGCGGGGGGGGCGTGGCGGGGCCAAAAAAAAACCCCTTCCTCCGCAAGCACTGGAGGGAGGCCCGGGAGACGCAGGGGAAGCGCGGGGTCAGGGTGAGTAACAGTCCGGCCTGGCCCCGAGCAAGCAGGACTCAGTTGGGTGGTACGGCGAGGAGGGGGGCGGCCCGCGGGGCCAGGCGGCGGCTGTTCTCCCCCCCGGGCAGCGGGACTCGGGAGCAGCCGCTGCTGCAGCTCCCACTGCCGCGGGGGGAGGAAGCGGCCATGGCGCTCCGCGGCTGCAGCTCTGGCGCCCGGGCCCGAACCCCCCGAGCCGGGGCCTGCTGCGGGGACCCAGCAGCGCGCACGCTGGGCCCAGCCCCTGGCCAGTCGCGTCTGGGCTGCTGCCCAGCTGGTGCTATCCCGCGGTGGCCCCGGAGTGGGGGCAGCAGGCCCCAGCCCCCCCGTCCCGCAGGGGAACGAACGGGGCTGGGCTGCCGATGCCTCCGCCCCGGGGCCGCCGCGGGATTGCACCAGCTGGGCAGCAGCCCAGACGCGACTGGCCAGGGGCTGGGCCCAGCGTACGCGCTGCTGGGTCCCCGCAGCAGGCCCCGGCTCGGGGGGTTCGGAGGCGCCGCAGCCACGGAGCGCCATGGCCGCTTCCTCCCACGCGGCAGTGGGAGCTGCAGCAGCGGCTGCTCCCGAGTCCCGCTGCCCGGGGGGACAACAACAGTCGCCGCCTGGCCCCACGGGCCGCCCCCCTCCTCTCCCAACCACCCAACTGAGTCCTGCCTGCTCGGGGCCAGGCCGGACTGTTACTCACCCCGGCCCCGCGCTTCCCCTGAGTCTCCCGGGCCTCCCTCCAGCACTTGTGGAGGGAGGGGGAATGGTGAGCCCGGGGAAGAGGCGGGGATTCAGGGAGGGAGCCAATCGGGGGAGGTGGGGGCGGGGGCGGGGCGGGGGGGGGGAGCGCGAGCACTTCTGGGCTCTAGGCTCCGGGGCATTTCCTTGTTTGTCCAGTGTCCCGACCGCATGTCGGTCGGGACGCGGGACAAACAAGGAAATATCGGGACAGTCCCGATAAAATCGGGACATCTGGTCACCCTAAGGACAACAAAACTTTAAGTCTAGCTTGCTAGTAAAAATGGATGGTATCTCTTTAAGACAAAGTCCAGCCTTGGAATTGGTAGCAGTTAAGAACCTGAAAACTGGTGAACTGGTTCCTGACTGTGGTAATGCAAATTACCTGGCTGACCAGGAAAAGAAAGACTTGCTAATAGCTGTTAGCACAGCGAGCCCACCCCATCAGCCAGTGAATTCTGTTAAGCAAGAAAAATCCGGGTTTGATCCTTCAGGACGAGGAGGAGAAAGAAAACTTGATTTTGCAAAGGAAGGCCACATTTGCCTAAAATGCCAAAATCCCAATGGTATTGGGCCAAAGGTGTGGCACGACAAAGATGATTGTAAATGGACACTTGCAATGGATTTGTTGTTATTGCTAATGGTCATTTTTGTAACTAATGTGTTGCTATTACCAAGAACTGTAAAAATGTACAATGTGCCTAATCTTTGGAAAAAACCCTTGAACATGTTAAAAGGAATACACGAGAACACACTTTATGTTAAAAGTCCGTGTTATACTGATGTTGCACAGTTAATGCCTAAAAACAGTCTTGGAACTTTTCACAGGAGAAAAGACATTCCAGTTCTGATGTGCTGTATGAAAAGGGAAACTGAGGCACACTACCCTATTGCTTTCATGGCTAAATGCCAAGATTCCTGTACTATGAATGACATTAATATCTACATTCATTTGATGTTAACTGGGTTCCAAACATTTGCCAGAGCTTGTATGGATAAAGTAGCTGTTTTCTTTAGCTCTGGGCAAGATCACATGAGACATACAGGAACCATGCTGCAAGAGCAGATCCTATCCACTGTTATTCTAACCAAGTTTTACCTTAAGTTTGTAAAGAGATTCAATCATGTTGTTGAACATGACTTTGATAAACCATTTCTGTTATACACTGGTACGTCTTCTAACCCAATACTTGCTGTAGTAAGACAGAACCAAGGATGGGGAGTTTTTGGGATGCAGTCAGTGATGTTTGTGTCATCCCTTCCTGCATCAATTTTGCGTTGGGGGTGTGATGTTATTGACATGAACTGGGACCATATAGTTCATTGTTGCAAGCAAAGTCCTGTAGTGGCACCAAATCTTGTATAAAAGGGGTCAAATAAGGTGTCTAAGACAAGGTTATGGTTTGCTGGTTATGATTGTGCTATCTGTATGCATGTATAGGAACTCCTCCCTTAACACTGTAGTTATGTTTCTGAAAAATGCGACTTTAAGTGAAACGATGTTAAGCGAAACCAATTTCCCCATAAGAATTAACGTAAATGAGGGGGTTAGGTTCCAGGGAATTTTTTTTCACCAGACAAAAAACTATATTTTTATATATATATATATATATATAGTGTGTGTGTGTGTGTGTATATATATATACATACACACACACACAGAGTATAAGTTTCAAACAAACAATGTAATACTGTAGACAGTGATGATGACTGTGAAGCTTGGTTGCGGTGGTGAAGTCAGAGGGTGGGATATTTCCCAGGGAATGCCTTACTGCTAAATGAACTAGCAATTGACTGAGCCTTCAAGGGTTAACTTTCACACTGTACAGGGCAGCAGGAAAGGAGGGAGGGCAGACAGAGACAGAGAGACACACCCTGTGTGTGAGAGAAAAAATGTGCTTTAAATTTAAAATTTAAAAAAATTCCCCTTTAAGTAGCTGACCCCAGGCTTAAGTAACCTGCCTTGTTAATTACATCAGCTTGCTGAGACCTGACACCGCAGCTACTGCCTAGAAGCTCCCTCCGTGTGTTCCCCCTGCTCTATGGAAGATGGGGTAAGTGGGGTGCAGGGGCAGGGGGAGACACCCTGACATTAGCCCCCCTCTTTCCCCCTCCTCCCCCCCCCTTACAGTAAGCAGGAGTCTTGGGGAGCAGCTCCAAGGCAGAGGGCAGGAGCAGCACATGGCAGTGGGGGCAGGGACAGCTGCAATTGATGGCCTGCTGGGCAGCTGCTGCAGAGGGAACTTAGGGGAGGGGGGAGCTGATGGGGGAGCTAGTAGGGGGGCTGCCGGTCCACTCTGGTTCCAAGCCCTCACCAGCTAGCTGCAAAGGGCTGCTCTTCCTGCAAGCAGTGGACAAAGCAGGCGGCTGCCAAACAACGTGAGAAGGGAGCATTGCGCAACTTTAAACGAGCATGTTCCCTAATTGATCAGCAACTTAACATCAAAACAATGTTAACTGGGACAACTTTAAGTGAGGAGTCCTGTATCATTTTGTATTTAAAGTTATAGGTATTGGCTCTATACTGTCTTTAGTTCAAACTTGTGCTGTGCTTCTGGGTGATACCCCAGACAAGTTGGTGTCAGCTATACAATTGACACATTGAGAGAAGGCAGATACACCTTGTGACTCAGCAAGGCATTCAGGGACATGCCTATGGACAGAACTCTAAAGGCTTAGCTACACTTGCGAGTTACAGTACAATAAAGGAGCCCAGGGCGCCCTACCTCACTCCCCGTCCACACTGGCAAGGCATGTAAAGCACTTTGACTCCACTGCTAAAGCGCTACTGGTACTCCACCTCGGCGAGAGGAATAACGTTTGCTGCACCTTGGCTGCAATGCCTGGGCGTAAGTGTGGATGAGGTGTTGCATTACTGCGCTCTGATTGGCCTCCGGAAATGTCCCATAATCCCCTTAAGTCAAGTGGCCACTCTGGTCATTGTTTTGAACTCCTGTAGGAATGCAGAAATGCCCTTTCGAAGCTCCGTTTCTGACAGCTGGCGTGCAAGCCGTTACTGTGGAATGCTGTGTGTGTGTGAGAGAGAGAGGCGGGGGGGGGGGGTCTGCTGCTCTCTGAACTTACAAGATAGCATGCTGACATGCTCTCAGGTCTCCCCTCCCCCCAAAACCCACTCTCTCTCTCCCCCCACATACACACAAAACACTCCCTGTCATGTTCCATCCCCCCTTTTGAAAAGCACATTGCAGTCACTTGCATGCTGGGATAGCTGCCCATAATGCACCGCTCCCAATGCCGCTGCTAGTGCCGCAAATGTGGCCACGCCAGTGCGCAAGCCGCTGTCAGTGTGGACAGACTGCAGCGCTTTCCCTATTGCACTCTCTGAAGGCTGATTTAACTCACAGCGCTCTATATCTGCAAGTGGAGCCATGCCCTAAGGCTTTTCATGGACAGGTTCTCTTTGGAACAAAGAAAGCAGAGGCCACATGGCAAGAGACTAGAAAAAGCTGCTGCACCTTCTCCATCTTGTCTTCAATCCTGCTTCTTACCTCTGAAGGAACTTTACTACAAATGGAAGCTCTACACAAAGGACTGAGGACGCATCCCAGCTGGGGATGTTCCAGAGACTTGAGTTGAACCTGCAGTTTATTCTATCACTGCTGGAAGCCTGAACCAAGAACTTTGCCATTACTGTATGTAATTGATTCAGTTTAACCAATTCTAGCTCTCATCTCTATCTTTTTCCTTTTATGAGTAAACCTTTTGATTTTAGATTCTAAAGGATTGGCAACAGCATGATTTGTGGATAAGATCTGGTTTGTATATTGACTTGGGTCTGGGGCTTGGTCCTTTGGGATCGGGAGAACCTTTTTTCTTTTACTGGGGTATTGGTTTTCATAACCATTTGTCCCCATAACGAGTGGCACTGGTGGTGATACTGGGAAACTGGAGTGTCTAAGGGAATTGTTTGTATGACTTATGGTTAACCAGTGCGGTAAAACCGAAGTCTTCTCTGTTTGGCTGGTTTGGTTTGCCTTGGTGTGCATAGAAACCCCAGCCTTGGGCTGTAACTGCCCTGCTCTAAGCAATTTGTCCTGAATTGACACTCTCAATTGGGTCCCACCAGAACCAGCCTCGTTACACATGTTCAACTTTTTTTGAGGGAAAATTTTGCTCTGGGGGAGGGATTTGGGCTGTAATTATGTAACCCCTCTGCCACGTGGTGTCGGCAGCAACAAGGGTGTGGTTCAGTATCCAGGGGCTCCCCTTAACAACTCAAAACAGAACCGTCTCAAGCCCCCGGCCAGTAATCTGGGAAAACTAAATACCCCCAGGGGCACCTTTATGAGGCAACACATCCCCCCTCACCAGCACCGAGTCTGTGTAGCAGAACAAAAAAAACCAACCCGACTTTTTATGAAAAGTTCTCACCTCTGCCTGAAGGGGAGAGTTAACCACAAAGGACAGGAGCACAGGAGATGTACACTGCAAAGCAGAACACGGAGAGGAGCAAAGGAATCCTTTGCAAAGGGATTTCCTGTCTTGCACACACCCAACCACTGTAAGGCGCTCCACCCTGCTTTGGGGGGCTGTAAAAATAATAACAGGGCTGCTATGACACTGGGATCTTCAGAATAACCTCCCCTCTCCACCCTAATCCCAGTCCCTCCATTGCAGAGCAGGGGTGGGAGTCAATTTCCCAGGGCACTGCTCTGTAGGAAGATCACAGCTTACCTTCTCCAGGGACTCCTTAGCTGCAGCACCCCTTGCAAGGCAGGTCCCTGCTCCCCCTCTCCCTCTCCGTGCATTAGCTGAGGGGGGAGCCCGAACTCCCCACTTCACACACATCATGTCTTCCCCCATTGCTAGTGCCACAAAAAGCGCGCGAAAAAGCCAGCTACAAGGAGAAGGAAACTACCACCACGGATGTGCTCATACACCTTATTAGCATACTGCTTCTTGACTGGACAAGGGGCAGAAGCACTGGGGGGGGGGGAAGAGGGTCCCGCCTCTCATGGTGACAGGTTTCAGAGTGGTAGCCGTGTTAGTCTGTATCAGCCCAAATACATAATAAATTAGTTAGTCTCTAACTTGCCACAAGGACTCCTCGTTGGTTTTGCTAATCCGCCTCTGCTCATCTAGCTATTTGCCTAGTTTTACAACAGGCTACATAAAAGCACTAGTGACGTCAGTACAAACTAAAATTTCAGACAGTGACTTGTTCATTACTGCTCTATAGAGTATACACTGACATGGATCTTTCCAGCTGATTTATTTTGTAATGATATGGTGACAATGAGAAAGGCAGCAATATTTCAGTAATAGTGGCTGTGTGACACGTCTGTATTTTTCTCTCTGGTTTTGTAAACGAATAGTTTTTAAGTGAGGTGTAACTTGGGGTATGTAAATCAGACTCCTGAAAGGGGTGCAGTCGTTTGGAAAAGTGAAGAGCCACTGCAATCCTTGGGCGAGCAGGGGCAGAGACTGGTGGGAGTGGAGGAGAAGGGGCAAAGAAGGGCCTCTCTGCCCTGGGCACAGATTGGGAGAGCAGGTGGGCAAAGAAGGGCCTCTCCGTCCCAGGCACAGGCTGGGGGAGGTGAGGAACTGTGACAGAGTGGGAATTTTCTGTACTATTTTGTATGAATACTATGTGCCTCAGTTTCCCCATGTGCAGCATGGTTAAATAGGTGGCGGGAAAAGGTTGTTTACCCGTTGTAGAGACCCAGAGATACAGGTGTGGCCGATGCCTGGGCTCTGGGGCCCCATGCCCATGGAGATCCCCAGAAGAAAATGGCCACTCCAATTGCCCAGACATTTGGCACCTAGCAACTAACGACCATGGATGGCCCACCCTCTGCAGGAAGCCAGTGGGATGTGATTAGCTGGAGAACAAAGGGCTGAGGAGGAAGGCCAGGGGACAAGGTTTGCCCAGGAACAAAAACAAAGGGCTGAAGAGGAGTCAGGTTGGGGGTTGTTACGTGTGGGGCTGCTGGAATCGGGGACACGCTCCTGAACTGGGACAGCAAAGGGGTCAAAGGGCTCTCGGCTGACGCGGATGGACCGCGCTGTAACTTTCTGTTCCAACCAAGGACTCTCTACGCTGTCTTCCAGACATCGAATAAACCCTCCTGCAGTGGCTGAGTCACACCACATTAAGGAAGTTGGGGGTGCATTGCTCCCTTTGGGGGTACAAGTTTCCCCCTCAGTGGGGGGTTTGGTTGGCTAGCTCCCAGTACCAAAAGGAAGGGGAGGGGTCAATGGGAAATCAGGACCCTGAGACTGACAGTCCCCAGGGGGCAACAGGGAGAGGCCAATGCTCCAGGTCAGCCTGATTGACAGGGTGGGCAGGCTAATCAGGGAGTCAGGAGGCCAGGGGGGTCCCGTCCTCTGTGTGAGACGGAATCAGTGCTTCTATATCCTGGGAAATTTCCCAAAATCTGGGAATTTTTGAGTAAAATGTTTCAATTTGGGAAATTGGGAATTTTCATTCAAAACCTCAATAATCCTGGGAAAATTTCATAAAAAGTAAAAGACTTTCCAAATCTCAAAAATCCTGGGAAGTTTTCATAAAAAGTAAAATATATGCGCTTCTTTTAAATTTCCCTCAAAATGCGTTCTTCGATTGGTGAATATTTGTCACGTGATTTTCATAATCAGGCTGTGCTGCTCTCTGATTGGTGGTGCTTCAACCTACTATATCATGACAGCACCTGTGAAGTGACAAGTGCGCACATGCACTCACAACAAACCAACCTCAGCAACAGCTGGCTGGCGGGTAATGAGGAGATGGTTATGAAATTTACCTTCTAGGGAAGGTTTCTTCCAATAATTAAATCTATTGCAATACTTACTGGTTATGATTAGTTTCTTGATCTGTCATTAAATCTCTAAAATTTTGTATTTCGTGCTTGCAGTTGCACAGAGAATGTGGACCAGAGCGTTCGGCTGTTCATACGTTTGTAACAGCACCTTCCTCCAGGCAAATATTAAATATCTTCGCCTACTGTGCTGGGTAATAATATATCATATGTTCCCTTTGATTTAAATATAAATTGAAATATACATTATACTAATTATCGCATTCCATTATTTCAGAGATCTCTTTCCATTTTTTATCTAACATAAAAAATGAATAAAGAGACCGGTAAGGCTGGCGAGAAGAGGACTGCAGGAGTAGACAAAGATCCGTCCACGTTGAAACCAAAACAATGGGATAGCACCCCCGACAGAGTATTGAAGACTCGGAGTGAACTTCCACTAAAAGAGAAGCCATCTACTTTCAAAAAAGTCTTTCGAGACTCACGCCTTCAAGAAGGGAAATACAAAGCCTGGCTGCAGAAAGTAGAAAACAATCGTTTTTTAGTTTATTGCAAATGTTGTGATGTAAAAATCCAGGCAGGTACTAGTGAGTTAGATAAGCACGCTAATGGTAAAAAACATAAACAAAAGGTTGTGACAATATCTAATACAAAGAAAACGGATGATATGTTTAGTAAACTAGCTTGTGAAATTAAAAAAAGCACAAAAATGTGAAGAGCAAGTTAAAAATGCAGAGATGAGAATGGCCTGTTACTTTGCTGAACACAATGTCAGTATTCAATCTGTGGAACACTTGACTGAAGTAGTTAAAAAATATCAGAGGGGTAGCCGTGTTAGTCTGGATCTGTAAAAAGCAACAAAGGGTCCTGTGGCACCTTATAGACTAACAGATGTATTGGAGCATAAGCTTTCCCATACGTCTGTTAGTCTATACTCTATAAAGGGCCACAGGACTCTGTCGCTAGTTAAAAAAATGTTTCCCTGATTCCAAAATTGCTGAGGCTGTACCATTAAAGAAAGATAAATGTACTCCTATAATTAGCAATGTTTTGGTGCAAACTGAGACTGAGGAACTTGTAGAAAAATGGAAAGTTAATGAATTTAGATTATTCAGGTCAATTCATGTTTGCAAATATATCTGAACTGGCTAAAAAGATTTTCACGTTACCGCATTCAAATGCAGCATGTGAAGTAATTTTTTCCATGGTAACTGACATGAAAACCAAAAAAAGAAACTGTACGACAACCAAAACTCTCAATTCTAGTGTAGTTATAAGGTCAGCTTTGAAAGTAAAGCAAGAGAAATGTTCTAATTTTATAATTACTATTAAGCACTTATATTTACATTGTAAAAATATGTACAGTAAAAATGACAGTGATAAACTAGTAAAAATATTAATGATGGTAATGATGTTCCTAGTGACGACTCAGACCATGAGTCAGAAAATGGATAAAACTTATATAGAATTGTCCTTATTCTTATAATCTCTAAGAGTGTTATTTGTTCTGTTTGCTTTATCTTATTTTATAATCATATGTTTACTTTTTATTTTTTCAAAGTAACTTTGATGTACAGTACACTGCAGGGCACATGCTGTACTTATTAATGCTTTTGTATTGTAATACTTTAGTGAAATTTGTGTAAAATACATAGTTTTCTATCATTTCAATCCTACTCCTCATGTATTAAATAATTTACTGTATAAGTAACAAGTTTAAAATTGAAAAACGTGTCTATACATATAAAAATTATAATAAATGTGAACTATCTCGAACGAATAAGAACAATTTGGATAGAATATATAGTTATTAAAAACACATTACATTCCTTTGAGATTTTGAAATAAAAAACTTTATCTGGGAATTTTTCACCAGATTTGGGAAATTTTTAGCGCGAGGTTGGGAAAAATTGTCATCACGATATAGAAGCACTGTTTCTGACTCCCTTTTCCCCTCCCTCCCCCACCCCGATCCACTCACATGCCAAACACACTTAACAAAGTAGCAAACACTGAAAACCACTGCAGCAGCCTAGCTCTGTGCAAGCAGCAGGAATGGAACAGAAGGGCAGTCACGCGCTTGTTCTCCTTGCCCTGGTAGAATGCCTGGTGCATGTTGTATCTGGGGTACAGGGTGGAATGAGCAGGGTACGTGTGCCCATTTGAGCGATTCACAGCAGGCATATGAGGCACCTTTGGGGGAGCCTTGTCCATGCCCGCCATTGGTCAGCTCTGACACCACCTACCCCTGGCAGCACAAGCCCGACCTTCCAGCCCCCTGCAGGCCTCGCTCGCTCTGTACAGGTTAGCGACAGGCACCCACCAACCCCCCAAGGCCTGAGCGTCCCCTTGGAGTGCTCAGCCCCTGTTCCACTGAGCACGCGCAAAACTGTGACTCCCTATTCCCACAGGCGCAGTCCACAGCAGCGCGTAAGATTCAATTCAGGCCAACCACTCTATTTACAACACAGCACTTAGATATAAATCTACATATACAGAAAACAAGAAAGAGTTTATTATCAAAGAACAGAGAGGCAAGGGAGAGTGAATAAATACTGGGAAGTAATGGTTACATAGAAAACAAAATCATAATACTTTATAGAACTGGGGTTCTCACAAATTTTTGGCAGCCTCAGAATGCAGCTCTGACAATACTTAATTAACCGTAGGAAAAATAAATAAATAAATGACATGTGCATATTTACGTAGACTCAATAATAAATATAAGGTACAGTTGTGTCTATTTTTTACTGACCTAAAACACAAAACAAGTTCTTTGCACATTGTCTTTTTTGTTGTTCTTTTGCTTTTTTGGTAAAAGGTGGACGGCTGTACAACAATTCTGAACTACATTTAAAAATACTTTACATAATAGACGTCCAAATAATAATTAAAGAACATATCTGCCAATATGTCCAAAATTTCTTTCACAGACCAAAAAAAAAAAAATCAATCTATCCCAGTAATAATAATGATAATAGTAACAACAAAATCTCTGGGTCGTTGCTGTTGTCTTTTCAGCTTGGTTTTTGCATCGTTTAACAGCTTGCGCCTCTGAAAGTCACCGTGGTAATTTTGTTCAACTTCCCCGGCATGAGGCTATAGGGACATTGCACTACATACATTTCAATGTGATGAATTTCTCTCTTACAAACAGCGCACACAGCAACTTGCTCAGAAACACAAGCAACTGCCCTTCCCTCTGGTGCTGAAATGTTCATTTTTCTTTCTCTGTTTTGCTTTTCTTAGCAGCAGGTGGCTCCTCTGGGACACTCCATCACATTCAGGGTCATTTTCTGGCACTGGATTATTTGAAATACTTTCTGATCCCCATTGGCATTTTTAACTCTTTCACCTCCCCCCATGAACCTATGAATCACAACCTACCCAAACACCACGCAGTGAGACTGTCAGTAGCTGCTTACAGAGCTACAGTAACAGGAGATCTAAACATAGTGATTAGCCCATGAATACGCTTTGTAACCTGAAAGAAAACCACACCTATGTAATGGCAGGTAGTTCAGCTCTGCCCATACCATACTATTTAGAAGGGAGGGCGCATTATGATTTATGGCATTTACGAGGCAACTTTAATACTTAACATCTCAGTGATTGTCGGGGCGCTTTGGAGGCTCTCGTGGCTGCGAAACAATCGGCTGGTGGCCACATTTGAGAAATGTTGTTCTGGAGTCTAAACTAACAAGGCCTCCCCTTCCCTCATTTCCCCGGCGTGTGGCGGAGACTCCTTCTCATAAGATCTCGCCCTCTCAGCTCAGAGAAAAGCTTGACAATGTGTCCCTGAGTTTAAAGGTTCAGAAGCAGAAGCACATACAAAGAATCCACAGTTTAAACTACACACACTTATTGCTTGAGGGCCCCACTGCCTGACTGAGATCTTGAGATTGGCCAGGCTAATGAATGGGGACATGGCTCATTCAAGTACTGTAGGTTTCAGAGTAGCAGCCGTGTTAGTCTGTATCCGCAAAAAGAAGAACAGGAGGACTTGTGGTACCTTAGAGACTAACAAATTTATTAGAGCATAAGCTTTCGTGGACTACAGCGCACTTCTTCGGATGCATATAACGCAAATTTGTTAGTCTCTAAGGTACCACAAGTACTCCTGTTCTTTTTTCAAGTACTGTAGGTGTGAGTTGTATCAGTGTCATTTCTAGGAGACTTATTTTGAGCTCCCTTCCAGTGCAGTCCCTTTTCCCATCACATACACCTCAGGTTTGCTACAGATCCATCGTCTTCCCATGTAGCACCGTGAGCTGCTGACCCCTTTCTCGTCATTCAGATACGCGCAGTCACCTCCTCCTCTTATCTGAAACCTGCAACACAGAAGGCAGGGAGCTGGGGTCAGGCAGAGCCCGGGCATTTCACACCAGTCACAGCCAGGGGAGCCATTCCCACAGTGCAGGCCTGAGTGCGGAGCAGCTACTCACAGCCCCTCAGGAGCAGAGCTCAGGACAGTGGGGGCTTTGCAGAACCACTGGCTGTTAGTGACCCTCTACGCTGAGCAGCCCACAGGGTCTGGAGAATGGAAAGTCCCCAGCAGGATGGAGAGAATTTGTGAGACTGATTTTCAAAAGGGACCGTTCCTCTAACAAGAGGGGCAGAGCATCATCAGAACCAGATGACTGAGCAGGAAAAGTGGGGGGCAGGAGGGATCTTGCCTCCTGGAAACACACGGAGCAGAACCAAGATGACACTGAAGGAGGAAATTGTATTCAGGTGTTTCCTCTTCCACTGATCTATAACTCTTGCGCTTTCCACTGGGGATGGCGGTAAAAGAGTGTGTTTGAGAAGTTCCTTTGCAAAAGTAGGTGTTCCTTGTTTGTAACCGTCACTTGACCCTCCCAGAGTTAATCTGGATTGGAGGGTGGAACTCTAGGGACAACATGCCTCTAAGAGGGTTCAGCACTGGTTTTGGGCCCTACAGCAGCTGGACTGCAGGGTCCCACATCCTAAGGAGGGAACCAGACAGGGAGTCTGTACCCCAGCAGTGTGCCACAGAGGCCCAAACTAGGGACAGTGTCTGGTAGCTATTCAGACCCAGTGGGGCTGGAAGCAGGTGGGATCCAAAGGTTGGGTCCAATACAGCACAATAGGGACTGGCCATTGGGGAGCGCTGACCCAGCACCATAACAGCCTGATTTTTCAAAGTACTGAATTAACCCAGACCAGGGAAGTGGGGGGTCTCCATCCCCTCTAGTGGCTGCCATGCATAAGAGCTTTATCAGTCAGGAGGGGTTTTCACTTAAAGAAGTGATTCTTTAGCTCCAATAGCAGAGGCTGATGCTTCTAGTGCTGAAGTCTCAGGGTTCAAACCCTGCTCCGGGCTCAAGCAACGCTGGTTTTGTGATCACACTTGGAGCCCACTGAAATCCACTGTGGGGTGTTGTCTGGGCAGCTATCACTACTGTGGGAGCCCCAGGCGTCCAGCACCTGTGAACCACAGGCTCCTTTAACGTCGGTGCCTTGTTGCGGATTCAGAGGCCTCAACAGCCACGTCACTCAAACCTGCTGGCTGCAAACCCCAGCAGGACCTGCAGCCGCAATGGAGTGCTGGGCAAGGCGAGGGTGCCCTCTCTAGCAGCCATGTTAACCTGTGCTCCCTGCTGGGTGTGTGTGTGGGTCAGACACCACAGGGCTTTGCTGAGGGCTGGGGAAGGACAGTGAGTGTCCCAGCTGAAATCCCAGCGCGCTGCGAGGGCACCTCTGGCTATGGCAGGCTCCATCTCCGGCCCAGCACCGCGCTGCGGGGAGGAGCCAAGAGTTCCGGGACACGCTGGCTCCCATCGGTCTGTGGTACACGCAGGACGCGAACGGACCAGGGTCGTGTCTGGTTGTTTCACTAGCACTGAATGGTGGATCTGCCTGAGCTCAAAACAGTTCAGACACCAGAATCCCCAAGCCCAGGGTATTAGTATAGAGGGTGAGACACTCACAGGCCGTTGAATTCGGTGCCGTTGGCCCATTTCCAGGGCTGCCCCTGCTCCCTCCGGAGGCCGATCCAGTGGTCATGGACACCCTTATGGCGCAGCAGGAACAACTTAAAGAAAGTCGAGGGACAGCAGGTATCAGACCCAGCTCTGGTGCTTCCCCCGCCCCCACCCCTCCAGGGCTCTGTGCTGCAGAGAATCCCAGTCGCATACTAAAGGGCACTTAGATTATTTTCAGGGGGCGGGGGAGAGGGAGAGAAGAGAGAGGGAGGAGAAGGGGATTTCGCCCTCCCTCTTGCAAAGCACAATATCACCCAGGCAGTATTAACCCTCCCACTGCACACAGCAGCCCCGCCCCTGTGCTCCCATCACCCGCACCCCAAGTTCCCCTGGGCTGGGGGCACCTGCTGGGTCTGAGCTCTCTGCAGAGCACCACAGCAAGGCAGGAAGAGGGAGCAACTCAAACTGAAGTGGGAGGGGTCAATGTCAGAGGATCCCACCCCTCCCCCCCACCACATCCTCAGCTCGCTGCTCCTGTCCCATCCCCAAAGCAGGACACTGCCTGTGGTCTCCGTCCCACTCCCGCAGCCAGGAGATGCCTGAGCTGTCCCTGCCTAGAGAGGGGCTGTCTCCCTATTCGGGGAGGGGGGCAACTGAGAATGGGCAATCCCTGTGATCACACACAGACAGTATGGCCCTGGGCCCAGCCAGGCCTGGCACTGAGGGGCTGGAAGTCCATTCACTCTGGCCTCCCAGCACGAGAGGGGTCAGAGCTGCTCCTCGCCCCGCAGAGGCAGAGCCCAGGTCCTACAGCAGCAGCTGCTGTGCCAAGGCCAGTGTATCGCAATGAGACAGTCTCTCACCATTTCCTGCTCACTGTCGATCCCAGCCAGGGAGGCACCAAAGGAGGAGCAGTGTCTCTGAACGTAGATCCAGTTCCCTTCGACCTCTGAGAAATAGTAGCATTTCCCTCGCTACCCGATCCAGCCATCCGGGCATGCAGGGCCAGCAGGGGGGCACAGAGCAGCTGATGGAAGCTTAGATGTCAGCACTGAGAATGAGAAAGTGGCATGTGGGGTAAGAGTTGCATCTAGAATTGGGCATTTGACTGGTACAAAAATAATTGGTCAATTGACCAGTCAAATGTGTCAAAAAAAAAAAAAACGGTCAAATATTTTAAAATACCAATTTATCAGAACAGTAACAAACAAGAGCAAGACTGCATGGTCTCCGGTAGTTTGGTTTTAGATAGATACTTACGCCTAATTTTAAAAAAAATTACTTAAGAGTTATTTTAACTCAGTAAAAAAAGCGAAACAATGAAAGAAAGTTCTGAAAAAACACAAGCGAGGCTCCATGACACAATCAAAAAGGCAAACGGCCTCCTACACCCAGGGTTCTTGCTGGAGCATTTGACACTATTTGACTGCGGCCAAACAGGCAGTCAATTGACCGGCTTGCCAAGCCTACTGGGACCCCCAGCCTGGGCCTGTCCACTGCAATCAGACGCAGGTTGACGAAGATGTTGGTCACAGTAAATTTGCCTGGCAAGAAGGATTTCAGGGACACTCCCAGCCTGGGAGAGACTAACACAGCTCAGAGCATTTCACCCCACGCACAAAATCAACAGCTGGACGTTCAACCTAGCAATAAACAGCAGGTGAATAACTGACAAGAATGTGCGGTAACTTTCACTCGGACATGAAATCCACAAGATGGCGCCAGAAACCGCAGCAGCAGGAAGTGACTTGTTGCACTAGGGGCCAGGAATGATGTAACTTAATTCACTTCCTACCTGCAGACTTTTCTTTCTCTAAATACAGCACCAAGAAAGAAACTTGCTGGAAGCCCTCACAGAGTGCAACCCTTTCAGTGCCATGAAAGAACAGCAGTGGGGTCACCCATAAGCGACACCCAAGAGAGATCTGAAAGGCCTGTCTAGTTGGTGAATAACCAGAGGCAGAGTTATCAGATCACGGTGGGTAAGAGCCACAAAACCATTCTAAACCCTGCAAGAATCACTCCTGCTCGTTTTCACCCTTCGGGGTATTTGCTGCGGTTTCCTTTTTGGGGTGGGGAGGAGTCTGACTCAAACCCCTCCAGACATTTTGGAGCACATCACCTTTTTTTGCACCACGGTAACTTGGTAGCTGGTTTTTAAGCCTTCCCATGTGGCTGGCGCTCAGGGAGGAACAGACACGAAGTCTGGAAGAGTTAGGAAACGTGGCAGTTGTGATCAAAAAACGAGAATGGGCTCACCTCACTCACAAGGCAGGTCTCACCCTGTAGCTTTAACTGTGCAGTGCACAGTAGCCCACACCCCTCCCCCACAGAACTGAGGGGAGAAGTCCGTGACTGACAGCTGATGGCACAGGCTGTCTCTACCATCCATCTCCAGGTCAGATGTCACATGTTCTGCGGAGCTCCCTGCCCCTGTAGGAGTGTAACCAACCTAAGCTCACAGGTCCCGCCTTACAGTGAGAGGCAATGCTGCCCATTGCAACAGCCGGCCATTGCAGCAGGAGCCGGGATTCAGGGCCCGTCTGTATCAGAGCAATTTGCACCAGTATAATCACAGTGACGCAGTTCCACCAGGGCAAACACCTCCTGGAGATGCGCTGGAGCGGCGTGACTCACTCTGGTAACTCCTGCAGTGAACTGCACCCAGGCAAGCTCCTTTGTGCACCAGTGCAGTACGTCTACTGTAGCCATTGCACCAATTCAACTGCACTGAGGTCATGACATCAACACAGAGGATTCCTAATGCAGACAGACCTGGATTCACCCCCCTCTGCCAGCTGTTAAACCCTCCTGGGGCCCAGTGATCAGATCCCAGGGCAATAGATAAATCCCACCCCTGACAATCTTACAGCTCCCCCTGCCCCAGACTACTGGCAGATACAGCCGGGCTCATGTTCACCTCTGCACTAGCATGTGCTGTCTGTGCAGCCCGGGGGAGTGAATGGTGCTAAGGGACCCTCCGTGGCCAAGATCAGTGATTGGTGGGTTTCAACGCTGCATTGGAGGGGTCTAGACTGAATTCTATGGCTCATTTCGATAACACGGCAGCACCTGCCGCCCAGCCACAGGCATGACCGGAAGATGCAGGAAGGCCAGGCTGGTACCTCAGAGCAACCCAGTGCAGGCAAAGGGCTCACTGCTGCTCTGCGCCCTGTCCCATGGGACACCCTGCTAAGTGACTGCTTCATGGCGCAGGGTAAAGGTGACTTGGGTCCAAAGTGCTCAGAGCTGGGCCGGGGGGACCTAATGTCAGAACATCCCCAGGAATCCTCGGTCCCAGGGGCAAAAGCCAGACAGGCCGGGAGGAGAGAGACACCGTGGTAGATCATAGGGGGAATTGGATGCGCAGAGATCATAGAGGGAGGGGAGGGGAAGGGAGCAGGGCAGAAGCTGGGAACTCACCTGCCAGAGCAATGATGGCAGCGATCAAAGCACACGATACAACTATCAGCGCAACCACAACTGGATGGGTTTGACTTTTCTTGCCATTACGACGAGGTTCTGAAACACAAAGACCCGTCAGGCCGGGCCGCGAGGACACGTCTCACTGACAGCACCAGGGCTGGAGCTGCCCTAGAACATGCCCCGTTCTGTCGATTGCTCCTCCCGTCAGACGCTCTGGGAGAGGAGCCTGGAGGGTCAGGCAGACCCCTCACGAAGGGCAGATGGAGGGTCCACGGCTCCCCAGAGCTGCCCAGGGGCTGTTACCAAGATCCGTCTCTGGCTGGGGAGCAGGGCCTCAGAGCAGCAGTCAGGCCCTGGTAAGAGCTACAGCTGTGGGGAACTAGAGACCCTCCCCCTGCTCTGGGCAGGAAGCCGGGGGGGCAGGGATACAGGCCAGGGGCTGCTCCTGGCTCTCCACCCCAGGCAAGTGGAGGGTTGTTCACAGCTCCCTGGACTCCCTAGCTGGGCTTCAGCTGCCAACCAGAGGCGGTGGGGGGGGGCCTCAGGGGGAAAAGGAGGGGGAGGGGCGGGACCAGTGACAAAAAGTGGGAGGGCCATGTCCCCTTCCAGCCCCCCAGGCAGTCTGTGTCTCTCTCCAGCCTGGTCCCAGACAGCGACGCCCCATTACCTGGCTCCCCTGCAGTCTGCAGGTGTCCACTGCCATTAGCATTCTCCTGCAGCGGCACGTCACTCTCAGTGGACCCAGGTGCTGGCCCCATTGTCTCTCTCAGACACTCAGGTTAGAGACACCGCAGCAGGCGCTGGGCTGGGGTTGATCCTCTCAGTCTAACTGGGTCTGATTCAGCAGCCGCAAAGCCAAACAGCAAACCCCCTGCTCTGGACTTTCCAACCAATCTGAAAGCCAAGACAGACCAATCAGGACAGGTTAGGGGTGAGGGGGGGTTGATATGTGGTTTCTTGTTTCCTTCCCAGCATCCCAACCCCCTGCCAGAGGCTGTGCCATGATGATTAAAGCCCCTTAACCACATCAGCCCCTCTGCTCCCGCCCCAGGGCTTCAGAGACCTGATCTGCTTCAGGCCCCGCCCACCAGGACCTGCCCGCGAGTTGCAGGCTCATAGTCACACAACCCCCCTAGAAGTAAGCGTAAGTTTCTCAGGTTGACTGTGCATTTTGTGAACAAATACTTCCTTTCTCTCTCCTCCACATTGTGTCTATCTGCTTTTTAAAAATAAACAAATGCTTTTCACCCGGCACAACTAAAAGTAAAATTAACCCCATTCCTTTGCATAAAAAAAAGTTGTTCTAAAAAGAAGACATTTTGCCTCAAATCCCCCCCCCCCCCCCAATAAATAAATAAATCTGGAAAGGTTTTGATTACAGTAACTTTGTTTTGCATAATCGCCCAATCTCAGATTCAATGTAAATACTTGTTTTAATCTCTTGTATTTAATCCATGAACTTTCAACTTTAAAATAAAGACGGATCACATCCCCCCACCGCGTGCTTGTTCCCACCCTTGGCACCACGCTGCAGTTACCTGGCTCAGTTTGCGCTGCTGAGTCTGTTGGCGTTTAAGGAGCTGCTGCAGGTACCGGGCGATCCCAGGATGGGGTCCCCACACACGTAGGCACAGCACAGGTACCTCTGTGGGCACTGGGCTGCTTTACTCAGAGACAACAGGGTCCCTCCCTGTCCACAAGCTGCAGGAATCCCAGCGCCCAGGAACGGAAAGGATTTAAAAAGCGGGCGCCTTTGTTTTAAAATGATCTCACCCTAGCCCAAAAAGAAGAACAGGAGTACTTGTGGCACCTTAGAGACTAACAAATTTATTAGAGCATAAGCTTTCGTGGACTACAGCCCACTTCTTCCACGAAAGCTTATGCTCTAATAAATTTGTTAGTCTCTAAGGTGCCACAAGTACTCCTGTTCTTTTTGCGGATACAGACTAACACGGCTGCTACTCTGAAACTTGTCACCCTAGCCCAGTCTGTGAGCCTGTCAACCAACCACATGGCCACTGAGACCCAATCAGAGGGCAAAGAGCTGGGGTGGAGGGGGGAGATTTGGAGGACTGTACATTAGAACTGTCACAGGATTTCCAAGAAGTTCTGGGCACAGAGACAGTTCGCTGCTGCTGCTTCTGACGTGTTTTGCTTCTCGGCTCTCTATCCAACTACTCGGAGAACTGTCCTTAGACTTGCAAAATATGTGGCTGCATAGGGCATCTGAAAACTTGGGGCACCCCTGGGTCTTAATGTCCACCCCCTTGGCTCTTCCTATCACCAAGAGTAGGCAACCTATGGCATGCGTGCCAAAGGCGGCACGCGAGCTGATTTTCAGTGGCCCTCACACTGCCCTGGTCCTGGCCACCGGTCCGGGCGGCTCTGCATTTTAATTTAATTTTAAATGAAGTTTCTTAAACATTTTAAAAACCTTATTTACTTTACATACAACAATAGTTTAGTTCTACATTATAGACTTATAGAAAGAGACCTTCTAAAAACGTTTAAATGTATTACTGGCATGCGAAACCTTAAATTAGAGTGAATAAGTGAAGACTCGGCACACCACTTCTGAAAGGTTGCCGACCCCTGTTCTATCCCTGTTCTGACTCTTCCTGCAGGCTCCCACCACAGTTGGCTGCTGCAGCCTGGGGAGTCTTCCTCCGGAGGGGATCTAGTAGTTAAAAGTGAAAAAGCCTCCAGCCTGCCAGACCTATTAGCACAACACTGGAACTGTTAAATGGCTTCATTACCACTTGAATGGCTCTTTAACAGGCATTTGCCAACCCCCAGGTATACACTGTCAGTTTCTGAATTTTCTGACACAGCAGTTGTGCACGACTGTCATATTTACTCAGGACATATCAGTCTATAGGACCTTAGTTTAAAATTTGCTTTAAAAATATTTCATTAGTGTGTTAGTGAAGATTATAAAATCACATCTCTAAAAAATCCTTGCATAGATTTTTAGATGCACAATCATCTTTAGCCTTAAATGCTTGGCTCTTCAGACATAGTTTTTTTAAATAAATCCTTCAAAAGACCCCCCTTATCTAAAATACACATTTTAATTTTAATTACTATAGTACAAAAAACTTGCTTCCACAGTCATCCGGTCCTTTCTGTCCATCCCTTTCTCCTTTCACCCCCTCTCCCCCCACACCCCCATTGAAGAGAGCCCTTAAAGGGACAACACCCCTTTGCTTTCAGATAGCTGGATAAAGAGTTTCCCTTTCTTTACTTCTGACTATCTGATGAACTAGTTTTAAGAGAACCCCCCAGCAAAATCAGTACCTTAGTAAGATATAAAATCCTTTGTTATGCCTAACATCTTTGGAAACATATTTTTTAAAGTTGGTGAAATTTCATAAACATGTGCATTGTTATGGAGCTCACACACAGTGAATTAGTGTTCCCTTTTTCTAAAAGCAATGAACATTATTATGAACACACTAAACCTCTGTGACTGATTAATTTAAAATAACATCTTTGTTTCAGTGAGTTAAATATGCAGTAATCTGGAATGATGACTTTCTGAAGGTTTAAGAGCACATTTAAAATATAAAATCAGCTTAGAAATACTGATTGAGAAAATATCAGAGGGGTAGCGTGTTAGTCTGGATCTGTAAAAAGCGACAAAGAGTCCTGTGGCACCTTATAGACTAACAGACGTATTGGAGCATAAGCTTTGGTGGGTGAATACTCACTTCGTCAGATGCATGTAGTGATTGAGAAAATGAAAAACAGAAGAGCTGCATCATGTATTCTATAATATTTAATGTTGTATTCAGCAAGACCGCTAACTCACCCTTACTACAAAGTTTTTGCAAATAAAAGTCTGACAAACTTCAGAGTATATCAAAAACCCTGTGACTGACATTTTTTATTCCCAAGTTTAGTGCTTTTAATTAGGTACCTTCTGCATGTCCATTCTGCATGAAGGAGAGGTACAGGGGTCTCTGCGGGGAACTGTGACTCTCCACCACCGTGAGCCGGGCCGTGTGTCTCGCTATCCTTTGCTGCCTCGTCCCTCCCTCCCCCCCCATCCCCCGGGGCTGCGAGCCCGGGCTGCCATTGGGCATAGGGGCACCAGTTTAATAATACTGCGTAGGGCCCAGGGGTGAAAGTAACTTACAGGATTTACCGGTACACTGGAGTCCTGGGTGGGGGCGTGGTCTCAACTGGAAGAGGCGGGGCCTTTCAAGATTTAAAGGCCCTGGGGCACCGGTTGTGCTGGGAGCCCCAGGGCCTTTAAATCAACCCGGGACTCCCAGCTGCAGAGGTGGCTGGGAGCCCCCAGGGCTCAGGGGCAAATTAAATTCCTTCAACATTTAATTATTACTCAAGATATGACTATCAGCAGCGGTGAAAATGTTTACTACTGTGGAATTATTACAAGAATCCTGATCCTCAGGCAGGTTTTTACATTGGGTCTATATGTAGCTGCCTAGATATTGGGCCATGACTTTTGTTCTTGTACTACAATCATATTCTGCTTAGTTATCTGCTCCAACATATGGTGTGTGTTTTGCATACAATTTCGTGTTTCTTACCATCATGCAATCTTCATTTCCTTTTCTGCAAGTGACAAAGTTGCAGTATATGCGGCAGTCCTCCACGCTCTCTGAAAAATCAATACAATGCACTCAGATGATTACATCATGATCAAAACTCTAAATAGAAATCTTGATTGTTTTCATTAATGTCAATTATTTCAATTAATTAACTGGTTTGCAAATATTTTGGAGGGCGAGGGTTATCATTTAAATTCTATTTGGAACTCCACTCTATTTTTTCTCAAACTTTTACTTTCCTGCTGTGGATAAAATGATATCTCACTACATTTCACTGCTCTGACAATAGCAACCATTCAACCCCTCCACATTTTTCAGTACTTAAAGAAATTATTCATACAGAGTCACCATTAGAGAACCAAACTTGTGTCATACCCCACTGTAGGTGTATTATGGTAACTGTTTGTTATGTGACATAATTCCACTTTTCCTGTTATCTTCCCATGTACTATGGGCTCACTAAGTATATGTAACAAAACCTGACTCCTTCGAGTTGCTATTTTTCTTCTAAACATAGTCAGAGCCTCTTGTGTGGTTTCTACAGTGCTGATATCTTTATGCTGTAAATACGTTTCTGCAAACTAATAACACTTCTATTTAGAAAACACATCATAATTACACATCATTAACAAGTAATAATGGAAATTCGGTATTGAATGTCTTTAGCATGAGTGGTCAGCAGTTGTGCCCATCAGTTCGTCTCCATTGTTCCACAATTTTTGTTTTCCAATCCATTGTAGATTTTCCAGTTACTTGGTAGATAAAAAAAACAGGAGTACTTGTGGCACTTTAGAGACTAACAAATTTATTAGAGCATAAGCTTTCGTGGGCTACAGCCCACTTCTTCGGATGCATTGAATGGAACATAATATTGAGGCGATATATATACACATACAGAGACAGGTGGGAGTTGTCTTACCAACTCTGAGACAAAAAAAGTTTTTTTTCTCTTACTTAATTGGCCTCTCAGAGTTGGTAAGACAACTCCCACCTGTCTCTGTATGTGTATATATATCTCCTCAATATATGTTCCATTCTATGCACCCGAAGAAATGGGCTGTAGCCCACGAAAGCTTATGCTCAAATAAATTTGATAATAACAGTCTTCATACTAGCATTTTTTTTTAATGCAGTCCTCAGAATTTCAAGAGTTACCAATGAAAATGGAACTTCAAGGTAGTATTAAACTTATTGAAACCCTGCAATACAGGAAGTTATATCACTGCTACACAGCTGTATTTGAACCCTGTTATGTAGTACCACGTTTAGTGCTGACAATCCCAAAGTATAACAATGGAATTCTTACCACAATAACCCAATGATCTGCTGTGTTGTAAGGAAACAACAATATATCACTTTGCATAATTCCACTCTGTGCTCATTGAAAAAAAAATTAGAACTGAAGTTATAGTGGTCAGTGAAGCAAACCATGCAATGTAGATTATATTGTGTTTCCCAGTTTCATTACATGGTTACAATTACTCACAAAGATCACAGTGTAGTTCATAAATACATCCATGCTACGGGTCCGTACTGTTACAAATAAGTGATGTAAGACGGATTACAAACCTTCTCTTTTTAAGTCACCATGTGCTCTGTCTTACCTACTTTAAAAACTGACTCACCTGTGCACATACGGGTGTAGAAGTCATGGCCTCACTGAACTGTATAGCAAAACTAATGTGGCCTTCAACATGTCAAGGCTTGTATGTCAGGTATACACCTCAAAACACTTTTGAGTACATTTGGCAGCAGTAAGTACAGTGAAATGCTGCCATTAGAGGTTTATATTCACACTTCCAGGCTATCTGGACTTGACTATGTTTTACCACATAGTCATCTTTTGGTTTAATTACTGATAGAATTGATGTTCCCATGTACCGTCACAATAAGTGGCCTACCTTCCCACCTGCTTTCTTGACCACACAACACAAATACTCATCAATAACCCGCAAAACACGATGAAAGAATAGGTAAGATGTTAATAATATTTGTCAAATCAATCCAGTTACTGGCTGTGTTTCCCGCTATTTAAATGTACCACATCACCCAATCATCCTCTTGGCTTCAGGCCATGAAATGAAAAGTCAGACAAACCGATTTTTTTCACTTTGGCCTCCAGTCTCTTTGTAACATTGTGTAAATTTTACTAGAAAGAAAAATGTGACACATATTACATGCGTGGTAATCGTTTCCTTTTTCTCTGTTTTACCATTGTGAATGCTGCCATTTTTACCTGAAAACTTTTAGCATATTTCATACATGGAAGTATGTTAACAAATTGTGGTGGGTTTTTTTTTTTTTAAAAGGTGTGGTAAGCAATTACCTTTCAGAAACTATTCTTTGCCTTTCCCATCCTCCATAAGCATGTCACCAACATCCCTTGGATCGCTGCTTGCAACCTCTTCCTCCGTGTCTGTGACCTCCATGTTTATCACTCTGTGTCCTGAGGCTTGAGAGAGACATTGCCACTGGTGAGTACACTCACCGCCGACACAAGGAGCCAAGTCGGCCTGCACACCTGTGACATACTAACTGTGGCGATTCTGTGCTGACGTAACTTGAGTTAACATATGGTTGTAGCGTAGATACAGCCTTCGGTCTATGAATTGTTTGGGGGAGGTCACAGGAACAGTATGAGGATAGGCCAACATTCATTCAGGTGTTTAGGCTCCTGCTTTTGTGGAACTGGGCCTACTACACCCTAACGGCTCAGGAACAAGGAGGCACATGAAAAAAACCCAATATCATTTATTTCTTTTTTTATAATGTCCTGACTCGAGGGTGTATAACTCATGATTTGGAATGTGTGTGGTTGTCAAGCTGTCTTGGGGTTGTAGGTGTGTGTTCATTATGTTGTGAAGGCCAAAACTATAACTGGGTTAAAAAAATTACATAAATTCCTCATGATACGTCCAGCAATTGCTATTAGCTGAGATAGTCAGGGATGCAACCCCATGCTCTGGATGTTCCTAAACCTCTGACTGTGAGAAGCTGGGACTGGACAACAGGGGATGGTTCACTCAGTGATTCCCTGTTCTGTTCATTCCCCCTGGGACACCTGGCATTGGCCAATGTAGGAAGACAGGACATGGGGCTAGATGGACCCTTGGTCTGACCCAGTATGGCCATTCTTATGTTCAGCAAACATTACAGAAGACTTTTGCTCGTGAGACGGATGTAATAGGAGATAGTATACTGCCCCCTTAGTGACTATTTGAGAATCAAGTTCTACACACAAGCAGTGACATGTGAAAAAGCACCAAGGGCTGGCTTGAGAGGCAAAATAACAGTTGCAAAAGGCAATCCCCATTGGTGGAGCAAATGCAACTGAAGTTTTGACACCTGGCCAGGAAATCAGCCAGACTGGGAGTCACGTGATCCAACAGAATAAACTTGTGCTCTAAAAATAAGAAGAAAAAGTTAGAATTAAAAATTCCAAATTAAAAATCCCAATAAAAAGCACAGGAAGTGCTATACTAGAAACACAGATGTCACTGCTAAAACAACTAGCAACTATTTACTTATCAATACTTGTGATGAGCATTTGCTATTAAAATACAAATTAAATAGCACAACGGCATGCAACTGCACAGGGATAACAAAGGTACATGATGAAGTGGTAGGAGAAATAAGAGCAATAAAAACAACATTTTAACAGGAGCAAAACTCGATTTAAAGTGGATTACAAGTTAGGAAGAGCAGTTCAAGGAATCCCAGCAGATGAGACGAAGTTGAGAACTGCTATGAGACTTTACGCAGACCTATACGCTGATAAGGGATTCTTTTACACACTCAAAATGTGCGACACAGAGTTTTTGACGGGATGTCTGTGAAATATTTCACTGAATCAAGTCTCCTGTAGCACCTCAGTACGTTACATCAGACAGAGAGGAACTGCTATGTCTAGGCATTGGGAGGCCTGTGCCTTTAAGAACCCAGCCCTGGGAAACCCGTGCTGAGAGGTGCTGCCCTGTGAGAGGGCAAATAAAAAAGCCCCCCCCCCCTGCAGTTTTGAAAACACGGCAGGTGGCTCATCCCATCGGGGTAACTGTTACCCCCTCTGCCCCTCCCTGTGTTGGGTTTTGCCCTCTGCCACCCTCTGGCAATGCCTCACCCCTGGGCTTAACCCCAGTTCCTATCCCCCCACACCCCTGATTTTGCCCCTCAGCCCCTCTCCTGCCCCTGCCTCCAGCTGATTGACCCTCCCGGCCAGTCAATTTCCACCCCGTGCTCAGACTCTGCTCTAACCCCGCTCCTTTGCCATAGGCGCAGGAACTAGGGGTGCAGTGGGGGGTGCTGCAGGAGCACCCCCAGGTTTCTCTGTGAAAAGTTTGCTGGGCCTGTGAGAACAAAGCTGGCAGTATTTCAAATCCCGGAGCTGTGCTGCCCCCAAGTGGTGGGAGTGGGAATTGCACGGTTTCAAGTTGCTTTTGAACAGAGCGTTTCATTAGCCGGCTTTCAGCATCCCCACTATAAAACGGGATCGAGCACCACTGCCCTTGGCCCCCTTTTAACCCCTGTAAAGCGCAGGCAGCAGAATCTGATTCCAAGTAAGGGCAGCGGGAGGGCAGCGGCTTTAGCAGAGGTTACCGAGCATGCTCAGTAGTACCTAAGCACCAAATTCTATCAGGCAGCAGTTTTTGACACTACACCCACCCCCTGTGGGTGGAGTCTAGAGGGGAGGGAGGGGCTGTGGGCGGGGCCTGTGCCAGGGGCTGCTCGGCCTCCTCCTGCTGCTGTCCCAGACCAGCTGAGCGGGGGTAGAGCGGTTGGTGGGTTTGTTCTCGTTGCATGCGTGTTACAAAGACTGGCCGCAGCTTGGGGCGGGTCTGACCGCTCTGGGCCCATCTACACGGCACTAGACATGTGCGGCTGGCCCGAGGCCGCTGACTGGGGCTGCAGGGCTTCAAAATTGCCATGGGCTCTGAGACCTTCCCTGCTCACTGTCTATACCACAATTAAAGAGCCCCCCTCACCCCCCACACACAGCCCCAAGTCCGCGGACACAGGCCAGTTGTAGGTGTCTAACAGCAGTGTAGACACACCCATGGAGATCCCAGAGCAGGGGAGAAATTCTTCCTCCCATCCTTCGGGGCTTTGCCCTGCTACTGCCACCCTCTCCTCCACCCCAAACCCTATCTCACTGTGGGGGGGGATGCCTGCTCCTTTCTTCCCCCTCCCCCAACTCCTAACTCATGGGAGGGGGGATGCAGATTTCCTCCCCCGCTCGTAATCCCTCACCCCTTCTCACCAGCTGCAAGGTTCAAGCTCCGTATCGTCTCTCGCCTCACAGCTCCCCTTCTCGCCCCCCTTCAGTAGCGTTACATTCAAGCAGAAAAGTAAGAGAATTTTCATGTCGCTGGAGGCTCTGGTTATGAGCTACCAGCTCCCCTCCCCTCCTCTCTGGGTCCTGCTCCTGAATCCCCCCTCCTGTGCTGACCTGCATGAAGCCAGTCATGTGGCCATATAAATAGAGACATGCACCGCGTGCCCTGCACAGTCTGTCTGGGCTGCTCATGGGAGCAGACAGGCCTCAGCCCTTTGCCGGCCTGTTCCCACACCTCCTGCGTTTCACGCTCCTCTGGGCTGTTTCTCCCTTGGGATTTGGTGCACTGGCAGGTGGCACGGGTCCGTTTGAACCCAGCAGCTCTGGATTGCGTCCCTGGTTCAGAAACCAGCCAGCCCAACAGCTCAGCCCTGTTCCATCAGCCCACGGGCTGTTCCGGTCCCACCCCAGTGGCGGCCGATAGCCCCCAACGCAGGAAGCTGAGACCTTGCCTGGTCTACCCCCCGTGTTTGTCGCCCAGCAAGTTGCTGGAGGTCACATAAGGGGAGGTCGTGAGGTGTTGCAAATTTTATTACAATCTTAGGCGAAGAACAGACAATTCCCAGAAGAAAACTGGGATGGCCAAACCCTGGGGAGCTGGCAAGATCCGATGTCGTTGCTGTAGCTGGGATGTAGGCACATGGCGTCGTTAGCACTGATATAAGGTTTACTCTGACTTCGATAGTAAACCTCAGGGGGTTGGGGCATTTTTTATTTTGAAGGGGGGGTTGCCAGCCTGAAAAGGCAGGAAACTGCTGGCCTGCATGATGAGCAGAAAGGCAGAATGTGGGGGGGAGGTGGGAGAGGCTAATGGGGAGGGGCATGTTCAAGGCAGTGAGGGACAGGCTCGGTGTGGTGGGGAGGCTCCAGGGGCACCATTTCAGATTTTGGGGAGGGGGCAACTCAGAGTCCGTGAGGGGGGGAAAAGGAGCAAATGATGGGGGGGGTTGCTCCTGCCTGGTGGTACAAAACTGGGGGGGGGGGCAGGTGCCCCCCCCATCCTCCCTAAATGGCCACCCCAGGGGAATCAAAGTATGAAACATCTGGGGAATTCAACTCCTTCCATATGGGGTCCGTCCCCTTTTGGGGGGGCCGAGAAAAGGCAGCGCAGAAGAGCTGCCCCTCGCTCTCCTGGGCAGGGTAAACGGAGCTGATGCCAGTGGGAGTCACTCACTGAGGGTTCTTGTGCTCTGGGAAATATTAGTACAGGCCGGACTGGGCCTGCCCAAAACTAAAGGCCCTGTCCCTCAACAAAGGGGGAGGAACCATTAAGTCCAGGCTCCAATTGATTGTGAGGGACAACAGAGGAGAAAACAGGAACAGGAGCCCAGTCTAAGGTGGAAAATCAAGGAACCGGAGGGTGACACTAAGCAGAGAACCCCCGAGAGCCCCCACCGCTCCTCGAAGGCATCCAGGAGTCAGTGGGCGCTGCCCAGAGGAACTCTGCCCGGAGACGGGAGCAGACAAGGGACCGGAAATAGGCCCCACAGTCACAGAGCAAACCCCGTCCAGCTTTCTGCTCCTGGAGTGATGGATGGTTGTCGGGCCAGCGCCAGGAGGTGGTTGAGGAGGGGATCTTGCGGTTTTGCGGGGCGGCTGGGGTGAGTGCACAGATCAGAGGTGTGATGAGAAATGTAGTGAGAGGTTCTGGAGGAGCCGGAAGAGGGGCTGCAAGGACACAGATGTGTGTCTGGGTCTCTCTCTCTCCTCAAAAGGGACAGGCGCTGGGGGAGCTGGTGAACTGCGCCGGATACACACCCCTGCTTATGGGTCCAGGGAGGAGCCGCCAGCTAGTATCCCCGGCTGGCTGTGGGGCCGGACTGCAGTACTGGCTGGTCCCCAGGGATTCCTCACGCTCTCAGGGGGCAGCAGGCCCTGCCACCCGCTCTTGAAACGGGATGAAGGGCGAGGTTATGGGTGGAGTGAACATGAGCGGGTACAGAGGTTCTCTGGCGCAGTTTGGAGGCGGAATGACTGGCTGTTCTCCAGCCGACTCAGGGGCAGTTTTTCCTAAGGGAAGAATTCAGGTTAGATACATGGGGTGTTGGGAAGATAAATTCATCCAAAGATTGTGAGATGCTCCCATACTACAGTGATGGAGTGTGGGGGGGACATAAGTGCCATAGATCGATGTACAGCCTTGTCTTCGCAATCCCCACCCTACCTGGCCTCTCTCATTCACTATCAAGATGTTGACTCGCCTCCAATCAGCCAATGATGTCAGCCTCCATTTCCCACCAAGCCCTTTTGTGCTTTTTGTCACGCAGCCCCTCACTCCTGGGAGGAGCTCCCTGTCAAAGCCGGCGTGTTGCCCTCTTTCAAATCACCCTCAAAAACTCTCCTGTGCCGGGAAACCTGAAACCAACTTGACACTGGTTGGGTTACTGGTGTGTTGAGACCACAGCCTCTATAGAAATCCATGGTACACCCACATCTTGAATACTGTGTGCAGATGTGGTCGCCCCATCTCAAAAAAAGATATATTGGAATTGGAACAGGTTCAGAAAAGAGCAACAAAAATGATTACGGGTCTGGAGCGGCTTCCCTCTGAGGAGAGATTAATAAGACTTTTCAGCTTGGAAAAGAGACAACTAAGGGGGGGGATATGATAGAAGTGTATAAAATCATGATGCATGTGGAGAACGTAGATAAGGAAGTGTTATTTACTCCTTCTCATAATACAAGAACTAAGGGTCACCAAATGAAATTAAGAGGCAGCAGGTATAAACAGACAAAAAGAAGTATTTCTTCCCACAACGCACAGTCAACCTGTGGAACTCCTTGCCAGAGGATGTTGTGAAGGTCAAGACACTAATAGGGTTCAAAAAAGAACTAGATAAATTCATGGAGGATAGGTCCATCAATGGCTATTAGCCAGGATGGGCAGGGATGGTGTCCCTAGCCTCTGTTTGCCAGAAGCTGGGAATGGGCGACAGGGGATGGATCACTTGATGATCACCTGTTCTGTTCATGCCCTCTGGGGCACCTGGCACTGGCCACTGTCGGAACACAAGATACTGGGCTAGATGGACCTTTGGTCTGACCCAGTGTGGCTGTTCTTAGCATGCTGACAAATACAGCCTCATTGTTTCCTTGTGCCCCCCCCCCCCCCCAATATGTTTTCTCTTGTCTTATTCTCAAATTGTCAACCCCTTGAGGCAGGGACCATCCCTTTGTTCAGTGTTTGTACAATGCTGGGTCCTAGTCTGTGACTAGGCTCTGAGGCGCTTCGCTTACACAGATAATAATATAAAGATAGATAGATGTAGGGATGGCTACATAGATAGTTACAGTGGAATCTATTTAACACTCGTTTCTTGTACAAGTCTCCGTGTTAATAGTTTTTTCTTGGATTGCCGCTAAGATGTTATCACAGCACGTTTAGAGGATGGTCACTTTCAAGTTCTAACATCAGGTTTTCTGCTAGCTACTTTTTCTCACATCAAAAACACCCAGCACACAGTTAGCTTTAAAATATAATTTATTTATACACATTAAAAAGGGCTAAGTATTTACAGGTATTAAACAGCATTCAAGAGTATATACAGCAGCAAAGGAGGAAACACTTGAAAGAAAAATAAAACCCAATATACATCTGTTGTAAACAGTAGTTGTAGCCGTGTCGGTCCCAGGATATTAGAGAGACAAGGTGGGTGAGGTGATAGTTTTTATAGGACCTGAAGAAGAGCTCTGTGTGGTTCGAAAGCTTGTCTCCCTCTCTCCAACAGAAGATGGGCCAATAAAAGAGATTCCCTAACCCACCTTGTATCTCTATTGTAACCACACACTTTATCCATTTCCGACACTAAGAAGATGCTTTACCTCGCCCTTCTTTCCAAAATCTCACAGATTATTTGTTGTTCCATCACATTTACATCGGCAGTTCCAGAGATACATTACGGCCCTGATCCAGCAAACACCTAAGCAAGGGCTTAGCCAGTCTACTGAGGGCACGTCTACACTTAAAAACACTGCATCGATTCAGCTACACAAATGCAGCTACGTCACTATAGCACTTTAATGAAGACGCTCTAAACTGGTGGGAGAGATCTCTCCTGTGTGTGTAGTTATTCCAACTCCCCAAGAGGCAGTAGCTATGTCGCCGGCCAGCAGGGGGAGCTCTCCCACTGACATAGCGCTGTCTACATGGGGGATTAGGTCAGTAAAACGGCATCACTCGGGGGTGGATTTTTCACACCCCTGAGTTACACCGATATAAAGCCGTAGTGTAAACCCGACCTCAGAGTCGTCCCATTGAAATGGAATTATTCACAGCAGTAATTAAAGTTAAACACGCGCATAAGTGTTTCCAGGGCTAAGATTAAGCCCAAAGCTCATGAGAGGCACAGATGCAAGAGAAGAGCTGTGCAAAAACTGAATACTGCTTGGAACCTGGCCCAAACAATGCATCATGAAAAACAAACACATCTTTTTATACAGTGATAGAGCTGGTTAAAAATGGCTTTATACTGACAATGCAACTTTTAATTAAAACTGCCACTTTTGATTACATTGTTCATATTTTGAAAAATGTCCCTTTAAAAAAAAAAAACATTTTGAATTTCTCTGCCCACTTGAGAGAGAACATGGAGTTTTTCCCACCAAAACAAAACAAAAATTTGATAATTAAAAGCATCTGCAAATAAGTTTCAAGAATATGGGGGGGGGAGTGGTTTCTTCTTCAATTTTCATTAACCCCCTCACCCCGGCTATTTTTGACCAGTTCTAATTATTAATAAATATGTCTGTATGTACATGAATGATAATAAATATCTATGCTACTGATAAACATTTACAAATAATGGCTCTCATGAGCACTGAGGTCACATTACATAGAGAAACTCCCAGGCCTGCAGGGTTCACATTCTCAAAGACACAAACCACCCAAGGATGGGAATGTAACATACCACACGACGTGACTGGCACGGGTTGGTTAGTTGCATGTTTTGCGGTGGCTGGCGAGTTGCTCTTTTTTGGGGGGGGGGGGGGGAGAGTTATATTTGAAAGGAGTTCTTCATCCATCCTCTCCCACTCTCATCCAGGGGTGCCGGAACGGGGGGGGCAGGGCCCACCACTTTTTACCGACCATAAGTGTGAGCAACTGGATGAGGGGGGGGAGGAGCGACCAGGGGGGAAAGGTCTTGGGGGCAAGGGGCAGTATGAGGTGGGAGCTCAGGGAGAAAGGCAGTGTGAGGGCGGGGCCTCAGGGAAAGGGGCGGTTTGAGGGGGCAGGACCTCAAGGAGAAGGGGTGGTACAGGGGCAGGGCCACAGATCTGGTGCCAGCAGCCCCCCCACTTTTAGTAAGCTTTTGTCCATCCCTCATCCCAAATAAATTTGTTACAGTAAGAAAACTTTGAGTGACAAGGAGACTCAGAGACCCACAGTATAACTGATAACATTCTCACCTGCCCCTAGAGCTGGGCAAACAGAATTTTGTGGTCGCTGGCAATTGCAAAAAAAAAAAACCACACACACAAAAAAAACATGGAAAAAAATTGGTTTCAAGTCAAACAAAACTAAAATTTTTCCAAATTTTTGATGAACCAAAAAGCTTAAAAAAAAAGACGTGGGAACATTTCGAGGGTTGTAACTTTGAATTTTTAAAATAAAACTGAAGGACATTTTTAAACAAAAAATGGTGTCGAACTGAAAAATCAAAACTGTTTGTTTGGAAAGTGTCTAAACAAAATGCCTTGACTTTTTAAGACCTGGGGGCAGGGTCTGGACGTGAACAATTCAGCAGAACGTTGAATGAATTCGCAAAATGTTTCCAGGTTTCTGAATCTGCATTTTTCACCTAAAACAGGTTTAGATGAAAAGTTTCACCCAGTCTAGTCCCCACCATTGATGGGCATCGTAAGAGGGATCATCTCCTCTAGCTGGCTCCCCAGCCCAAGTCTGTCTCCATCTAATGGGTCCCCTCCTCCGGTTCGGCGTTGCCCATTTTAATTGGACGTATTCCTGGAGATTTTAATCACATGACATAATCTTTAATTTAAAATTAATCTTTAATTCCTGGAGACTCCCGGTCAATCCTGGGAGGGTTGCAACGCTACTCCAGTTTCCTGGGCTGGGCCTGTGTCCCCACCTAATGGATCCTTTTCTCTGGTTTCCTGGGTGAAGCATCTCACCCCCATTAGCAGGTCTCCCTCACCATTCTCCGGGGCTGGGTCTCCATTCCTGTTTCCGGTTCTCTGGGCCTGGTCTCCGTCCCTGCCACACACTGCAGGGAGCTCATATTCCTGTGAATCTTGCGGACTTTCAGGCTTCTGGGACACATGGGGCTGCAGCTTATTGAAGACGCGTGGCAGGTAGGCAGACACTTTTCCTCTAGCTTTCTGAAACCCACATTTGCATAGTAAGACTAGCAGCGGCACTCCCACCACAGCTGCCACCACCAGAAGAATCGTGGAAAGATTCCAGGACACTGGCTCTGAAACAAAAGAGAGAGAAAGGCCCCATTACTAAGGGACTCATTTAAATCATCCCACTGCTGCCGTGAGGAGCCCAGAAGATTAAGACGTTCCTGGGATACAGTAAGAGCGGAGTTTGGCCGTGCGTACATGGGTACCACTCAGAGCAGCAGGAATGAGATCTCCAGGCTCATTATCCCCATCGGCCAACCTGACCAAGGGAGAACGGTGAGCCTGGCAAAGCAGCCCCGTTACAGAGTCTGGGAAACGTGATTTTTAAGATGCTCCAGGATGGGATCCCTCAGATCTTAAGGTTAGAGGGGACAGTCTCTCCTGAAGCGTGGGGAAGGGCTAGCCATGCTGGGAAGGGTGGGTTTGAAGATGTATACATGAAAATGGGGGGTGGGGTCGCTAACACATGATGGGGCTGACGGGTGAGGGGCGCGATTGGTTTCTTTGCCTTGAGGAAGGGGCTCAGCTTTTCAAAGTTTGAGGAACAATAATTTAGCCTGAGCTCCGGCAAAACCCAGGCCAGAGAATGTTGCCTAGTGATTCCTGCACCCAGTCCAGTGACTTGTGGCACCGAATTGGCATTGAGAGGGATTTTATCATACGCTGAAATCCAGCTGCAGAAGGGAAAGGAAATTAGAAGCGGAAAGACCCGGAAGTGACTCTGGTTTTTACTTGAAATAACCATCCCGGGCTGATTTTCCCCAGCCCAGAGCCTGCAGCCACACACCCAGCGCCCAGTGAGTTCGGTGTGCAGGCAGGCTCCCAAATCCAGACAGAGGCACTTCACATCCACTTTGCCCTGGGTCAGGGACTGCCCTGAGCTCCCATCCTGCAAACACTTACACACCTGAGCCGTCCCACTGCGATCCCAGGCTACTCCTACAGATGGAGCTAAACACGTGGCTAAAACGTTTGCAGAGGTTCCGAACGTTACTTCAGTTATTCCAATCCTGGGCTCATCAGAGGCTCCTGCCTGCCCCCTCCCTTCGCAGCTGAGTCGCCCACCCAGTGGAATTCTCCCAGAAACTTCCCACTCAAGAGACCCTAGACACCAGGACCAGCGCTAGCAATCCCTCTGGCCCAATCCCATGCTTCAGGGCATAGTCTGAACGCCAGAGGTCAGGAATTAATTCCCCACCTGCATTTACAGCATGGTAGAATTAGCCACGTATGTTACAGCGGGTTCTTGCTTTCCCTGGAAGCATCAGATATTGACCCCTGGGCTGGATCAGACAGGACAGCAGCCTGAAATGCCCTACGGCATTGGCTTGAACTCAGACTGACCCTGTGGAAAACAGGCTACAGCTCCCTTGTTTTAAAAAATCAATTCATAAGGAAGATTATGGGTAAAATTTCCAGTGCACTTAAGTCACTTTGGGGCTTTTGAAAATTGTGCCCTTTAAAAATCAGCCCCGATCCCTGCGGCATCCGCTACTGTAAGCTGTGGAGTTCTGACCCATTCCTGTAAGTTTGTGTTTGTGATGTTTTTAATACAAGCTGCATTATATTACATTACACGTTACATTACATTACCCAGAACCCTGGGTGGTAAATTTTAAAATGCAACAAGAAAAACAGGAAGGGGAGATATATGCTACCTACATGCAAGTTGATCAAGTTAGTGTTGTCATAGGAAACTTAACTGGTGTGTCCTAACCATACAACATTAATGCTGCGCTAATATTGTTTTTGCATCTAATTATTTTTAAATAGCAAAGAGAAAAAAATAATTTGCTTAATAATGGTGCCATCTGGGCTTTGAGTTTTACCAACTCTTCACAGCAGAAAAAAGATTGGGGTTCTCCATTGCCTTATGCCAGGGTCTTAATTCTCAGAAGTGCCAAGTTTTCACTTGGCTCAGCCGAGGGGGGGTGGGAAAAGGGGGATCTAAGTCACCCTTCTGTTCCCCCAAGCTTGGGCTGGCTGGTGCCTGAAATTGCACCTGACATAACTTAGAGCACTGCTGAGGTTGCTCTAAGTTACACTGGCTGTAGTGGCAGCAGTTCTGAGCCAGCATTATGCACCACACCCTCTTCCCTACCACACCACATCCCCATACTAAAGACTGGGAGGAGACAGGTGACATAGGGAGACACCCTAGCTTTGTGCTAATTAGGAATTTCTAAGCTGCCCCTTTAGGGCAGTTGGCCTGGGGCCCAGGATCCAACTCCTTGTGCAGTGATGGGTGGGTGAGTGGAGAGCTCTGGGCCCCAATCCAGCCTTACCCTGATCCTAGTGTCTGTCATTTACACTAGTGCCTGCAGTTCTCTTGGTATTTGATGCTCACTTTGCATCAGTGTAAAAGTGATACAAGCGAAGTGCAAGGCAACAGAGAGTCCAGCCCCCACACTTATCGCTTTAACTGGAAGTTTCAACTGCAACCAAAACTGTGGAAAGATTAAAAAAATAAAAATAATAATAAAAATAAAAAAACAAAATCACAGGAGCTCTGATAATCATCAAGTGATCCATCCTCTGTCGCCCATTCCCAGCTGCTGGCAAATAGAGACTAGGGAAACCATCCCTGCCCATGCTGGCTAATAGCAGTTAATGGACCTGTCCTCCATGGACTTATCTAGTTCTTTTTTGAACCCTGTTATCGTCTGGGCCTTCGCAGCATCCTCTGGCAAGGAGTTCCACAGGTTGACTGTGCATTGTGTGAAGGAATACTTCCTTTTGTTTGTTTTAAACCTGCTGCCTATTAATTTCATTGGGTGACCCCTGGTTCTTGTGTTATGAGAAGGAGTAAACAACACTTCCTTATTTACTTTCGCCACATGCGTCATGATTTTATAGACCTCTATCTTATCCCTCACTAGTCATCTCTTTCCCAAGGTGGAAAGTCCCAGTCTTATTAATCTCTCCTCACACAGAAGCTGTTCCATGTCCCTAATCATTTTTGTCATCCTTTTCTGTACCCTTTCCAATTCCAATATATCTTTTTTGAGATGGGGCGACCACTGCACGCAGTATTCAAGATGTGGGCGTACCATGGATTTCTATAGAGGCTGTGGTCTCAACACACCAGTAACCTAACTAGTGTCAAGTTGGTTTCAGGTTTCCTGGCACAGGAGAGTTCAAATATTCAAGATGTGGGCGTATCATGGATTTCTATAGAGGCAATAGGACATTTTCTGTCTTATTATCTATCCCTTGCCTAATGATTCCCAACATTGTTAGCTTTTTTGACTGCCGCTGCACATTGAGTGGGTGTTTTCAGAGAACTATCCACAATGACTCCGAGATCGCTTTCTAGGAGTCATTGTGATGCAATGTTCCAGGCGACAAGGGAGGAGCTGGGAGAGGTCCAAGAGGCCGGGAGGGGGAATTCCACACACGCTGCAGTCAGGAGAGCAGAGAAAGTATTGCATCAGCAGGGCCGAGGAGCTGACAGCAGGCTATGACCTCATCAGTGCAAGGAGTCATTGACGTACAAGCCCAGCGTTGGGGGATGGAGATGGAAGCAACCATAAGTTCTCGGGGGACGGCAAAGGGAGTTCAGGGTCAGGAGTGACACCCTGGTCAGACACTGGGCCTGATCCTTGTGCATGCCCAGCTCTCAGTGACGTCAGGGGGAGCAAGAAGGTGTGTGTGAGAGCTGGGACCCATGGAGGCAGCGTGGCATAGAGCGCTGGACTGGGAGTCCCATTGCTGTAGGAAGTGTCTATACTGAAGGGCTACAGCAGCTGTTGTGTTTTAAGTGCAGACACAGCCTGAGCCATAAAGCAGGTTCCTTCCCACCTCCTCCCTTTGCAGAAACCCCCCCAGCAGTTTAAACACCTACAGACTCCTCAATAAAAGCAATTTCTTCTCTAGGCCGTCTCTCTCCTTGCAATGTGAAGAAAACGTAATGGTTGACAAATGTTTTTCGGATGCTGCTGCTTACTTCTGTCTAGTGCCTGTTTCTGTTTAACGGTGCACCAGCCTGTCATGGAATGACCTTGCTAAACCGGTTACAAATTCCAGACACCCGTTAAGTATAATACTTAGATTAATTGGGCTGTCAAGTAATTATTTGACAGTGCCTAAAGCAACTCCCTCGCCCAACCCAGACGAACAGGAGTTGCCTCTCTGAGATTTTTAAGAAGAATGGCCTGAGAGTTTTTAATGACGGGAGAAGTGAACGGGGCTCTCCCAGCTGAGTGCACTAGCCACAGGGCTGGGTTAGGACGGCTCCTCTGCCATTTTGCATGGAGCAAGGCAGGTGCCTAACTTATTCCTGCAAGGTATGACTTGAGCAGCATCTAAATCACCTGACTGCAAGAGAGGGGTTTCCCTGGATCACAAGCCACAACAGGCATAACACATGGAGGGGGCGGGGCTTAGGACACACCCCTCTTATCGACATCTCCCATTGGCTAGCATAGGTGGCTCCCCCCCAGAGCATGCTGGCTTTTGGGGATTGCAGTTTTCTGCCCCTGAACTCATTCCCCTAATTCCCCATCAGGAACAGCATCCCCAATACCATCGCTGCAAACCTGGGGGCTGAACTTTGTGACTTTGTCCTCACCCACAACTATGTCACATTTGGGGACAATTTATACCTTCAAGTCGGCGGGACTGCTATGGGCACCCGCACGGCCCCTCAGTATGCCAACATTTTTATGGCTGACTTAGAACAACGCTTCCTCAGCAACCATCCCCTAGCGCCCCTGCTCTACTTGCGCTACATTGATGACATCATCATCTGAACCCATAGGAAGGAGGACCTTGAGGAATTCTACCAAGATTTCAACAATTTCCACCCTACCATCAACCACAGCCTGGACTAGTCCACACAAGAGGTCCATTTCCTGGACACTACAGTGCTAATAAGTGAGGGTCACATAACCACCACCCTATACCAGAAACCTACTGACCACTATACTTACCTACATGCCTCCAGCTTCCATCCAGACCACATCACACGATCCATTGTCTACAGCCAAGCTCTAAGATACAACCGCATTTGCTCCAATCCCTCAGACAGAGACAAACACCTACAGAATCTCTATCAAGCGTTCTTAAAACTGCAATACCCACCTGGTGAAGTGAAGAAACAGATTGACAGAGCCAGAAGGGTACCAAGAAGTCACCTGCTATAGGACAGACCCAGCAAAGAAAGTAACAGAACGCCACTAGCCGGCACCTTCAGCCCCCAACTAAAACCTCTCCAGCGCATCGTCAAGGATCTACAACCTATCCTGAAGGACGATCCATCACTCTCATAGACCTTGGTAGACAGGCCAGTCCTTGCTTACAGACAGCCCCCCCCAACCTGAAGCAAATACTCACCAGCAACTACACACCACACAACAAAAACACTAACCCGGGAACCAAACCCTGCAGCCAACTCTGTCCACATATCTTTGCAAGGGACACCATCATAGGACCTAACCACATCAGCCACACCATCAAGGGTTCGTTCACCTGCACATCTACCAATGTGATATATGCCATCATGTGCCAGCAATGCCCCTCTGCCATGTACATTGGCCAAACCGGACAGTCTCTATGTAAAAGAATAAATGGACACAAATCTGACATCAGGAATCATAACATTCAAAAACCAGTAGGAGAACACTTCAGTCTATCTGGTCACTCAATAATGGACCTAAAAGTGGTAATTCTTCAACAAAAAAACTTCAAAAACAGACTCCAACGTGAAGCTGCAGAACTGGAATTAATTTGCAAACTGGATACCATCAGATTAGGCCTGAACAGAGACTGAGGGTGGTTGGGTCATTACAAAACCTAAACTTAATTTCCCCAATACTAGTTTCTCCCTACTGTTACTCACACCTTCTTCTCAACTGTCTGTAATGGGCCACTGTCTTACCACTTCAAAAGTTATTTTTTCTCCCTTGGTATCCTGCTGTTAATTGATTTATCTCGTTAGACTGACCTCACCCTTGGTAAAGCAACCCCCATCCTTTCATGTGTTTATACCTGCTCCTGTATTTTTCACTCCGTGCATCTGATGAAGTGGGTTCTAACCCACGAAAGCTTAGGCCCAAATAAATTTGTTAGCCTCTAAGGTGCCACAAGGACTCCTCGTTATTATTCCTCTAATTGCTCTCGCATTGGGAGGCCCCAAACACGGCTCTTCAATTGGCCAACGGCTTGTCCTTAGCGGTAGCCAACTCTGCTATGCCAGCTCCCAGTGGTCCATTTTTGGCCAATTGTGGCACAAGCTATCAGGCCATCTGAGAAGATCCGGAGTAAGTGCATGGTTCCCTCAAGCTCACATTGACGTAAGTGGGAGCTAGGACATGCGTGTGAAATTCAGGCTGGGATGAGAGAGGCTATTGGTGAAGGAAATCTCCCATCACAAGCTGCTTACCCTCCCCTTTGGTCTCATCATGAGGTTCCTCTTCAGCACTGGAGGTCCCAGACACAGTAGGTGGGAATGAGCTGGGCTCTGGAATGAGACAATAAGGAGGAAAGTGTTGGTGAGGACTCCGTATACCACATGCCTGATTCTCCTCTTCTTGTCTACACTGCAGAAGGGTGGCCTAAGGGGGGAGGTGCTGATCTAGGGCCCAGGAGCGCCTGGTTCAATTCCAGCCTCTGCCACGGTGCCCTTTGATTATCTAGGGCCAGATACTCAAAGGTAGTTGCATTCCTGAAGATGCAGGTAGGTCACTAATGGAATTTTCAAAAGTGACTAGCTCCCATCTTCAATGAGAGTTAGGCAGCTGTGTGCTTTTGAAAATCCCCCTACGCTCCTATTTGCAGCTTTAGGTGCCTAAATACCTTTGAGAGTCTGGCCCTTAGGCCCAGATCCTCCAAGGTATTTAGGCATCTGATTCCCATTCATCTTGGAAGATCTGGGCCTCAGATACGAGGTGACGGTGGTCAGAGATAAAACAGATCACAGCCTACCACGTATTTCCCAGGGATTTCAATGCTGACACTTCATGAGTGTTTGTTCCTGATCCTGCAGTCAGACGGAGCCAGCCGTATGTTAATGAGCAGCCTGAGGAACAGAAGTCTTGCTAGACACCATCAAAATAAGTCACCCCGTGGCCTATACAACACACGCCGCTCTCCCTGCGAGCCCTTGGGGTGCTTTAAACCTCGTCTACACTGCAGAAACTTTGCAAACATGGGCGGCAGGTATCGTAGGCACGGGGAGGCTGTGACTCCCCAAACAGCCTACCGTGGCCCTGCCCATGCTCCGCCCCCAGGCCAGGCCCCCTCCTGCTGTTCCCAGAGCTCTGCCCTGGCTGGCTTGCCTCTCACAGGGACTCCGGGCGGCGCACCCCCAGCACCAGCCACCCTGAGTACCAGGCCTGGGGATGCAGCAACCGTGCTGCCCGGAGTGCCAGGCCTGGGGCCTCGCCCCCACAGCTGCCCGGCACTGGGGCCGGGGGCCACGGTGGGGGTACTTTGGGCTCCTGCAGGGGCAAGGGGGCAGAAGGGGAGGGGTGGGGCCTTTGCCACAAGGGAAGGGGCCAGGGACTAGCCTCCCCGGTCGGCCGGGTCACTAGCTGACCATGTTTGCAAAAAATGTTCATTGTCACTAGAGTCAGTGGTAGGAACATCGGTGGGCCTACTGTAGACAAGGCTCCTGCTCTGGCACAACAGGATTTACACCTTCCTGGTTCTCTGCCCTAGCTCTAATGCCAGTCCCGTCATTGGTTATAGCAGCCTGGGGGCTGCTCTAATGTATGCTGGCTGGCAGGGGGCCCTCAGGGACCATCCATCCACTGAGAATATCCAGAGTGCATTGTAGTCTGGCTAGTTCCTCTCCCCACACATTCCCACATGACATGCCCCTTGGGCTGGAGGCTGCAGAGAGGGTGCAGAGGAGATGGCTCTCCCAGCTCAATGTCTGCTGGGGTCTTCCATATTCTGGGAGTTTATAGGATGTTTCCACAGGGTTTACACTGCCTGAGAAGTGCAATGGGAGCAGAGTTTTTTCTGTGGTCTTTGAGAGCAGAACTTACCCAGCACGGTCAAGTTTATGACAGCCACACACTTCCTGTACATTTCATCTTGAATCCTGTAAACTCCTCCAGCCCCTTTGCTCACGTTCTCCATCTTGAAGTATCCACCAGAAAAGGAGAGTGTCTCCTTGTAGGAACTGAGGAATTTTTGGAAGTCCTCATCAGAGGAGTAAATGACATCGTCCCACGACGAAGTTGAGGCATTATATTTCTGCACAATGAAAGACGTCTCTGAAAAGTAGGCGGCATTCGGTATGGAGATGTTCACAGAGCCGCCTTCGGGCTCAGCCACGGGGACAGTTGGACAAGCTTTGCGAGCTGTGAGATTTAAACAAGCAGTATTTTAGTTTGGCTTGGCAATCCTGGGTCAGGGACTGACCGGGGGCGCGGGTGGGGAGAGACAGTAAAGGGAAAGGGTCTGAGAAAGGGCGTCCCTTACAATAAACCGTTCAACCAGTCGCTGTTTAAGTGAGAGGCTTTGTAGATGCTCACAGAGAGGCTCTCCTGCCAGCTAAGAATTTTTGACACTCTGGCTCCCTGCTGGGACCAGTTTTGCTATTCACTTGCAACCAGGGTGGATAAAAATCAATGATTAAAAAAAAAAAATAAAAAAAAAATCAGATTTTTTTTATGTTGATAAAATGTTTTTCCCCCTCAAAAAGCTATCTAAAAGATAGTTTTAATTAAGATACATTATCGCTCAAAGATCTCTCATCATGGAATAGGGATTATAAATTCTAATTCTATCGTATGAGACAATATATTCATGGAATGTTTAAGAAAAGTTTTGTAAATGAGTTCCAATAGTTCATGGATTAGGGACCCAATCTTATGGGGTTCCAGAGGTTCTGTATAGGTTATTTAGGTTAATCTTTCTATCTACTCACTGGGACTCAGTGCTCAGTCTAGAAGATACCATCAGAGATGCTTAGTTTTGCAGTTATCAAACTGTGGATTTGTGTCTCCAGAGATAACATGCTTGTTAACCGCAAAAATGTTTTTAAATAAATAAATATATAGAGGTGAGAAACAACAGACCTCAGCCCTATTGTCCCTCTACAAATTTGGGTACACAAAGTCAATCCCTTACCTCTCTGTAAAAGTGCAAAGTTTCAAAAAGTTCAATGAATACAAGATTGTTGGGGGCGGAATAGATCTGGACAAGGAGAAGAAGCCTGGAGATAAATGTGAGAAGCGAGGGACATATGCTTGTTTTGTTAAAATATTATATGTTTGCTGTTGAAGAAAAAAAATCCAGAATACTTAACATTGTTGTTTAGTTAACTAAAACAATTTAAATGTCTGTCTGGTGGAATTTGAGTTTGGGGCAGTGACATCCCATAAGGGCCTCCTAATTCAGCATGGCAAGAAAATCCTCCAAATATTAATGATTAACCTGTTGAATTGGAGATAATTCACCTCCCAATGACTTTGTAAATATCTGCTTCCGTTACCTTTGGTAAATGAAATAGCCAAACAACCATTCATTTTCTGATATAGCTTCATTCATCTGAAGAGTTTTCAAAATAAATCACTGTTTAAAAATGTATAGTGTGTACCTTCTAAAAATGAAACCTACATCTCTGAGTTGTGAAGAATATGTATTAAGGTTATAACAACCAACAAGAATGCACTTTTATGTAGAAATCCATGATTAAATCGAGTCTTCCTGACTAGTGATTTAAATCATGATTTAAATCAATAAATCAAATCCACCCTGTTTTTGCTGACCAACAGGCAGTTCTGCTCCCCAGGCCCTTATGGGATGTCACTGCCCCAAACTCAGCTGTTAGAGAACAAGGAAATGCTCAGCTAAGATCTTCCCCATGTAACACTGGGAAAGAATCTTAGCGACAAACCTCAGAGCTATGTTAACCAGGAGGAGTTCAGTTATAGGTGCCGGTTCCCCCATATAACCTTAACTCTGCCCTCTTGGAATGCCACTTTATTGTGCTTGCAGAGTTTTGCCAACCCACTGCCTTCAAATATCATCAGGTTGCCTTAAAAATCATGAAATATTTAAAAATAATAATTTGGGGGGGGGGGTGTCTGCTTTTTCATCTTTTGAATTTTGAGCCTTGGGGTGCGGGGCAAGGGAAGTCACTTTTTTGAAGCCTTCCTACATAAACCCCATATTTTGGTTTAAACAAATGGATGTGCTTATCAGAGGACTCCAGGCGCTGGGGCTTTTAGAAAATCAAACACCAAATATCGTGAGATGCATGAAAAAAAAACAAATCAGGGGAGTTGCCAACAGTGGGAATGAGGAATATTTGCCTAAGTCACAGGGAACTAATGGTAGGGAATCCTCTAATAATGCATCGTTAGGCTCTTTAACTGTTCCCCCTGTGGAGGGAAAGGCCCTGGGTACCCCAGGAACATCAGTGGCCTCGTGCCTGAAGGTACCTCTCCCCTTGACAACCCTCCACTCCCCACCCATTGCACTTCATGTGACTCTGCTGTAGGGCAGCACAACAGGAAGAGTGTGATGCAATCATCCTTTTGTCTTTTTGTTCATTCTAGGTCCTCTAATGACACTGAAGTGCCAGGCATTCAGCAGCTGCAGTTAAAGCCAGGGGGAAGATAGAGGGTCTCACAGTTTTGTGCCTCATAGAATATCAGGGTTGGAAGGGATCTCAGGAGGTCATCTAGTCCAACCCCCTGCTCAAAGCAGGACCAATCCCCAGACAGATTTTTGTCCCAGATCCCTAAATGGCCCCCTCAAGGATTGAACTCACAACCCTGGGTTTAGCAGGCCAATGCTCAAACCACCGAGCTATCCCTCCCCCCTCTATACACATGTATAGAGCCCTGCATGGATACAAAATTTGTTTCCGCCCGCGATCCGCAAACACGGTCCACGGATATGAAGCGGATCTCTGCTGATTTGCAGGGCTCTCCGCATTTATGCCTGGATTTAGGAGCCGAACTCTGGGGATTATTTTGCAACACCTGCTCATGACTTAGGGCTTTTTCGTAGCAAACCATGGCTTTTTTTTATTAAACCCCTGACACTCCATGACTGAGCAAAACAGCTCCAGGAATATCAACAACGCTGGCTCTGAGAGAGGGTAGGACTCTTGTTAAACCAAATGATTTTAAACGAATGACTTGCTCTGAAAGAGGTTGAGATATTTGCTGTTGCAGAACAAAGGGGGGTTTGATCTAACGGAATGTGACCCTAAACTTCTTGCAATTCGTTCTACACACATGGGGCTTGTGCATTTTCCGCTGGGGCTTTGTCCAGGCAAAGAGCCAGAGGTCAGCCCTAACAAGCAACCGGGAGAGCGGAGTCAGAGGTGAGGGAAGGCCTGGGAAGATCCTGAGGCAGTGAATGAAGGTGTGTCATTCACCTGCTCCTTCCCGTAGGCAGATCACAGAAAGACCTAGAAGTGGGTGCTGGGAGTTTCCCTGTGATGAATGGGCAGCGTGCAGAGTTAACAAGGGCTGCTTCCCATACACACCCCTATCATGCCGCACGCGCGTGCACACACACACACACACATCCCATCATGCCGGCACCAGATCTGATTTCCTCTCATGCATTTACACAGCACGTCTCTGCAAGCAGATTATAACTCCCAGTGTCCATAACTCCAGTTCACTCTGCAGTGAGGGCATGCCTGCCCCCCTCCACCTTAAAACCCAAGGTCAACGCCCCCTGCCAGAGAAGACGCACGCTTCAAATCTGCCCCACACCCCACCCCCACTTCCCTAACCTGGGGCTTGCCAGGCGATTGGCCATTCCTCTCTGTGTCCAGCTGCTAAACTGCATTCACAGAAGCTTTACAAAATAACCCCCACCCCCCCCCGCGTATATTCTTTCCATGCACTCTTCCCTCTCTCCCTTTTCTCCGGGTCTCTAGTCTCATCTGCTCAGCCAGCGGCTGGGGATTTGCAAATCGATCAATCAAAATAAAAAATACCGGACAAAAAAAGCCCCCAAATATTTTCTGTAAAATCGACATGGGCAGGACCATCGGTGCTGGATCTAGGGGGGCTGCTGCTGCTGCACCCCCCGGCTTGAAGTGGTTTCCATCATATATAGAGTTTACAGTTTGGTTCAATGGCTCTCGGCCCCCCCACTGTGCAAATTGTTCCAGTGCCCCAGGGCAGGACAGGACCTGAAGAAAGGGGCATGCAGAGGTGTTGGGAACACATGGGCACTGCAGCTGCCCTCCACACACCCCCCCCAGCTCTAGCTTCTCTAACCCCCAGACAACACGCATCGCCCTCCCCTTTTCTGCTTAGGACTCCAGCCCCACTGAACTGTATAGACGGCAGATGGGATCTCTTACCTGAAGTGCCATCCAAAAACCCAGATGGGCAGGCTAGAAGGAAGAGCCCCAGAAACACACCGACCCACCACATGGCAAAGGAGAGAAAGGAATGGGAGAGATCAGCGGCAACTTCACCAGAAGCCAAGTCCAGCCCACTGTCACCTGACTAGTCTCTACGAAAGCGCAGTAATCTGGTCGTGTAAACGGTGCATGGGACGTTCCACCAGAGAGGGCTGGAGATTAATTTAAAAACAACTCTGGAATTGCTTTGCAATGGGATGTGAATTTTCTAAATCATGGCTGGCTTCCTGAGGATGTCAAGAATTTGGCTTTACTACAGGATGGTAAAGGATTCAGGCACTTAACCCACCCCTGCCCGCCCCCAAACTTTGTTCGAGTAGATGCAACAATTAGAAAAAGCTGCACATGGCTTCCCTAGCTCGATTTTGACCTCAGCCCTCTAGTTTTACTTCCCACACCCCTAACTTCTTGAAATTTCTCACAACTGAGTCATACTTTTCTGAGAAGTCTGAGGCAAATCAAAGCGATCAGGAGACAAACAGGAACAATGAACCGGGGCTCTATTAAAAGTTTTCTAACTTGTTTTTTTTAAAGCTGTCTAGCTGAAAACCAGTTTGAGCTGGGGAAAAAACTGCCAGAGGATCGGCACTTATAACACACGCACACACACACACACACACACAGACCCTTTGCAAGGGACGTTCACAGTTGAAAAGGAAGTTAGGCGGAAGAGGGAACGTGACACTGCCGAATTATCACAATTTCTATAAACGTTCTTTCTTTGTTTTATGGTCCAGGGATGTCTCTGGAGAAATGGCTTCAGAAGTCTAGAGGATCACGGATTTTAACGCACTACTTATTCAGCTGCCCCATGGTGGCTTGGCGTAACGTACACAGCTATACGTCAAAAACACCAGCTGTGCTGAGAGCCGGCAACCCCGTGTAAACAGCTGCCCTAGAGGTCTGGGGAGAATCAGGCCCCAGGCTTTCAGCTAAGACACTGCTGACACTGGGGATTTCAGCCATAGATGCCCCGGTGCAAATGCCGAGTGTAGACAGGTAAAACCTCAATAGACTGGGATGAGCTGCACCAGCGCAAACCCCAGGCCTGCCTGCGTTAGAGCCCCATCCTTGGGGGGGAGGGAGGGAGAGAGAGAAGAGAGGGAGTCAGGCAGGGGTGGGGAGAGAGAGCAGGAAGGGAGAATCCAACCCTCCCTGGAGCAAGGCAAGACATGGAACTCCTCCTCCCCCCACACCCCTCCCTGGCAAGCCCAGAGCAGCATCAGCTCCCCTGTCTCCACAGAAGCAGTGGCAGCAGCAAGGCTACCAGCTACAGAGCTGGGCTCCCCACCCCAAGCCCCCTGGGAATAGAAAAGGCAACAGTCATCGAGCACCTGCTTCTGGTAGGCACCTAGTGTCTGTTCATAGGATAGAACTGCTCTGCAGCACCCCCTGCTGGCCAAGCACAGCACTGCAGGCAGCACACCACTGCCTCAGTTTCCTTCCTTCAGAGTCCCCACTAACTCTACACACTCATGCTGGAGATGTGGCTTAACCCTCCAGCCAAGTCACAAACCAAGTTACCCTGGAAGGGGTTAACAAAAGCCAGCTAAACAAGTCCCAGTAAACAAAAAGGTTCTTCTGCCCCTCAGCCCTACCCCCCTGGCCCTGTTCCCAGCCCATTTTTGGGCTACCTCCGAGAGTCTTTCTGGCTGCAGGATAGAGACCCCAACCTGGTCCCCCTGGAGCACCATTCTCAGCCCCTGCTGGACCTTCTCTGTTCCAGTACAGGGCCCTGCACCCCAGGCTGGTCCCCCCCCTGGAGTGCCCAGCCTCCTGCAGACCCTAGCTCAGAGCCTTCCACAGACCAAACCTGTCTGGCCACGCTCAGCCCTTTTATAAGGCCTAGGCATCTATTACGTTATCACCTGACCCTCTTAGTCCCACCCCCTCAGGCTGAGAAGCAGCTAATTAATTATGGCACAGATGGGGTGGTCCCATTTCCCTTTGAAGGGGCCAGTCAGCCTGTAACAGTCTACAATGCGGCCAACCCCACCCGTTCCAAAATCATGAGCCAGCTCCCCCCAAAATCACGAGATTGGCTTAAAGTCGTGAGATTTTAAATTTGGGGCTTTGAGCTGCCCCAGTACACTCAGTTCATCATCTGAGGCTTTTCTCCCCCACCACAAAGGCTTGAGGCCTGCTTTTCTTTTTAAATGAAAGCTGAGGTTCTCTAAAAAAATCACATGACTCCAGGAGCTGGGGCTTGAGGAGAAAGCAACAGATATCGTGAGACCATGATAGGTTGGCCACGCTGTGTGTGTCACAGCCTCTCGCAGGCTGCTGTAATTTGGGCCAGGGGATTTCAGTTTAGCAGCCAGCAGCCCCAAGATCAAAGGAAGCTGAAACTGCATGAAGGGTTTGGTCTATTGTCCTTACTTGGAACTTTCCTCTAGAGGTGGTCGAAAAACAAACATTTCTGCAAAAAGTTTAGAAATTTCAAAATTGTTTCAAACCCTCCAAAATGGACCCATCTGTTCTCTTTCTTTGGGGGAATGCAGTGGGTTTTTTTTAACATTTCCCCCCAAAACATTTACATCCAAGATTTTATTGAACTTTTCATCAAACATGTTATAGAAAAGATAGATAGGGGATATGTTTGGGCATGGCTGGATAAATGGATCTAGAAAGTGCCTATGCGGATGGATGGGTAAAAACTCACACAGAGAGCGAACATGTGCTTTTCTCAGTTCCCCTTTGTGCCATGTGCTCGCACTGAGCTACAACTATCACCCCCAAACTGGGCACAATGTGGGGGTCTCCCTACCCCAGCCTGACAGTGAGTCTCCCATAGAGCACAGACAGGGGTGGGCTGGGGGGCATTATGGGAAAGCTGAATCATGCTGTCCATGCACAGGGAACAGATCTGGGGTTAGATGTTCAGAACAGAGCTCAGCTCTCATTTAAGCACCAGATTTCCAAAAGCAGTGGGAGCGTAAAATAAGCCCTCTTCTTCCTCCCTCCTCTCCTAGAAATCCTGTGGGGTGTGGGCAGGCGACTGCTCCCCCCGACAGCTCCATCTACCCTAAGTGTTACCATTTGGATTGTTTCCTACAAATCAATCCCAACATTTGCCCATATTTCTTTCAAAAATGCCCTGGGAGCTACAGGCCAAGACTTTCCACTGGGACTGGTGATTTGGGGCCCCAGCTTTTGATGTGTGTCTCCAGCTGCTGGGCCCCCAGAATCACCAGTCACTGCTGGAAAATCAAGGCCCTGAGCTCTTTCCTGCTGTTGGGTGAAAACGAGCCCTGGGAAGGAATAAAGGCCATCACTTACCTGTCTCAGCCAGGCCCTGGGGAGCGTCTCCTGCATGTTATATCCCAAAGCAAGCAGCCTGGATTGCCACAAGTCTCAGCGCGCAGGAAACGGCTCACCCCAGCATGGTAAGGAAGCACACTCATCTCTGTATTACTAACTGGGTATTTCTTCTGCATCATCCACCAATACAGCAGGCTCAAGAGCAAACGGGCTCTTCCCATTGGCTGCCCGAGCTTTGAATCTCCCTCCAAACACATTTCCTGCAGCCTTCCCTTTCCTGGCTGGGTGTTTCTGGGGCTGGCAGGGTGAAATTCACCCGTGCTCAGATCCTCCCTTGGTGTAAATCAGTGTCGCTCCATTAGTCTGTCCCGAGAGCTTTTGTTCAGTCTTTGCTCTGGGGAGTGAATTACAGTGACAGTCTAGCCAGGAAGGTTTGACTATGATCTGAGATCCGCAGGGCCAAATGGAGCTAACCTCACATGTACGAGTAGATGCAGAAGCGGCTTTAGTGGCATGATGTCCTAGTGCTTTGGGGCAGGGAGTGGGGACCATCCTTTTATTGAGTTTGTACAGCACCTAACACAACAGGGGTCTGGGATATCCTTAGAGCACTCACCTAGGCTCTAGCAGAGCTGGGTTCAAATCCCCTCTCTGACAGACACAAAGCAGTGATTTGAATCCACATCTCCCAGATGGCAGCCTTAACTACAGGAGTTTTTTTCTCTCTCTCTTTGTCCCCCCACCCCTAGGGCTGGCTCCAGGGTTTTTGCCGCCCCAAGCGGGAAAAAAAAAAAAAAGCCGCGATCGCGATCTGCGGCGGCAATTCAGCAGAAGGTCCTTCGCTCCAAGTGGGAGTGAGGGACCGTCCGCCGAATTGCCGCCAAATAGCTGGATGTGCCGCCCCTCTCCAGAGTGGCTGCCCCAAGCACCTGCTTGGCAAGCTGGTGCCTGGAACCGGCCCTGCCCACCCCAATGCCTAAATTAAAGGGCCCTGATATGCCGAGCTCCATTCAAAACAGTAGAATTGTCGTCCCGAACAAAGCATTTCCTGGGCCAGATCCTTGCTTCTGCCCTGGCTCCTTTGGGACGCGGTAGCAGCATAAAAAAGGGGCAGAGATCAGCCCTAAAATGGCTGGTGGGGATTCCCTGATGTAGAGGAATCACCAGGTGACAGAAGGCCGACCTAGCTAGCTGTGCACCACCCACTCCTCTCCGAGAGTCAGGAACGTGGCTGGAGTTCATCGCACTCTGGTGATCCCTGGCCAGTGTCACGATCCACAGTGCCTGTTGTAGCTGGCGTAATTTAGAGCAGCCCACAGGCTGCTCTGAGTTATGCCATGGCTGAACCGGTCCCCTGGACAGTCCCAGCAATGGGGAAGCTAAAAGCCTGCTTAGCTACCTTCCCTCCACTCCCGACTTCAACCCCAACCCTGCATCCTGGACCTAGAACAGTGAAGATCTGGCGTTTTCAGCCTCAGAGATAACCAAGACGCGCAACCACTTTAGTTCATTAACCCCTAACACTCTCAACCCCAGTAGAACAACAGCCCCCGTTAACCAAGCGTAGCTGCCAGGGCAGCTTTGTCGTTTTGTCCCATCTCTTTGATGGACACCCACGAGCTGGTTCTCAGAACCCGGCCGTTTCTGCTGTACCCCAGAACAGGCCTGTGACATCCTGTGGCAAGCCCTGGAGGCACTAACGCGAGACCACATCCTTGGTTCCTGAGAGAGAGAGTGACCGTTACATCAGGTGCATTTCAGACAAACCCAGCCCTGCGCTGTGTGCTTGGTAAACGCCCGGAGCTTTCCTTGCCACACCGGGACACCAGCTGGGATGAGGAGAAATTTCTTTGTCTTTCCAAAGCTCAGGCAGGGGCTACAGTTTGGGGTGTGACTAATTCTCACGCGACACGGGGACCTGTGGCCCAGGGAAATGATCGCCGGCGCCATGTTACTGTTCTCTGCCTTCATGGGTGAGTACGGACTGTCTCAAGACCTGACTGGATGGGCTCCATCCATGCTTGTGTCAAAGACTGTAGTGAGGTTACGGTAAATGAGAAGGGAGGAGGAGGAATGACTGGTAGCAAAGAATGGGTGGTTTGTTACACAAGAGAACAGCGATTTCTATGCTACAACTGAGATTGAACCTCTGTCATGGGTTATTCCGACCCAGAAGGGTCCAATACGGACATCTAGTCTGACCTGCTGTATAACCCAGGCCAGACGCGCACACCCGGGGATTCCTGCATCCAGCCCATAGCTTGTGGTTGAGCTAGAGCGGATCTTTTAGAAAGACTGATCCAGCCTCAATATAAAGACTTCAAGTGATGAAGAGTCCATCTCTCCGGAGTGGTTAATGCTCCTCACTATTCAACACTGGTCTAGTTAAAACAGTACAACTCCTCTGGTGTGGACGCATTTATAGCGGTATAAGTGTGTTTATACTGATAGAGCTTTGTCCCATACGGGAGGGGAATGAGCTGTACTGGTATAAGGTGCCTTTATACTGGTATAACTGCAGCCACACTAGGGGCAGTACTGGTATAACTCTATCATCTGTAACCAACGTAATTATATTGGTCCCAAATCTATGTGCTGATCAGGTTAACTTTATCGGTGCCCCTACCTACTGGTAGATTACTTTACTTGTCATTAGAGCCGGTCAGAAAATAGAAATAAATGTGGCTTGACAAACTGGGTAAGGGTTTCGCTTCTTTTGAAATTGTTTGCAGAAATTTTCATTTTTTCCACCAAAAAAACGGAAATGAAACCGATATTCTTGGCTGGTTTCGTTTTGAACGTTTAAAAAGCGTTGCTTCGTTTTGGTGTTTGGAAAAGGAAATAATTTTTTGTAAGAGGTTGGTTGGTTCCTCCCCCCTCTCCATTCTTCTGGTGGGACAAGTTTCACAAACAAAGAGAGAGAATGTCTGCAGTGCGGGGGGGATGGGGTGGATATAACTATATGTCCTTTTAAAAACAGTTTTGTCCTTCTTTTCCAATGGCAAAAAGCTAAGAAAGGGAGAAGAACTGACATCAAAATGGAGAGAAAACCTCCTTTTTATTTCAGTTGCTCTCCCTTCCAAGTGGAAGTTTGCTCATGCACATTGGTAGGGAGCAGTGGCCGGGCTGTACCCACTCTGGAGAGAAATCCATTCCTTAGGGGTCTAGGGATTGTTGAGCCGGGACCTTTGCCAGCATTTTAAATCCACTTTATAGAATTTGTGATTCTTTCTCTGTTCTACAGGTACCTCCTCCACTCTCTTTATAGCCACTCTGGAGAATCCAGTCCACGCCATCACCAACCAGACAGCCGTCCTGCCCATCTCCCTGCGATTTTCTACCCCGCCGGGGGAATTCTTCCACCTCAAATGGGATTTCCTCTCAGGCGACCGCCCCGTCTTAGCCTACGTGATGAGCAAGTGCAAAGGCAGCGCCCACGAGTGGTGGCAGCGCTCCTGTCAGCGCAGCGTGAAGGTGGCGAAGGAATATCAGCAGCAGGCAAATGTCTCTCTGCAGAGCGGTTCCCTGGTGATCCAGCGGGTGCAGCCCACGGACGCTGGGACGTACCGGATAACAGTGCGAGGCCTGGATGTGTTTGTCATGGCAGAGGTGAACCTGACAGTGACTGAAGGTAACAGACACAGAGAGGAGGATGGGCAGCAGGGGAACCCCACTTAGTGGAGGCTAGCCCCCAGCCCCGCCCCTTCCCCCCAAGGCCCCACCCCCTACAGCCAGAGGAGCCCCAACCGGCTTCAGGGGAGAGGGGAGCAAGGGTGGGGCCTCGGGGTGGAGCGTAGGTGGGGTTGCGGCCTGGGTTAGGGGAGGCTTAGCCTCACCTGGTCTATGATACCTGCCGCCCCTAGAGAGGAGTCTCCATGTGGTGTGAGCACATCTAGATGGGGGGGAGAGTTTGGGAATGGGGTGGGGGAAAGGCACAGATGGGAGAGAGCAGCCGAAGGAGGGAAGAATGGTTTGTTCCAGGGACTTCTCCTGACCCAGAGAGTCCACCCCGCTCCTTTCCACTTTCCATGGAATCGAGGACACGCAAACCCTGGTCAGGAACCGCGGAGCCTGGATTTCAAAGATTCCAATTCGGAATCCTAGACACAGCTCCCGGCGCTCGCTCTGTCTAGCCTGTAGGTATTGCAGGGAATACGTCAGATTCCTAGATTCCAAGGCCAGCAGGGACCATTGTGATCATCCAGTCTGACCTCCCATCTAACAGAGGCCAGAGAACATCCCTGAATTAATTACTGCTTCAAGCCCACTAGCTGTGGTGGAGCGGGAGCAGATCTTTTAGCAAAACATCCAATCGTCATTCAGAAAGGTCCAGTGATGGAGAATCCACCATGACCCTTGGTCAATTGTTCCAGTAGTTAATTACCTTCAGTATTAAAAACGTTCACCTTGTTTGCCAGAAGCTGGAAATGGGCAATGGGATGGATCACTTAATGATCACCTGTTCTGTTCATTCCCTCTGAAGCACCTGGCATTGGCCACTGTCAGCAGATAAGATACTGGACTAGATGGACTTTTGGTGTGACCCAGTATGGCCAGTTTTATGTTCTTATTTCTAGTCTGCATTTGTCTAGCTTCACTTTCCAGCCATTGGATCTTGTGGTACCTTTAAGGTCTGCTAGATTGAAGAGCCATCTGTTGTCAGATTTTAGTTCCCAACGTAGTTACTCATCATAGAAAATGATCAAATCACCCTTAACCTTCTTCTCAATAAAGAGTCTGAGCACCTTGAGTCTCTCACTACAAGACGTTTTCTAATCCTTGAATCATTTCATTTCCCGGGCGCTACATGAGCGGTGGAAGTATGCGGAGACCGGGCTGGGTTTAGCTGGTTCAACACTACAGCTGGTCAAAAAATAAAAACCACAAGGAATTTCGAGATGTCAGAGTTATTTTTATTTTGAAGTGTTTGAAACTGACCATTTTTAAAAGTCATAATTTTTTCAGTTTATTTAGTTTTATTTTTTTCTTGCAAACATCAACCTGGCGAGAGACATTTTTCACTTCCCCAAAACCCAGTTTGTTTGTTTAATGAGAGAGAAAGTGGAGAATCTGGAGCACAGGAAGGCAGCAGCGGAAGGGTGAGCGTTTGCTGTCCCACCACATCCCCTCTAGCTTGAGCCCTGATGTATCACAATACAAGCCCTGATCTGAAACCCAGCGAAAGTCTTTCCACTGATATTAAAGCATGTGAGGTGCCCACAGCAATGGGGACCATGTGAGTATGACGGAGACAGCCAGACGTCAGTGGGATTTGAATCAGGCCTACAGAGAAGTCGGTTTCTCAGCTGTCCCTCTGTCTCTCTCAGCAGCTGCACCAACATACTCGGGAAGAGTAAATGGAGGCAGATTCAGCCTGGTGCCCAACGCCGTCCGCCTTGGCTTAGCCGGCCTGGTTCTCTGTCTCTTGGGGCTGATTGTGGGAGAGGTGAGTGAGCCCCGCTGCTGTGGCTGCCTCTGAGGGCCTGGGGAAAGGATTGGGCCTCATACATGAGCCACGCCAGCTCTGTGTATTGCTCGTTAGGGGGTATGGACCAGATCCTCCAGTGGAGTAAACTGGTGTTGGGTTAAATCCGGCTTTGCAAGGCCTCGAATGCAAATAGTCAGTGAAACTCCCTTTCTGCTCAAACTCTGCAACCTGATCAGTGCATCCTGGGTCTCCGCTTTCTCCGTAACTGCTGTTTGGTGATTGCCGAGAGATCCTGAGGGGAGATGCACTTTGGAAATTAGACAGGAGGGTGCGTGTGTGAGGGAAGAGAGCGCTAGATATGAGGGGTGGGGGCTCTGCCCTGCCTGGGACGGGGAGGGACAGTGTTAATTTTTTAAAAACAATTTTTTTTCACAACGTCCTACAACAAATAAGAGTAATTTTTTGCCCCATGACTCCCTCGGCTGCCGTGGGACTAGGCTGATCTGCCCCTGCAGCACACGCAGGGGAGTCAAATGTACCTAATCGCTTTCTCCTCCCCTCCCAGGCAGTTTACAAGCCAGCCAGCTGCTCCCCGCACCACCTGGAGGGAAGCCAAGAGCCAAGAGACGAGCTGGAGACTCTGGACTGAGCCTCCACATGCCTGGATCTGCAGTGCTGAAAATCCCCCAGCCGTCTAGTCTCATACCCCGTGGCCAGCACAGGATGCTTCTGAAGAAAGCAAAACGCCCCCACCCTGCCACACCCGGGGTGCTGGTACGTGGCAGGGAGCGCGGTGTTTGATCACCCGCACGGCACTAGCACAGCCTGGCAGAACGACCACTGGGCCCCATTAGAGTTTTCTTACAGCAGCAATGTGGCCTAGTGGCTAGAGCATTAGATTGGCCCTGCCCTGAGGAGATCTAGGTTCCGTTCTGCCGCCAGCCTGCTGGTGCCCGTAGCCAAGTCCTGTCCCCGCCCAGTGCCTCAGTTTCCTCATTTGTTACAATGATGCCGACTTGCTTTGTGAAGTGCTTTCAGATGTGCTGATGAAGAGAACCAGATTATTATTATTATTTGAGCTCTTTCCCACTAGGTCAGATACGACCCCAGCTCTGGAGGGGCTCCCCCCTTTTGACAGAAGAACTCCGGACCAGGTTTACAAGGGCCCAGCACTCACCATTGGGGCCAGAGTTTTCAGTTCCCAATTAGGCACTTACATAAGTGGGCCAAAGGTCTCAGTGCCCATCATGCACCCAACGCGCTGAGCCCTTTAGACGCTCTCGCCCCGCTGGTGGGAGCCGAGCCCTTCTGACACTTCCAGCCCTCAACAGGTGACAGCTGCTTAAATGGGTCAGGTTTTACCTACTGGTGAAAGAGAACTCTTTACCTCTGCCCACTGCACAAATATTGGCAACGGTCCTAAAGATCCAGCTTAGGGTTGCCAATTTTGTATGGATGTGTTCCTGGAGATTTCATCACCTGACGTAATCTTTAATTAAAGATTGCTCTTTAATTTCCTGGAGACTCCAGGAGAACCCTGCAGGGTTGGCAACCCTAATCCACCTGCATCTGACTCCTGCAGCAGTGAGTTCCACCGGTTGTCTATCCATTGCCCAAAGTAGTTCCTTGTGTAGGTTCCAAATTAATGGCCCATTCTTTTCATTTGCTTATCAGCACTGGAGACAAGAGTCTTTCATTGCTGTAATCCAGTGGTTTTCTCAACCTTTCCAGACCACTGTACCCCTTTCAGGAGGCTGACTTGTCTTCCGTACCTCCAAGATTAATCTCACTTAAAAACAACTTGCTTACAAAATCAGACATAAAAATACAAAAGTGTCACAGCCACCCTATTACTGAAAAAATGCTGACTTTCTCATTTACCATCTAATTATAAAATAAATCAACTGGAATATAAATACCATACTTACATGTCGATGTACAGTATATATAGAGCTGTATAAACAAGTCATTGTCAGTATGAAATTTTAGTTGCACTGACTTCGCTAGTGCTTTTTATGTAGCTTGTTGTAATATCTAGATGAGTGGATGTACCCCCTGGAAGAGCTCTGCGTACCCCAGGGGGACACGTACTCCTGGTTGAGAACCACTGCTGTAATCATACCAATAGAGATTCTACCATCTGCCCCACCACTAAGGGGCAGTGTCTCTCCATTCTGTACACCTTCACTGGCACCCAACATAAAAACGACAGACCTGATTCTCCATAGCCCGGCGGCTGGTGCAGTCATTGACACCGAGGTGCCTTTCAGAGCAAGTGGAACTGAGCCAATTCCTTTTTGTCCTGCAGGGACCGGGACATGGAGAACAACTGATCACTGTCCTCTTTATAGCAGCCCTTCACATCTTTGAAAATCGATCATGCCCCTTTCCTGGACCCACCTTCTCTTTCCCCAAGCCCTGGTCTATGCTAGAAAATTAGGTCAATTGCACTAGTTGGTCACACTAGTGTGTGAAAAATCCACACAGCTGAGCGGCATAGCGAAGCCAACCCAAGTCCCCGTGTGAACAGCTACCGCTTCTCAGGCCAGTGGACAGGCAGTGTCTACACTGAAGTGGCTACAACAGTGGCCCCTTTTAAGTGCAGACTGGCCCTACAGTCAAAATGCATATGCAAAGGCAAGCAGTTAATGGTGTGCTGCATTAGGAGGTCAGGCACATACCAATCTTGTAGTGAAGCTTTTAGTTGGTTTAAAAAAGGCATTTGCCCAGACAGGCTGATCTCCTAGGAATATTTTAGTTTGGTTTACACCAGTCGAAGTTAGGGAGGGAGAGAACGAACCAAGGCGCAAACCCAAACTGAAAAATAGCTTCACACTCACCGCCGAGGAGCTATTTTTAACTGCAGTTAAAGAAGGCAACTTTGGAGAAGCCACGGCCTGCTGGGAACAATGAAAAAGGCCCCATTTAACTGCTTCCGTGGCGGCGGCATCCATCTCACCAAGAAGGAAGTTTGCTAACTCCTTTCTTCAATGAAGCAGCCTCCGACTGCACAGTGGCTTGGCAGTGGATCCCAGGGGGTGTGTGCGCGCGTGCTTTCCAAACTCCCCTTCTGTCCCTGATCAGTTCCGGGAAACTGGGCGGGATCCCCCATGTCTCCAGCAAATACTCCCCCCTCCCCCCGCAAACCTCACCGCCCCATTGCTCCTACAAACACCAGCTGACAGGAATCCCCATAAATCTGTGCTCCAGCTGCCCCCCTTTTCCTTCAGCAGAGCTCCCTCCAGCACCCCATCCCTGGGGGATCCCAGTGCAGGGGTCCCCCCCACAGACTCTGCAGAGCCTGCGAGCTGGTTGCTCCGCTCCCCACCCCTCAAAGAAGGGAAGTTTCCACCCCGGAGAGGGAGCCCCCTCATGGCCCCCTTTCCCAATTCCTGCCTGGGGGAGGGGGCACTAGCAATCTGTCTCACTCTGGTTCTGCAGCTTGGCCCCCGATGGCGTTTTCCCCAGGAACTGAAATCAGAGCGGGGGTTCAAATGTACAGGGGGAGGGGGTCTGGAAAATGACAGAATGGGCAGCGCGGCATGTAACTAGTGACCACTAAAGGGGGATGTGGGACTTCGGGGGGGGGGGCGGGATACTCTGTGAAGCTGGGTCTAATAAAGCCCAGCACAGACAGCTCTTGACACCCAATTGACAGGATGAGGTGAGAGTGGGGTGATGGTGCACGTGGGCTGGTACAGTACGTGCACCCGGCTGCATTGGACAATCTCAGCTCCTTATAGGGACTTTTCAGATCAGGTCCCTTTGCTCCTCCCCCACCCCCATTCCCGCCCCGCCCAAGGGAGGAGGGAATCTCAAAGTCTTCCAGAAAGAAAGAAAGATGTCCCGGGGAGAGAGTGCAGGAATGAGGCGTCTCTGTCCAGCAGTGCTGGGAACTCTGGGTGAAGTCTGTGGATTGCATCAGCTATGCAAGGAGTAGGTGACTTCTGGGTATCCTTCTGGCTCTGTCAATCCTCTTGCTAGAGATCCTGCATTTGCTCCAATCCCTCAGACAGAGACAAACACCTACAGGATCTCTATCAAGTGTTCTTAAAACTACAGGACCCACCTGGTGAAGAGAAGAAACAGACTGACAGAGCCAAAAGGGTACCAAGAAGTCACCTACTACAGGACAGGCCCAACAAAGAAAGTAACAGAACGCCACGAGCCGTCACCTACAGCCCCCAACTAAAACCTCTCCAGCGCATCAGGAAAAGTTTTGTTCCCTTCCCCTCTCCGTTCCAAGCCACCAGGAACAGAGTCTGTCCCAGTCTCAGATAAGCCTGAAAGTCTTCCCACATTGCTCCATGCCTCCCTTTTCGTCTTTCAAAAGCACTTCTCTCCCGCCTTTAGTGTAGACTGATCTATGGGCTTCTCAGCAAAGGCTCCCCCAGGACATCTGGAAGGATCGGCCCAGTGGGGACCAAAAAACCTTTGTACCAGGAAATGACTGTACTGAGAGCACCTCATATAACTACCTGCCCTAGGCCCAGCCACAATGCTGCCCCCTTGTAGGGGGGTGAGAGAGTTTGCTGGGGTGGCCCATCGCAGCTAGAGCCTGACAGCTAACAACGGGGTGTGTTACACATTGTTGTCATGAGCCATAAAATCAGTGTCTCTGTTGAGTCAATGTTTTTTGGTGTTTAGCAGAGTTATGAATTGAAGTTCCCAGTCTCACCTTCGGAAGGTGCTTGTGCAGGTTCCCTAAGAGGACAAGTATTGAAATATCCGTGAAAAATCAGCTATTTGCCCAGCACTACTCACCTGCCAAGTCCCTCCAGGGAGATGATTTAAACTGTCTTTTACTTGCAAGCGTCTGACATTTTCAAAGCTATTAATCTGTTCGTTGATACCACAAGCATTTGCCACAATTTACAATGCATGTGCTTCCCTCGTCGTGATGAAATTCAATCTTCATACTGTGCTTTCAGGAGAGCTGCAGTTATTAAAATCAGCTTGGATAGGAGACATCCGGTTCTGCGCCTCAGTCACCGCTCTCTGTAACTGGTGGGCAGGCGGCCCTAGCAGAGCAGGCCCCACACCTCCATCTGCGGCTTGGCCTGACTGCCGTTGACTGCTCCCCAGTTACTGCCCTTGGCTCACTCATGGCCTCTCGCCTTTGCTGCGGTGCTACCCTCTGGCTCGGGCCGCTGCACCAGAGACTCCAGCCCCCCAGGAGATGCAGCCCAGCCTGGCTCCCTAGCCGGGGCTCCTAGGAAAGCCAAGACCCAGTCGCTGCCCCTCTCCACCAGACCTGGGCACAGACCCCCCCAGCCTGGAGCCATCTCCCCTCTGCTCATTGTTGGTCGCATTGCTGACACCAGGCAGTACCTGCCGCTCCGCACTGGCTGCCTGGCCACGCTGCTGCAGCCACGGCCCACCCCACAGGTGGCAGACGAGGCGTAAAGCTGACCTGAGGCTCTGGGCCCATAAGCAAGGCCCTGAGTATCCAGGCCGGCCGGAGGCCGTTCTGCAGCCGCTTTAGACACTTCCAGGCAGAGGAAATGCGGAGCCTGCTGAGGGCCACGGCATGCTAGTGATTTCCAGAGGCAGCGGCCGATGGTGTCCCCATGCCAGCTGGTCTCACAGCACAGCAGGATGGTGACCTGAGCCCGCCTAGGCCTGTCCCCCCTGGCGGCCGGAGAACCTGGGAGGGAGGAGGTCCCAGGCACTGGGACTGCAATGAACAGACCCCTCCAGCTGCGGGGCCAAGAGGCTGGGACGTGAGACAGTTACGGGCATTGCAAAGGATCGTGCCCCCCTGAGAGGAGGGAGGCAGCTGGCGCCTCTCAGAGCGACTGGCACAGAGCAGGGAGGCGGCCCTGCCCACGGTCACACACATTGTGACGACAACAAAAGCCCCCAAAGAGCCATTTCTCCAAAGTGGAGCCAGGATGAAGCCATGGCAACCCCGGGTGCCTGTGCCCAGCTGGCATTCCCCTCAGGGGCGCTTGGTGTGGTCAGGCCATGGGGCCCAGTGCCTGCCCACTGCAGACACGACACAGCGCCCTGGGAATGTCACAGGTTTAATTTCATTTTGTAACCAAACATTTTAGAAAATTCATTTGAAGCTGCTCCCCCAACCCACAGCCCCCCGCCCGCATCTCTCCCCCAGCCCCTCCCCCATTTCCCACCAGCCTGCATTGAGTGCTGGCGTCCCCCTGCTTCTGTTCCCCTGCCCCGCGCACAGCTAAGCAGCTGCAGGGTGGGTTTTGGCTTGGCTGGGCCACACGGCAGGGCCCAGGGTGTTGGGGCAGCAGCCCGGGCAGCACCAGCCAGCAAAAGGGGAGAAAAAGGGGGTCAGGCACTGCCTGGGCACAGCCCCCATTCCCTGAACCCCACCCCTGAGCAGGGCCCCACCCTGCAGGAAGCTCTGCCCCCATGTTTGCTACCTGGGGCTGGAGGAACCATGACTGCTGGCAGCAGCTTCACTCACACTCAGTAATGGGACGGGTCCAGCCACCCCCATTCCTGGGCAGTGGGCGGGGAGTGCGGACTGTGGTCAAGGCCAGGCCCATCCCAGCATGGGGGGTGTGGGAGGCACCGGATGCCGGTGACTGTCCGGGGGGAGGGGATGTCACTCAGCAGCATGCACCCGCTGGTGCAGCAGGAGGTTGGAGCTGCGGGTGTAGCCACGCCCACACTGCCCGCAGCGGAAGGGGCGTTCCCCAGCATGGGAGCGCTGGTGGCGAAGCAGGGCCGAGTGGTGGCGGAAGCGGCGCCCGCAGCGGGGGCACTCGTGAGGTTTCTCGCCCGTGTGCCGCCGGCGGTGCTCCACCAGGCTGGCCAGCTGGGCAAAGCGCAGCCCGCACTCAGCGCAGGTGTGGGGCCGGGCGTCCGTGTGGCCCCGCTGGTGCCGCAGGAGGTTGGCCCGGTCGGCGAAGGCCTGGCCGCAGTCAGGGCAGGTGTGGGGGCGCTGGCCGGTGTGGGCACTGCGCTGGTGCTGCCGCAAGTAGGAGCTCTGTGTGTAGCTGCGCCCGCACTCCTCACAGCGGTGGGGGCGCTCGCCCGTGTGCACCAGCTGGTGCCGCAGCAACGTGGCGCTCAGGGCAAAGGCTTTGCCGCAGACCGGGCAGGGGAAGGGGCGTTCACCCGTGTGCGCCAGCTGGTGCCGGAGCAGGTGGGCGCGGTGGTGGAAGCGGCGGGGGCAGTCCGGGCAGGCGTGGGGCTGTTCGACACGGTGCGTCCGCAAGTGCAGTGCCAGCGTGCAGCGCAGCCCGAAGCTCTTGCCGCAGTGAGCGCAGGCGTGGGGGTGCAGGCTGGTGGGGGTGCCCTGCTGGTGCTGCGTCAGGTGGGCGCTCTGCCGGAAGCTCTGCCCGCACTCCCCGCAGCGGTAGGGACGCTCGCCGGTGTGCACTCGCTGATGCACCAGCAGCGCCGAGCTGCCAGCAAAGGCCTTGCCGCACGCCAGGCAGGGGAAGGGGCGCTCGCCCGTGTGTGCCCGTTGGTGCGCGGCCAGCGCCGCGCCATCGCAAAAGCCTTTGCTGCAGGTGGTGCAGACGTAGGGCCTCTCGCTCGCATGCAGCAGCTGGTGTCTGGTCAGCGTGGCGCTCTGCCGGAAGCTCTTCCCACACTCGCCACATTTAAAGGGCCGCCTGACGGTGGGGTCTCTGTGCCGCGCCGGCTCTGCATCAGCGCTACCTCCCGGCATGGCCTCCTCCACCCTGGCGCCGCCTCCGGGCACCGCTTCCTTTGCCCCCGCAGCAGGGTCTTTGTGCCACGCTCCCCCCACCGGCTCCACATCAGTGCTGGTGCCGCCCCTTCCCGGTGCAGCATCCTCTACCCCAGCCACGCTCGCCAGCCTCTCACCTGCAGGAACAAATGGGCAATCAGGCCGGAGCTGTCCCCACAGGAGGACAGGGCCTCAACGGCAGTCAGAGCCCAAGGCACTGCCCACGTGGCCCCGCCCCTCCCTGGAGCCGGTTTCTGAGCAGGGATTGAAGGGGCCGGTCACACCTCTTGCAGCTTTTTCAGGCTGCTACCGACTCAGGCAGGCGTCAGCACCACCCAGCTCAGGTTCACAAGCCTTTCTTTGCCTCTGTGTGGGCTGGAAATATTATTTGCTTTTTCAGTGAGAGCCAAGACCTGGCTCTCGTATGGTTCTGGGGGTCCTGGCGCAGGTGGTGGGATGGGTGCCAGGTGCACACAGATCAGGGAGAGGGTGGTGACAACCTCGGAGAGGAGCTGGGCCAGGAGGGCTTGCAGGGGTGGCTGTGGGGGGTCCCAGCTACCCCCACCCCTCTCAGCTGGGCTTATTAATCCCTCACCTGTTTGGGGGCCCGGCCAGCTCTCGTCATCCTCGTCTTTGCTGAGATCTGGGACTTGCAGCTCTTCCCCTCGCTCCATCCAGTATCGGGATTGGGGCCCTGCTGGGAGAGAAGAGAGCAGGTGGGATCCAGGTAAATACCCGCCATGCTCGGCGTTCATCTGCTACTCGGGGCTGGCATGGACGAGACAGCCAGGAAACGCCTGTGGAAACACAGGAGGGTCAATTCAGACACAAACAATCAGAGTGGAGGGGAGACGACCCCAGGGCTCCCCGAGCCATAGTGCCAGCGTGGCCCCACAGCCGCTCGCTAACATGGGGTAGAAAAGCCCCTTGAACCAAACTGGCTCCGTGCAGCGCCAGGACTGAGCCTCTGAACGGGACGGGTGGGAAACAGCTGGCCTGGCTAAGGCCACCCTGTGTGGTGAACGCCAACTCCGGGCAAAGGAGCAAGTCAAGGAATTGCCAGTTACCATAGCCCACGTCCCGTGAGCCAACAGCCCCATCGGGGACTCCACTGCACGGGGCAGAGCCAGCGATCCCCTCAGTCACAAGGGGGTGGCAGAGACTCCTGCACTTTCCAGAGCAGACTGTGTACTCAGGCCCTGCAGGCCCCAAACCAGCCCCAGAGCACACGGCCTGGCGCCCAGAGCTCTACAGGGAACAGCCCTGTGGTCTTCTGAGCCGCAGAGCCCTGAGCGCGCGCCTGCTGGAAACATTTGACAGCATCACCCCTCTGGACTCCACCTAGGGAGGACGCGCCTCATGCTAATGAGGAAACCCCCCTCACTCCACAGCACGCCCAGGGACCCTGCACTGCCACCCCCGCCGCTGGGACAGGGCCCCAACTCCTTAGCCCAAGGAGTGTCTTCGTTCTGAGCTTGTGCAGGGCCCGGCAACATAAGGCCTGATCTCCAAACGGCTCCGAGTGCTACCGCTGGCCAGAGAGCAATCGCCAACTGGTGCTGCCATCGCAAAGCAGCACTTCGCCCGACTCCCCCTCATCACGGAACCATAGGACTGGAAGGGACCTCGAGAGGTCATTGAGTCCAGTCCCCTGCACTTGTGGCAGGACTAAGCATTATCCCTGACAGGCGTTTCTCTAACCTGCTCCTAGAAATCTCCAGTGATGGAGATTCCACAGCCTCCCTAGGCAATTTATTCCAGTGCTTAACCACCCTGACAAGAAGTTTTTCGTAACGTCCAACCTAAACTGCCCTTGCTGCAATTTAAGCCCATTGCTGCTTTATCCTCAGAGATTAAGGAGAACAATTTACCTCCCTCCTCCTGGTAACAACCTTTTATGTACTGGAAAACTGTTAGCATGTCCCCCCTTAGTCTTTTCTTCTCCAGACTAAACAAACCCACTCCTTTCAATCTTCCCTCATAAGTCACGTTTTTTAGCCCTTTAATCATTTTAGTTGCTCTTCTCTGGATTTTCTCCAATTTGTTCACATCGTTCCTGAAAGGTGGCGCTCAGAACTGAATACGGTATCCAGTTCAGGGCAGATCAATGTGGAGTAAAGCGGCAGAATTACTTCTTGAGTCTTGCTGACAACACTCCGGCTAATACATCCCGGAATGATGTTCCTTTTTTTTGCAACAGTGTTACACTGTTGACTCATATTTAGCTTGTGATCCACTCTGACCCCCAGACCTCTTTCCACAGTACTCCTTCCTATGCCGTCATTTCCCAGTTTGTGTGTGCGCAACTGATTGGATTGATTCCTATGTGGAGTACTTTGCATTTGTCCATATTGAATGTCATCCTATTTACTTGAGACCATTTCTCCAGTTTGTCCAGATCATTCTGAATTTTAACGCTATCCTCCAAAGGACTTGCAACCCCTCCCAGCTTGGCATTGTCCACAAACTTTATAAGTGTGCTCTCTATGCCATTATCTGAATCATTGAAGATATTGAACAGAACCCTAATCCAGAACTGATCCCTGTGAGACCCCACTCGTTATGCCCTTCCAGCAGGACTTTGAACCACTGATAACTACTCTCTGAGAACGGTTTTCCAACCAGTTCTGCACCCACCTCATAGTAGCTCAGGGTGGATAAAAATCTATTTTTTTTTAATAAAAAAAAAATCAGTTTTTATTTAAATCAGTTTTTTTTTTATAAAATGCTTTTTGAGGCAATATCCTATCTAATGATAGTTTTAATTAAGATACATTATAGCTCAAAGATCTCTCATCATGGAATAGGGATTATAAATTCTAATTCTATAGTATGAGACAATATATTCATGTAATATTTACAATTTTTTTTTTAAATGAGTCCCAATAGTTCATGGATTAGGGACACAATCTTATGGGGTTCCAGGGGCTTCTATATAGATTATTTAGGTTAATCTTGCTATCTACCCACTGGGACTCAGTGCTCAGTCTGGAAGATACCATCAGAGATGCTTAGTTTTGGAGTTCTCAAAATGTGGATTTGTGTCTCCAGAGATAACATGCTTGTTAACAGCAAAAATGTTTTAAAATAAATAAATATAGAGAGGTGAGAAATAACAGACCTCAACTCTGTTGTCCCTCTGCAAATTTGGGTACACAGAGTCAATCCCTTACCTCTCTCTAAAAAGTTTCAAAAAATTCAATGAATTGAAGATTGTTGGGGGCGGAATAGATCTGGACAAGGAGAAGAAGTCTGGAGATAAACGTGAGAAGGGAGGGACAGGCAGTAGAAACAAAAGTGAAACTGTTTGAGCAGCATATTCCAGAAGTCTTGAGGTCTTTCTGAGCTTAGCCTTCATTGATTTGAGATCTACCATTCCATTCTCTCACTAGAAGGGAAAATTTACAATGGCAGCAGGTCGTAAAAGAGACCCAGTTTGGGAATATTTTAATGAAGTTCCTCTACCTGTGGATAGGACAGACATGCGTGCAAAACGCAAACAGTGCAATAAAGAAATGCAAGGCCTGGTTGACCGAATGAAACATCATGAGACGTGTTCCTTCTCAGGAGGAAGCTGCATTGAAGATGATGAAAAGAACGTGTCTAAACATGCAGGATCTTCATGTTGGTAAACTTTTTTATTTCATACTTCTTTCTTAAGAACTGCCTGTCTTCCTTCTGGACTATTCTTGAATTCTCATGTTTGAGCAGATAATATAGTTGGTACTCTATGGTACTATCATTTTAGATGCAGTTGTGAGAAAAAATAAATAGCTGAAATAGGCAGATCTTCCTTCACCTTTAAAGTAGTACCAAGTGTCAGTGAATGCAATGAGTAATAATAATTAAATAACTGCATTGACTTATTTTGTTTAGGAGAATCCATCCTCAACATACAGGATTCTGAAGACTATCCACCTTCAAGATCACCATCGTTTTCTATAGTTTCAGAGTTATCTGCCAATGATAGTGTTTCAGTCACATCATGTATGTCACAGAGCCACAGTATATCGCCTGTAGCAAAAAGAAAAAAAAAATCTCCATCATCCAGAAACAACCATAGATAAGTTTGTGATAAGAACCAGCAGATTACAACAAGAGGTAATTCATGAAAAAATTGCCCAGTTTGTTTATGCAACAGACTCTCCTTTCCGTAAGACTGAGAACCCACACTTGATTAACATGGCTCAGTCATTAAGACCAGGATACAGTCCACCCAACAGAGCAGATGACGCAGGCAAATTGCTGGATAAAATGTATGAAAGGGAAATTGAGCAGTGGGCAAAAGGTCTAGAGGGTGAAATTGTTAACCTGAGTCTTGATGGCTGGAGCAATGTCCACAATGATCCTACTGTATGAGCTTGTGTGACAACAGAAGACGGGAATGTCTTCCTTACAGAAACAATGGATACATCAGGAAATGCGCAAGCAGCAGAATACTTACAAGAAGTAGCAGCAAAAGCTATAACAAACTGTGAAAAAAAATTCAAATGTCTAGTACGCAGCTTGATCACAGACAATGCTGCAAATGTATCCAAGATGAGAAGAAAATTATTTAGAAGAGAGTCCCAAGCTAATCACATACGGTTGCAGTGCTCATTTGGTGCACCTCCTAGCCAAAGACTTCATTGTTCCAGAAATAAAGGCTAATGTTGTTGAAATTGCAAAATACTTCTGTAATAACCACTTTGCAGCAGCTGCTCTGAAAAAAAAGTGGGAGGAACCAAGCTAACTCTCCCACAAGACATGCAATGGAACTCACTAGTGGCCTGTTTTGAGCACTATATCAAGAACCGATGACAGTCTGTGAGCAAAATCGAGAAAAAATAGATGGCACCGTCACAGCCAAAGTTTGGAAGGAACTACGTGAGACCTCAAAAAGAGAAATATGCAACGACAGACTTAAATTACAAGCATTAAAAAAACGAATGGGACAAGCACTATCTCCAGCTCATTTTCTTGCAAATATTCTCAATACTCGGTACCAGGGTCAAACCTTAACTGCTGAAGAAGAGGAGTTGGCTATGACATGGACATGCAGCAATCGTCCCTCCATAATGCCGACTACAATAAACTTCAGAGCTAAGGGTGAACCGTTCAAGAAATATAGGTTTGCTGATGTTTTCAAGAAAGTCACACCCGTGAACCAGTGGAAGTCACTTAAGTACTTGGATTCAGAGACTGTTGAAGTGATAATCTCACTTTTAACAGCAGTAGCTGCTTCTTCTTCGGTCGGTGTAGAAAGACTATTTTCTTCATTTGAACTAATTCATTCCAAATTGAGAAATCGTTTGGGACCTGACAAAGCAGCGAAAGTTTATTTTTCTTTTCCAGAATATGAACAAACAGGAAAATGAAGGTGAAGATGACTGAGTTAGCTACAGAAGCCAATATTTTAAGTTTCAGAGTAGAAGCCGTGTTAGTCTGTATCCGCAAAAAGAACAGGAGTACTTGTGGCACCTTAGAGACTAACAATATTTTAAGTTTCTCATGTTGACCTGGCTGACAGTCGATTTAATTTTTGTTGTTTTTTTTTTAAATATTTCATTTAACTATTTTAGTTGAAAACAAACAAAAACAAAACCTGATTTTAAAAACTTGAATGTTTAAAATATATGTTTGCTGTTGAAGAAAAAAATCCAGAATATATAACATTACTGTTTAGTTAAATAAAACAAATTTAAATGTCTGTCTGGTGATGTTCTCCTCCTAATAAAGCATGGCAAGAAAATCCTCCAGATATCAATGATTAACCTATTGACTGGAGATAGGTCACGTCCCAATGACTTCATAAAAATTTGCTTCAATTGCTTTGGTAAATGAAATAACCAAACAACCATTCATTTTCTGATATGGCTGTAAAACTCATCTGAAAAGTTTTCAAAATAAACCACTTAACAAAAAATAGTGTGTACCTTCTAAAAATGAAGCCTACATCGATCTCTGAGTTGCGAAGAATATGTATTAAGATTATAACAACCAACAACAATGCACTTTTATGTAGAAATCTATTATTTAAATCACTAGTCAGGAAGACTTGATTAAATCATGATTTAAATCAAATCCATCCTGCCCCCCCATAGAGCCCTGCACAGAGAGCACCCAACCCCCCACCATACACACCCCTGCACAGGCACCAATCACCCACACACACACATACATACATACATCTCTGCACAGGCACCAATCACCCACACACACACATACATACATACATCTCTGCACAGGCACCAATCACCCACACACACACATACATCTCTGGACAGGCACCAATCCCCCCAGCCCTGCACAGAGAGCAGATCACACCCCAGAGCCCGGTACAGACACAGGTCACCCCCTCCTCACCAGCGCACCATCCCAGCTGTCCCGGAGCTGGCTAGGGTGGGGCAGATCCCGCGGGCTCCAGCTGTGCACGCCCCTGAGCTAGGTGGGGGGAAGGGGCGGACGGACCGGGCTGGCTGCAGCGAGCCCAGAGCTGCCCAGGAGCGGGTTGAGGGCCGCTGGGCTGCGCGCCCCGCTTCGCTTCCGGCCGCCTGGCCCCTCCCGCGCTCAGCCCGGCCCCCCTCCCGGCGCCCCGCCCCCGCAGGACCCGGCTCTACCGAGCGCCGGCTGCAGCCCGCGCCCTCCACCCCGCTCGGCGCCAGCCTGGCCTCGGTTGTTAACCAGGGGCCTCGCCCGCCGGCAGGGGCGCTGCAGCGCGGGGACACCTAGCGGCCGCAGGAGGCACTGCCGGGGCAGGGCTCCTGCCTCTCCCCCCGGGGCTGGCTGTGCTCTGGGGGGCCCTGCCCCACTCCTCTGCCCCCCCCATCGTCCAGCCTGGCACCCACAGGAGCCAGTCCAGCACCTATGGAAAGCCACCGCTAGTTGCAGATCTCAGGGAAAGAGCCCGGGTGCAGACAGGTCACCAGCGGCCCAGGCCGGACCTGCTGCAAAGCCAACGGCCTCATTAACTGCCTATTAATGCCAATACTGCACTACAGAGCAGCGTGTGCCCGGTGGGACGTGACAAACTGCCACTCCACGTAGCATCATAGACAATTAGGGCTGGATGAGACCTCAGGAGGTTATCATCTAGCCCTATGTCTCACGGCCTCCTGCCTTTTGGATACGGCCTGAGCCCTTTGCAGAGGCACCCAAGGAAATTCAGTTATTTGGGCAAGATCACTCCCTTAGGGACCTTTGCAAAGCCCGGCTTGGAAGACTTTCGGGATTGTGAAAAATGCCTGTATATGTAGGTTGTAAATCAGCGACCCCGTGTTCAAATCACTCCACGTTTCCCAGGAAAATTCCAGTCTTGAGGCTGATCTGACCTTTTTTGTTTCCAGCCCCTACGTTTCTATGATTCTCCGGAGCTTCATATTGTTTCTGAAGTAATATGATGATAAAACAGCTGTGTGGTGAGCTAATAACATAAGATGCATATCTGGGGGCTGTTGTACTAATGGCTTAATAGCGTGTCCGTGGTCAGTATCTAGACACACCCCAGACATCTATAAACACTGTTTTCCCAGGAGCAGGAACGTTAGCCTTGTTCTCCTGACCAAACCCCAGCCCAACATCCTGTCTCACTCGTTCAACGTCCAGTGAAAGTATCTGTGGGACACAGGAGTTTCCTTTCTGCCTTTTCCAAAACTGCTGACTCACGTTGCCAGCGCAGCTGCTGTTTTGTTCCACTCCACTCAGTGGAATGCGACCGCCTCTCTGCACAGCCCAGTGAGCTCGGTCTTCGGTTTGTTTCTAAGGCGCGTGGGGATCTTTAGGGAGAGTAAGGGGGCTAATGAAATGGAAGATGATGAGTTTACTGATAGCCAGTCTGGATGTGTGCATTGGTAAGGGGAGCAGTGGATGAAAAGAGGAATCCCAGGCTTAGCACACTAACCCCAGACTGGTCTCTCTGCAATTCCAGGAGTGGAAGAAGCTGGGAAAGGGGAAAAATTCTGGGTCCGAGTCTCTGCAGCTGATTACAACCAGCTGTGCTGACTCAGCCCCAGAGGAGCCCAGGCCTCACTCCCCAGGGCCCCACAGAAAGGTGGGGGAGAAACAGCAGTAGGAGCAGCCCCTGAAAGGCAGTGGAAACCCAGAGGGATCAGGAGAAGCATCCAGTGAAGAGAAACTACAAGAGGATCTGGAGCAGCATAGACCCAGAGTAGGGTGACCAGACAGCAAATGTGAAACATCAGGAGGGGGGGTAATAGGAGCCTATGTAAGAAAAAGACCCCAAAATCAGGCCATCTGGTCACCCTAACCCAGAGACAGGCCTGCTTGAGGCTGACCCATTATGGAGTCACAGCAATCGCTCAGAAGGTCAGTTTGCAGCTGAATTCGGATTTCATTGTTAGCCTGATTTTACTCTCCTTTTCAGGGCCGTCCTTAGGATTTATGGGGCCCTACGCAGTATTATTAAACGGGTGCCCCTATGCCCAACGGCAACCTGGGCTCGCATGTGTATTTTAGATAAGGGTGGTCTTTTGAAGGATTTATTCAAAAAACTATGTCGGAAGATCCAAGCATTTAAGGCTAAAGATGAATACTCAGATTGTGCATCTAAAAATCTATGCAAGGATTTTTTTAGAGATGTGATTTTATTTTTCAGGGGGTGCTCCACTTCCACCCCAAGGCCCCACCCTCACTCTGTCCCTTCCCCCAAGGCCCCATCCTTGCTCCACCTCTTCCCATCCCAGCCCCCAGTGGCCTACCTTTGTTCCGCCTCTTCCTGCCCCCACATCCTGCCCGTCACTGAACAGCTGATCAGCGGGTGACTGGTGGGTGCTGAGCACCCACTATTTTTTTTTCCCTGGGTGCACCAGTCTCTAGAGCACCCATGGAGTCAGCCCCTGTGTTTAATATGCTTTCTTTGTAGTGCTTTCACTATAAGAATAAATGCTTGGTTATAAAAGGCTGTGGGGTAACTCATAACTGCTGGCAATTACAGCTGTTCCTAGCCTTTGGAGAGACACCCCAGTGCAGACACTAGCTTGTTTAGGCCATCTGGCTTGCTGGGGGAATGTCACACTGGAAGGCAGGGAACTAGAAACACCCTGGTCGGGAGGGAGAGAGACGTGGGGCTCTGCTCAAGAGAGGTGATGGTTGAGGAGCCTAGAATGCGTGTCCTTGAGGGACCACAGGGGAGGAATATAGTAGCATTTGCCCTGGACTGTGACAGTCCCATCTTCCCAAAGCAGAGGAGAATAAGGCCACGTGGGAAGATCCAGACTCTCACTTTCCATGTAACAGGGCCTGACACTGGAGGAGGAAGGTTTGCAAAGGAAGCAGATCGGTAGCATAGAATCCTGTGCAGCAGGGGGAGCTGGCAGAGAATGGACAAAGACAGAGACTGTGGTAGAGGGAAGAATGCAAGAAGAAGAAAAAAAAAGAAAGAAAACCAGACAAAAACCAAACAGATGACAACAACATTTTTTAAAAAAATGTTTTTTTTAAATGTATCTGATAAAGTGGGTTCCAGCCCACGAAAGCTTATACCCAAATACATTTCTGAATCTCTGAAATGCCATAAGGACTCCTTGTTGTTTTTCCTGATGCAGACTAACACGGCTGCCCCTCGGAAACCTGTCAACATTTTTTTGTAAGTGAAAAAATACGCATCAAAATTATATAGAAATAAAAGCCAATTTCAAAGAACCTTGCAGATAGACTTTGGATTCACACCCACTGGTTTCATTGAAATTTACAACCTGTGCCTACCCATCATCATTCTCATTTTGTATCTCGTCCCTACCCCTGTTTCATCGGCTTGGGTTGTAAGTTCCTCAGGCCAAGGACAGCGCTCGCCGTAGGTAGGGCCCTACCAAATTCACGACCATGAAAAATGCATCACGGACTGTGAAATCTGGTTTCCCCCTGTAAAAGCTGGTCTTTTGTGTTCTTTTATTCTACATCATACAAATTTCACAGGGGAGACCAGCGCTTCTCAAATTGGGGGTCCTGACCCAAAAGGGTTTGAAGGGGGGTTGCAAGGTTATTTTAGGGGGGTCATGGTATTGCCACCCTTACTTCTGCGCTGCTGCCTTCCGAGCTGGATGGCCGGAGAGTGGCGGCTGCTGACTGAGGGCCCAGCTCGGAAGGCAGCAGCGCAGAAGTAAGGGTGGCAATACCAGACCATGCCCTCCGTACTGCTGCTGGTGGTGGCTCTGCCTTCAGACCTGGGCTCCTGGCCAGCAGCTGCCGCGCTCCAGCTGCCCGGCTCTGAAGGCAGCGCCGCCAGCAGCAGCAGCGCAGAAGTAAGGGTAGCAGTACTGCAACGCCCCCTACAATAACCTTGCAACCCCACCACAACTGCTTTTGGGGTCAGGACCCCTACAATTACACCACCCTGAAGTTTCAGACTTAAATAGTTGAAATCATGAAATTTACGATTTTTAAAATCCTATGCTGTGAAACTGACCAAAACGGACTGTGAATTTGGTAGGGCCCTAACCATAGTGGGGGTCAGGTGTGGCACTGTCAAATATAATGATTTTACCTTCTGAAGGATAAACAGCAGCAACTTTTCTTTAGTCACATTGATGGATTTAAAGTGCAGGGTGCCAGCAGCTGGATGACAGGCACTGACTTGTGTTTTTCCCAGTGGGGGCTTTACCCCAAAGCCCCACCCTCGCTCCATCTCTTCCTGCCCCCCTCCCCCGAGGTCCCTCCCACCCACCTGCCACTTGCTCCTCCCCTGAGAGCCTCCCGCTAGCCGCTCGCTGATCCGCAGCCAGCCCTGCAGATTCCGGAACAGCTGATCCGCAGCCAGCCAGGGAGCCGTGGAGCCATTGTGGCTGGCGGGTGCTGAACGCCCCCTATTTTTTTCCCGTGGGTGCTTCAGCCCCAGAGCACCCATGGAGTTGGCACCTATGAGCTGGACCTAGGTACAGAGAATCCCCCTGCAACAGTTTTCCCTCTGACAGCTCGCAGACCGCAAGGACATGGAGTTGAGAGTCTGTCTGGTGCTTCCGAATTTGCTGAAATCTTGAAAGGTTTCAGAGTAGCAGCCGTGTTAGTCTGTATCCGCAAAAAGAAGAACAGGAGTACTTGTGGCACCTTAGAGACTAACAAATTTATTAGAGCATAAGCTTTCGTGGACTACAGCCCACTTCTTCGGATGCATATATGTATCCGAAGAAGTGGGCTGTAGTCCACGAAAGCTTATGCTCTAATAAATTTGTTAGTCTCTAAAGTGCCACAAGTACTCCTGTTCTTCTTTTTGCTGAAATCTTCGTACCACTGAGGAAAAAGCAGATGCGGAGAGGCTCTGGACCACCTTCACTTGCCCAGAAACACGATACAGCACATCACTACCGCCCCCACCCCCCTGCTGCCGTAAAAACATAAAGTGCATTTTAAAAAAATGTGTCACGTTCCATCTAAATTGATACAAATACGTTAGGTAGAAAAGTCGGGGCGGGGGTGCGTGTGTCCCTGTGCATACAGTAGCCACTTCAGTTGAGCTCTGACGTCTCCGCTTGCCCTTGCGCTCCATTCTCCTCTCACGCCGTACGTCCGGCAGGCTTGCTGCAGATCCAGTATCGCACCGTGTCGCACCAAGAAGAGGTGACGGCTTCATCGTTCAGATACGCGCACTCACCCTGTGCTCTGACTTCAAACCTGCATTACAAGCACCACGGAATTAAAGTCAAGGCTTCGTGGTCTATGCAGCACAGCGGACAGAAAGCAAGCAGCAACGGCCTCTACATTATGTCCCACTGTCCCCTTTTGTATAGTCCAGTTAGCCCAACATCCCTGGTTATGGTTCACATTAAACGCTGCTCTCCAATTTTTAATTTCAGTGTGATGCAAAATTTTGGTGCAAAGTTCCAAACACAATTGTCAAGGGAAACTGGGAAGTTTAAGCAGCTAGGTTAGGGAAAGCTGGGGCATTTCTTAACTAGGAAAATACTGGGTTTTGGGGCCCAGCAAGCAGTTGAAACGTTTGTCACCGGGAAGGGGATGCATCCCCTTTGTCTCTCCCCATTTTGGGGACATGAAGGAGAGGACTAAATTTGAGGAAGGGGGTTGAATTCTTCTTTCACAAACGCCAGCAATCCGTGATCGCAACTATCTGCCCCAGGATCTGGGACTTCATCCAGTGGCGATGGGGAAGTCTGCTGGCTTGATGCTTCTGTTAAAATGGTCAACAGCAAAACAGTTACGTGTGGATGTTGAAAACGGCCTTAGTAGGGTTGGGTTAAGTCCAGCTGTAATCAGCGGAGCTATTAAGGCTTGTCTCAGAGCTATCACAACAGCAGTTCTGTCCGTTTCCTCGGGGATATGTTTTACTATTGGAAACAGGTCAACGTAAAGCAAAGAACTAAACTGGGCCCTGCCTCCAGCCAGCACCTACCTGCTCCCTGCAGCTCTCAGCGGAGCAGCTGGCTGGCCTTTGAGCTCAGCCTGCAAGTCACCTGATCCTCTCTTGCAATCCCTGGCCTCAGCCCCATCAGCTAACCAGTCACATTTATAGCCAAGCCAACTTCCCTGTTAGGGCCCCCCATTGACGAGAAAGAGAACTCACCAGCGATTGAATTCGGTGCCGTTGGTCCATTTCCAGGGCTGGCCCGGTTCCCTCCGGAGGCCGATCCAGTGCTCAGAGAGGCCCTTATGGCGCTTGATAAAAGCCTTTCCAAAAGAGGGAGTGAAAGATATTATTTACCACGAGCTGCATTCAAGTCTCTCCGTGCTGCTGACGGGGCCTAGTGCAATCTGCAATGCTGTTCTAGCTGCCAGCGACAGCAAAACCTCCTTGTTAAGGTTGTGGCTGGGGCCTTACCAAATTCACGGTCGTGAAAAACGCGTCACGGACCATAAAATCAGACCTCCTCTGTGAAATCTAGCTATGTGGGGGGAGGAGCAGGGCTGGGGATGCCCAAGCTGGGGGCTATTACCGTGTCCCCATCTCCAGCTGCTAGTCCCCGGGATGCGGTGGGGCAGGACTTATTCCTCCCTTGCACAGCTGCTCTCAGGGGAGATCAGTCCCCCTCCGGGGACCTCCTCCAGCTGCAGGAAGCTCCAGCGCTGGGCAGAAGCTCCAGGGCTTCCTGCAGCCGTAAGAGATTGGCAGAGGTGGAGGTGGATCTGATCTCCCCTGTGCTGCTGGGAGCACCCTGCAGCTGGGGGAGGTACCCAGAGGTAGGTCTGATCTCCCCCGTCAACTCCCGCCCGCAAGTAGCTGTGCAGGGGACGCTCAAGTCCTGTCCCTCCCCAGCCAACCCGGGACTAGCAGCTCGGAGCCTCGGGGAGGCTGGGGAGCTAACAGCAGCATGGGGGAGATCAAACCCACCTCCACCCCTGGGGGGGCAACAGGGAGGCAGGGGGGAGGCACAGCACTCGAAAGTCTGGGGACTACTGCTTTAAAGTCTGAAAGGGTCTCTCACCATTTCTTGCGGGGTGTCGATCGCAGCCAGGGAGGCACCGAAGGAGGAGCAGTTGCTCTGGCTGTTGTTCCAGGTCCCTTCGGCCTCGGAGAAATAGTAGCATTTCCCTCCATACCCGACCCAGCCGTCTGGGCAGCAGTGGGCAGCAACCGGAGGATCAGGGCAACCTGAAAACTTTACTCCTGAAAATGAGAAAGTCAAAAAGGGTCAGAGATTCTCTCCCTCTCTGTCTAGGAGGGGGGTAAGGGGCAATAAATGTTCTCAGAACCAGAGACCCCCATTAAACCAAGAATAGTGCAGCTGCTGTTCCAGGCCTCAGTTTCCCTCTCCAAGGTTGGTCTCCTCAGCTTCCCAGCCACTGCTCTGTGCTGCAGATGTAGCTTCGCCCTCCGTTCAAGCCCACAACAAACGTATCCCCTTCCAGGTTGCCGAGGGTCCAAATTAAGAAGTCCCAAACAAACAAAGATGTCCTGCCGAATCTCAGGACTTCCCGTCAGCTCACCCTCTCCACCCAGTTCCCAGCCCTTTTCCTTACAGACCCTTGCTCAAGGCCTTCCAAGGGAGCCTGGCTGCCTGGTCCCTGTGGTTCCAGCTCTCAGTCCCTTTATAAGGCCAAGTGATTAAGCTCTCACTTGACCCTCCCTCAGGCTAGGAAGCAACTAATTAACTATGGCAGGAGTGAGGCTGGCCCCATCTCCCCTTAAAGGGACCAGTTGCCCTGTGACACCTAGATGCCATTTCATGTTACTGATTGTCACAGCGATTCCAGACCCTGTTTATGGTAAACCTCTGACCCCCTCTACCATAGGCGCCAACTTCCTGCATTCCCGGGGGTGTGTGCTCGAAATACAATCCTTTCATTGCAGAGGGGGCACAGGGATGGTCACCCATGGGTAACACTAGAGAGCTGATCTAAAGAGCCAGTGATGAAGTACTCCTGTTCTTCTTTTAGTGATGAAGTAGTAAGTCGGAAGGAGCGGAAGTTGGAGGCTGGGGAGGTGTGACTATGTGACTGTGATCGCTCCAGGGCGAAACAGGAAGTGCAGAGACTGAGGGCTGGGAACTCACCAGCCAGAACAATGATGATAGTGATCAAAATTACGAAGACGCCAACTAGAGGAGCACGTTTCTTGAACTTGCGGTTACATGAATCACCTAAAATAGGGAGAGAAAAACAATAAGTGCTCTTTGGGGCAGCGGTGTTATCTAAATAATAATGGGAAATGATTTGATTTCCAGTGAGACAAGGAGTGTGAGGTAATAGCTTTTATTGGACCCATTTCTGTTGGTGAAAGAGACAGCATTCAAGCTACACAGAGCTCTTCGGTTCTGTGTAAGCTCAAAAGCTTGTCTCTCTCAGCAACAGAAATGGGTCCAATAAAAGATATCACCTCACCCGCCTTGTCTCTCTAATGTCTTGGGACCAACACGGCTACAAGTACATTGCAAACAACAGTCGTTGATTTCTGTATCTTCTAGAGACTCCAACTGAGATCAGGCCCCCATTATGCCAGGTGCTGCACAGACACACAGAGAGAGACAGTCCCTGCCCCAGCTGAGATCAGGGCCCCATCGTGCCAGGCGCTGCACAGACATACAGGGAAAGACAATCCCTGCCCCAGCTGAGATCAGGGCCCCGTCGAGCCAGGCGCTGCACAGACATACAGGGAAAGACAATCCCTGCCCCAGCTGAGATCAGGGCCCCGTCGAGCCAGGCGCTGCACAGACACACAGGGAGAGACAGTCCCTGCCCCAGCTGAGATCAGGGCCCCGTTGTGCCAGGCGCTGCACAGACACACAGGGAGAGACAGTCCCTGCCCCAGCTGAGATCAGGGCCCCGTTGTGCCGGGCGCTGCACAGACACACAGGAAGAGACAGTCCCTGCCCCAGCTGAGATCAGGGCCCCGTTGAGCCGGGCGCTGCACAGACACACAGTGAGAGACAGTCCCTGCCCTAAAGGGCTTACAATCTAAATAGACAAGACACATAAAGGAAGGTTTACTTTCCCCATTTGACAGTTGAGGAACTGAGGCATAGAAAGATTAAGTAACTTGCCCAAGGTTAAAAAGGAAGTCAGAGTGAGGAATTGAACCCAATTCTCTTTAGTTTCAATCCAGTGCCTTAACCACAAATCCCCACAGTTTAGGGTGACCAGACAGCAAATGTGAAAAATCGGGACAGGGGTGGGGGTAATAGGAGCCTATATAAGAAAAAGACCCCAAAAGCAGGACTGTCCCTATAAAATCGGGACATCTGGTCACCCTACCACAGTTTCTCTAGAAAAGCACATTCCCTACTCTTAATCCACAGCACGGCCCTAGCTTTTTGAGTTGTTTGTTCCCAGGTCTCTGTGTCTAAACCACAGAAAGTACTTCAGGTCCACGTGTTACCCGGGGTCTTTCAACCCAGAGCTCTTAGTAACTTTTACTCTGTGCGAGGTGGTGTCAGGAAATACAAAATCTCTCCGTACACATGCTGGGCAATGACCATTCCCAGAACAAGGCACAGCCTTCCGGCAGGGGTCCTGATCTCAGCCTCCAGGTGCTGTGGTAATATAAACAACAACAATGTCGGGATCCGTTCTGTTATCAGAGATCCAGGATAGGGTGCAGGACACTGTTTCTCTTGGGAACTAAGGCATTAACTACACACAAAATGTGTATTCCTTTAACGATGCCAGTACAGCCCCCCTCGCGTGAACACATTTATACAGGTATCAAGGTACCATAAGCTTTTTCTACAGGTGACAACCCCATCTTTGCCAACCACACCAGGAATCGAACCACAGCCCTCCGGCGCTGAAAGCAGGAGCGGATACAGCTTGAGTCAAACTAGCATAGTGGAGGCAGGAACAGATTCCAGTCCCCTGTGGATCTGGCACAGGGGGGACCTGTAACACACACTGACCAGAGCAGTGGTTCTCAACCTGCAGCCCAGTCAGCACAGAGCTGCCGCCCATGTGACATCCTCAGGGCCATACAGGTAGTATGGGATGCGGCCCACAATGGCAAATAGGTTGAGAACAGGGCCGGCTTTAGGCCGATTCAGCCGATTCGGCTGAATTGGGCCCCGCGCCAAGAGGGCCCCGCGCTGCAGCTGTTCACCCCGCCCCCAGCTCACTTCCCCCTCCTCCCCTCCCCTGCACGCCCCGCCCCCTCCCCTGCTTCCCGCGAATCAGAGATTCGCGGGAAGTCTGAGACTAAGCAGCAGGGGCGGGCCGGCCGGCAGCACGAGGTAAGCTGGGGTGGGGGCGGGAGAAGGGCTCCGGGGAGGCGCGGCCCGTTCCCACAGGCCCCAGCACGGCCCCCGTGGCCCGGCTCCGGCCCGGTCCCCACGGCTCGGGCCCCCCCGTCCTCCCCCGCGGTGCGGCTCGGGTCCCCCCCGGCCCCCCTGCGGCGCGGCTCGGGGCCCCCCGGCCCCCCTGCGGCGCGGCGCGGCTCGGGGCCCCCCGGCCCCCCTGCGGCGCGGCTCGGCTCGGGGCCCCCCGGCCCCCCTGCGGCACGGCTCGGCTTGGGGCCCCCCGGCCCCCCTGCGGCGCGGCTGGGCTCGGGTCCCCCCCGGCCCCCCTGCGGCGCGGCTCGGGGCCCCCCGGCCCCCCTGCGGCGCGGCGCGGCTCGGCTCGGTCCCCCCCGGCCCCCCTGCGGCGCGGCGCGGCTCGGGCCCCCCCGGCCCCCCCCGGCGGCATGGCTCGGGTCCCCCCGGCCCCCCCCCGGCCCCCGGCGGCGCGGCTCTGGTCCTGGGGGCGGGGCTTGCAGCAAGCCCCGCCCCCAGGAATTGGGCCCCGCTCTTGCTAAAGCCGGCACTGGTTGAGAACCACTGGACTAGAGAGTTACAGAGGGTCCTGTGGCACCTTTAAGACTTAGTCTTAACGGTGCCACAGGACCCTCTGTTGCTTTTTACAGATTCAAACTAACACGGCTACCCCTCTGATACTGGACTAAAGAGTTGCATACATACAGACCAGAATAAGAGAGTCCACATGGGGGTTGTACCGGGGTAGGTATCTCCGTTTACATTCACATCTTAGCATATACGGGGATAAATTTCCCATGTGGCCAAGCCCTTAGTCTCTGTCTCTCCCACTAACCATTTCCTAGAGAGAGAGGGTTCAGGGTGCTTGTCTACACGGGAGAATTTACTGGTATAGGTCATGCCGGCAATATTATACCACAATGGTTATACCGGGATAGCGCCCCATGGAGATACATTTATTCTAGAATAGGAGTGTCCACACAGGGAGTTATACTGGTATAACTATAATGGTATAATTATACTGGTAAATTTCTCTGTGCAGACAAGCCCTAAGTTACCTGGTTCGTCTCCTCTGTCCAGGTGTCCATTACAATTAAGAGGCTCCGTCAGCTGCTGTTGCTGCTGAACAGAATTCTCTCCTCCTCCCTCTGCGTTTTCACTGCCGCTAAGATGCTCTTCCATTTGCATTTCCCCCTCAGAACGATCTCCGTGTCCTCTCTCCGAAAGGCTGCGCTATGGACACTGGTGCATGGGCCGGGCTCCCCCTTTCACTGTCGCGGAGTCTGAACTGGAGGCGGCAGAGTCCAGAGAGCTGTAGAGATTCCAGCCTCCGATCTCCTCACCTCCAAAGGTTCTGAAATCACAGATATGGGACACTGGAAGGGTTAGTGACATTTGGCATTCGGTGCTTTGCTGATCAAAACAAACACCCACAACTTTTAGCAGTAGAATAAATCTGACAGTTAATAGTATACTTAATCCAAGGGTACTTCAGGATAGAAGTGTCAAACATCTGGCCTCTCTGATGAATTTATGTGCCTTGCAGGATGCATTCAGATAGACCAGAACCTCATCTTTCATTAACAAAAAAGTAAAACCTCATGGTTGGGAAGAAAACCTTCCAAAGGTGACCCAAGGGTAAATCAGTTCAGTGTTATCTGCCTCAGGGTCAGCAGAGAGCCTCAAACTATGACTCGATAATGACTCGAGAATTCCCCATAGCCCATTTAATCCCATTGGCCTGTCAGCTCTAAAGCCCAATATTGACACCGAAGTGTCAACATTAACTATGTCATCCGAAGAAGTGGGCTGTAGTCCACGAAAGCTTATGCTCTAATAAATTTGTTAGTCTCTAAGGTGCCACAAGTCCTCCTGTTCTTCTTTATGTCATCACTGATCATTTTAGCAGATAGCAGTGTGGGAAGAGGCTGGGAATTATTGCCGGGAAGGAAACACAGAGAGAAGAATGGAGGAGAGACAGGGGAGAGAGAGAGAGAAAGGGCTTTTCTATAGGCGCACGTTGCATCAGTATAACCAGAGGGACGAATTTAAACCAATTTAGTTAACCTGTGCAAACTCCTGAGTGGATGCTCTTAGGTTTAAACTTAAATAAGAGCAGAAGTAGCAGTGGGCCCAAACGTGAGGATATTTTCTCATTGAAGGATACTGAATAAGGCAGTGAGTAGGGTGACCATACGTCCTGTTTTTTGACAAAAACGGGCATTTGTCCTGTTTGCTCTTCCCAACTGATCAGAGCCCCGACCCCTATCCACACCCCTACCCCCAGCCAGGCCCCCAGGCCTCCACACCCTATCCAACCCCCCTCCGCTCCCTGTCTCTGGACTGCCCCGCCCCCTATCCACACCCCTACCCCCAGCCAGGCCCCCAGACTCCCACACCCTATCCAACCCCTCCTGCTCCCTGTCCCGACTGCCCTGACCCCCATCCACACCCCCCGTCCCCTGACAGGCCCCCCAGTCCTCTACACCCTATCCAACCCCTCCGCTCCCTGTCCCTGGACTGCCCCGACCCCTATCCACACCCCTGCCCCAGCCAGGCCCCCACACCCTATCCAACCCCCCCTGTTCCCTGTCCCTGGACTGCCCCGACCCCTATCCACACCCCTGCCCCCAGCCTTGTCCCCTGACCGCCCTCTCCCAGGACGCCCTGCCCCTAACTGGCCCTCTGGGACCCCACCCCCTATCAACCCCCCACCCAAAGCCCCCTTCTGAATGCGGCCCTGCAAACGTGGGTGGAGGACTCAGAAGGAGCAGGGGCAGCCGAGCAGCCGGAGAGAAGCGACGGTTTCCCCTTCAAAGCGCCGCTTCTGTCCGGCCAGGTGCGCGGCCGTCCTGTGCCCCTCCTGAGTCCTCTGCCCGCGCTCCCGCCTGCTCCCCGGAGGCTGCGGGGGAGCCTCCCTCCCTGCTCTCCTGCCCAGCACGCCCCCATGGCACGGTGAGGTGAGGCTGCGGGGGAGAGGGAACAGCTGGGGAGCCTCCCGGGCCGGGAGCTTGGGGGCACCGGGCAGGACGGTCCCGCAGGCCGTAGTTTACCCACGGCTGAGTTAGCAGCAGGAGTGCATACACAGGAGACCGACAGAGCTTGTGCAGTCCACGCCGCCATGGCTATGCGGCTATTGTCACTGGAGCTAGCTCTGGTATTCTAGCTAGGTACGTCTTCACAAACCGCAATCACACCTCCCAGCTGCAGTGTAGACGTAGCCTAAACCCAAGGCAAGAGGCAACAGGTGAAGCACAACTGCACAAGGTACCAATGACATAGTTATGAACCGTGGGTTAGGCAACGGTCACAGCATTCCCGCTGTCTGACCCCGGCCAAGTGTTCTGTAAGCAACAGGGCAGGAATCTGGGTGTTTTTCTTCATGCCCCAGCTACTGGCATCTGTGATTATCTCAGCTTTCGTTAAAAAAACAACCCCAAAAACACCCGCAAAGCGTCTAGCTCTCCTGCTCCACGAGAAATACTTGACAACATGATGCGAGTGCAGCTACAGGCTAGGAAAAGACCCGCATGGATTCCTTTTAAAAAGAATTCATCCTTTTTATGCCAATCTCGTGACAATGTGTGATTTCTGGACACTGGGAGTTGGTGATACCGTCTCTTCTCCATGCCACCCAGCCACCACACCTCACCCCTTGCAGCTCAGCCCCGCCCCTCTCCCCCCTATGCCACCCAGCCCTACCCACTCCGTGCCACCCAGCCACACCTCACCCCATGCAGCTCTCCCCCCCTATGCCACCCAGCCCTACTCACTCCGTGTCACCCAGCCACACCTCACCCCATGCAGCTCAGCCCCGCCCCTCTCCCCCCTATGTCACCCAGCCCCCACACGTAGCCCCGCCCCTCCGGACTCCCCGGCCACACAGCCTAGCCCCTCCCCCCTCCATGCGGCCCCGCCCCCTCGCAGTGCCTCACTCTAACGCGCAGGCGCAGTGTCAGTCAGGTGCCGTTTCGGCTTTGCATTCTGTCCCCTTCGTCTCCCCGTAGGACGGTCGCCGCCGCCGCCGCCATTTTGGTAGGGGCATCGGCCGGGCCTGGGAATCCTCCGTCGGGTCCGCGATGATTCACACAGCAGCCCCCCCCTCCTCCCCCCCGCCCGACAAGGCGGAGCTGCCCCGCCCCGAGGGCGGAGGGGGAAGGTGGCGGTGGGACCCAGGCGTCCTGCCCGGAACACGAGCACCTCACAGCGCCCCCCCCCCCGCCTTCACTCCGAAAGCGGCGGGTGAACCCCCAAGGCCGCCCCCCGTCAGTGTGGGGGGGATCGAGGGTTCATCCACTTCACCTCCCCAGAAACAGAGGTGCACCCAACCCCCCCCCAGGATTCGTGCAGGAGGAGGAAGGGGGGTCTCATCCCCCGCCCCCCCCATCCTCTTCTCGCACTACACGACACGGGCAGCGCCGCTCCTAGACGGTGAGAAAGTTACCACCTTTCTATCAGCTCCCGCTGCAGCGCCTGTGACCCATCACATCTCACCCGGATCCTGCCTGCAACTCCCCCGGCTCGGTAATACCCTGCTCCCGAAACCTCGCTCCTTCGCTTACCTGAACCCCGCAGGCGCATCCTTGCCCCAGCCTTGTAATACAGCCCCGTAAAGGGGTTAACCTTAAACAGCATCCGAGAAAAGACCGAGTGAGTGAGAGTCCCCGTGAACTGTCATAAATCACTTACAGGGGGAAGCCACAATGAGTCGCTCCTTTCATAGCCAGTTGTGAAATAGTCTCAGTTTGAAAAAGTGTGAAGCGATGTGGGACAGTGCAAAATATGGGTCTTGAAAGGGTCTCATCCAAGTGTGTGTGGGGTGCCCCTCAGGACACAGGTGTAGAAGGGGTTGGGATGGATTTGCTATCCCCCACCAGTGTGAAATGGGGGATCTGAGGGCAGGGCCGGATTAACTCTCCTGTGGGCCCAGGGCTATTAGATTTTGTGGGGCTGCAGGAGATTTGGAGTGGGCTGGGGCAGGGGATTGGGGTGCAGGAGGGGGTGAAGGTCCAGCTGGGGTGTGGGGCCAGGGATGGGATGGGGTTGCGGTGCAGCAGGAGGTTTGGGCTCTGGGAGGGAGTTTGGGTGCAGGAAGGGGCTCCAGGCTGGAGTAAGGGGTTGGGGGTGCAAGAGCACGTGTGGGGTATAGGCTCCGGCCGGGAGGCGCTTACCTCGGGCAGCTCCTGGTCAGCGGTGCAGCAGGGCTAAGGCAGGATCCCTGCCTGCCCTGGCTCCGCGCTGCTCTGCTCCCCGAGGTGGCTGGCATGTCCGCCGACTAGGCAGAGGGGCCAGGCTTCTCTGCGCGGTCCACCCTGCCCATGCCTGCAGGCGCTGCCTCCGCAGCTCCCATTGACTGTGGTACCCAGCCAATGGGAGCTGCGGAGCTGGCGCTGGGGGAAGGGGCAGCGCGCAGAGATTCCCTGGATGCCCCTTGCCTAGGGGCTGCCAGGGCACATCGGTGAGCCGGTGCTCGCGGCTCCAGCCCCAGGGTTGCGGGAGGTTCAGGAACTGATGTCCAGCCCATGGTGCAGAGACTTGCTGCGGGCCGCATCCGGTGTACGGGGCCCCCCTTAGTCCGAGTCCCTAGGCTGCAGTCCCTAAAGCCCCTGCATTAATCCGGCCCTGTCTGAGGAGGTCCCAAATGGATTTGAGTTTGAAGTGATTTTTACACCTTGAGGGCATTTGGGTATGTAAGCAAATGTAGGCAGGGAGTGAGGTCCTTAATCCTTCTCTGCCAGAGGTAGATTCATCAGGCATCTTCCCCAGATGTAGTGTGTGTTTGGAGTTTGATTCCCCCTACATCAAATGTCATCTTAACGAATGTTGGAAAGTATGGAAATGCAGAGTTAAGTTCATCTAAATAACCTGAAATCTGTCCCATGTCCCCATCACCCCAGTCTGTCCTATCCATGACATGGGCCCTTTCCCTTGGAATTTCTGCCCCCCGGCTTGAATTTTTTGACTTTCCTGGCACACTGCAAAGCTCATATGCACCGAGGGTGAGATTTGTGGCTAATGGGAAAGTGCACTGGGGGATTTTAAGGTGCCTTGATCACATCTGGTGATTCAGTGCTGTGTGTGGGAGGAAGTGATGCCACTTTGGTCACCTTTACTTCATATCTCCTATGCCCATGTGTTTTGTACATGTGTGTTCAGCCCAGGTCCTGTTTGGCATGAAACTTGTTTAAATCTGAAATCTAAATAAAAAAATAGGTACATGCTGGTGACAACTGTCAGAACTAGTTGACATCTTAATGGCAGTTTGTCATGGTCCCTGGGAACACAAGCACTGTACACTTTAGTGGCTGGCTGTGGACTCTTAAGAAGTCTCCAGTTTTCAGGTGTTGGTTTCATTAGCTATATCCCCCATAGTTTATGGAGCAGGATACGTGTAATTGAATCACAAGAGTATACAGGATTCAGGGCTTCGAGGATAAAATAGAGTCTAGCCTCTTGTATATAATAAAAGGTTAAAATGGCTGTGAAACTCGATGTGGCTGGTCTGAGGGAATAATAAGGGAGAGATGGGAAGAGGCTGGATAATTTTTGCTGTGTAACTGAAGTGTAAGAGGAGAGAGAGTGCTTGGGAAATTGGGCCTTCTCTTCACTAGGAACAAAAAGTGTGTTTAACATGTGTTAGGTGTTAGCACCTTAGTGCAGACAGAACAATTTGTATTTTAACATGTGTTAGCTGGGCAAAGTAAAACCTATGCCACCTCCAGTGGTTGATCCCCACCAGCTAACACGTTATTATATTAGGGTTTTAACACGTCTGCAACACACCTTTTTTCCTAGCGAAGACCAGGCCTTGGAAAACAGTCTGATTATGTAGGCGGGTAGATACAGAAACAGAGTTAAGGCCGTTTGTGGGAACCTGAACTCTTTACTTCAATGCTGTGCAATTTTTTAAAGTTTTCCCTTAACTGAAAAACTTCCTGTTTCGTTTTTAGAAATGTCAGACATTTTATATTAATAAAAAACGTGTCACTGATTAAAGCTCAGGGCGTGGGTACATAATTTTAAGAATTTTTCACTTGACCAGAGCTCAAAGAGCCAGGAAGGATGTCGCTGGGAGCTCTGTGGCACACCATGCTCTGTTAGATGGCTGGTTGCGTGCTCCGTGCACAACAAACTCAGAGGCAGGTCCTGTAAGCACTGCCAACGCTAGGCTGTACAGGCTCCAACCCTGGGTGGATTCCCTTTAAATACACCCAGTAAGCAAGGGGAAGGAATCTTTTGTAGGGCTAGCAGGAAAGAAAAGGTGAAAATACCCTAAGGCATTGGCCCCAGAGCCTACAAACATTTATGACAGGTTTCAGAGTAGCAGCCGTGTTAGTCTGTATCCGCAAAAAGAAGAACAGGAGTACTTGTGGCACCTTAGAGACTAACAAATTTATTAGAGCATAAGCTTTCGTGGACTATGCATCCGAAGAAGTGGGCTGTAGCCCACGAAAGCTTATGCTCTAATAAATTTGTTAGTTTCTAAGGTGCCACAAGCACTCCTGTTCTTCTTTTTATAAACATTTAAACACCCGCTTAACTTTATGCACACGAGTAGCCCCACTCAATGGGATTGTTCATACATTAAGTCAAGCACATGCAATGCATAAGTATATGTATAGCTCCATCCCTAGACTGTCTCAGTTAAGCTTTGGGTGTTAAGTTTATTAATCTCCTGCTTCTGGTGTTTCAGGAAATTCCCCAGGCGCATGGAGGCAGACACCCTGAGCAATTTTTGATCATGTAAGTGTCTTTTCATAATTCTCCTCACTCAAACCTCAATTCAAGCCCTAGTTCTCTATTCAACTGATTCGGATATTTCTCTCTCCCCAGGCTCAACGTCGGCTATGTCTACACTACCACGGTAAGTCGACCTACGCTACGCAACTCCAGCTACGTGGAAGGTGGTACCTATAGTTGAGGCTGCAGAACAGTTTTCTTTATAAACCCAGTTTTTCAGATACTTCACTTCTTGAACTTTTGCAGGTTTCCCAAAGTGGAGAAGGCACAGACTAAGGTGTGGTTTAGTTCTAAATATTTATTGTTGTTTATTATTTATATTGTGGCAGCACCAGTCACAGACCAGGACCTCATGGTGCTGTTTTTAGCATTAATTTAAAAGGGGGTTGCTTAATAGGTGGAGATATAGGTTTGCTATATCCTATCCATAAGGAGGTAGGAACATAATGTGAAATTAGGTCTGGTTGTCTGGTTGAAGCCATGAATACCTCCCTCTAATGAGCAGAGATCAGAAATGAGTCTGTCTGTGGTTGGGATTGATTTTCAGGAATGCTGTGTTAGTGTGAGATTGCTGGAAGGTTTTTCCTATTTTAGGGTTTTCTACTGCACTCATCACCATACTATCTAAGTTGTTGTTACTGCTTTGAAGGGTGAGTTTTCTCTTCTCTGTGAAAGCAAAGAATCCTCTGTCATACTGAGATCCCTCTTTGTTTTGATGGTTATTGCTTTGAAGTTCTCTTTTTCTTGGTGGAAACATTGTCATACTGAGATTCCTATGTGTATTGATGGATTATTTATATATTGCTGTCTTACAAATCGTTGTTATTATTTGAGGTTGCCTCTCATGTTCCCACCAATGGGTAAGAAGTCCTTGGGTAGTTGAACCCTTTCAGAATTATGCTCATTGGGAACCTCATGGCCCTTATGGCACGAGATTGTATCAGGGATGTGGCCCTTATCACTGCATTTCCTTCCTTTCGGTGGGTGTCTCTTTATTCCTGCAGTCTAGTTTGACCAGACTTCAAGCCCCTTTGTACCTTTAATTTGATAATCGGGTATGTCTTCACTGCAGTGTTAACCCAGGTGACTGGCACTGGGGTCTGAGCACCTGGTTTAGCCTAGACTGGGTGAGATCAGCCACACTGGAAAGCTATACTCAAATCACTATGTTCTGGTGGGGCACTCACTTGTGTGAGTCACTAGGACTTCTGGGGCCATATCCCATGGTTCTTTGTGCTGCAGGAAGGTGAGCTATTCTATGATTCTTTGCCAGTGAGTTGTGGGAGAACTTGTCCCCCCTGCGGGGCATACAGCAGGGATTGTGTGAACCCTCTGGAGGACTTTCAGCATTGGAGTGGCTTGGCCTGTATCCTCACTACAAAGTAGGCAGGTTACCAGACCTAGTGAAGTGAGCACCTAGGCTTTTGCCTGTAGCCCCAGACAGGCCAACTAGCCTGGGTTTAGAGCACCACCAAACTCAGGTTAGAATTTTGTGTATGTGTCCGGGACAGGGGTTGGGGCAACATGTGAGTAAAAGCCCGAGTTAGCTCTGCAGTGACAACACACCCTGAGTCATAAGATGGCTGAAGTGTGCAGCAGCATTAATCTGACTTGATGCCACTCTAACAGACTATGGTGGGTGCTTTTAAAGACAAGAAAAGCCAGTTACTGGTGACTAACATCTTTTTATTAAAAATTATGATGAGACCAAATCTGCGGAAGCTGGATGCAGATAATTCTCAGGATAGAAATGGCTTGGATCTAATAATTCATCTGTGCCAAAGAGTTAATATTTAAATGTTCTCTCTTTGGCTTTTCCTCAGAAATGTTGTTGTTCTGATTATGATGCCTAATGACTTGTATAGTTGTATCACCCTATGAAATGAATGTGCTGGAATCTTTCCTCACCTGGGTATTTCTAAAAATATTTTGTGTCTGTGCTATTTCTTGTCGGACTTCACCGAGGAAACATGCTTTTAATTTTGGATAGTAGTATATAAATGTTTCTACCATTTTCTGGTCTGCACTTAAAACTTACCAACCCAGCTATATTGGTCAGGGGTCTGATTCTCCCTCCTCACCCCACCAAACAACCTAGGTCAACAGAGCTCCCTGGGTAGATTGCAGCTAAACCAACAGTTTAGCTTATTTCCTTTGAGGAAGAGGTGTTACTGCACTGCTAGACGTACCTGCTTCTGGTGGTGGGCATGTGTCTGCACCAGAGGGCTATGCTGGCACCGCTACAGCAAGAGAGCTGTGCCAACAAGCTCCGTAAGCATAGACACAATCCCAGTTTGCTATGTCCGTTTGGAATTTGATGCTTAAATTGTAAGATATTGAGATTCTCTTATGAGAGGCTGCCTGTTTCCTCGGTTTGTTTCTCTGGTATAGAATTTTGTTGTATGGGTCTAGTTGTAAACTGAGAGAAACGTTGCATTGTAGCTGCCTTCCCGAAATATGCAATGCCGTGCGTGTGTGTGTCAGTCAGTCAGGCAAGACATTTGCAATCTAAACCCTGATTCTGCAAGCTCTTAAGCTTTATTTACTTAACTAAGCATAAATAATCCCACTGATTTCAATGGGGCTATGCATGGGCTTCACTTAACCCCACTGAAATCAATGGGATTACTTATGTCAGTTGTTCTCAAACTTTTGTAGTGGTGACCCCTTACACACAGCAAATCTCTGAGTGCGACTTCCCTTATAAATTAAAAACACATTTTTTTTATATTTAACACTATTATAAATACTAGAGGCAAAGCGGGGTTGGGGAGTGGAGGCTGGCAGCTCGTAACCCTCACTTATTAACCTTGCAACCCCCAGAGGGGTCATGACCCACTGTTGAGAACCCCTGATTTATGTGCTTAAAGTTCATCGTGTCAGAGTTTGCAGGAATGGGGTTGTGATTTGCGAGGTTGGTGACAGTGGGTCTGTCCCTTGGTGTAAGACCTCATTGGTTTAGGGCAGCGGCTGTGTAGAATACATTGGTGTGTGTGTGTGTGTGTGTGTGTGTGTGTGGGGTGGGGGTGGGGGGATAGCCTCTGAGAATGTGTATTTTGGAGCCATACATTTTACTGCTGGATTTTGGCTGTTGCCAAAAGTTGTCACTTTCTCAGTGGAGGTTTAAGAAATTGTTTAGAAGACGTGGCTATGGTGAGATATTAAGAACGTTTGTGACTTTTGAAGCAATTTATTCAGATTTAATGTGTTTAATAATCTGTGTAATTAACTCAATTGTAATCTCTCTCCAACAATTTTGAAAGGGGGAAAACACTTTTTAAAAGATGTTACAAGATTTCTTTTCACTCATATCTTTTGTGGTGGTTTTGTGTCTATTACATGTTGCCACTTAAGATTTTCCGTTAGTCTTTGTGCTTTAGCAGTAATATTACGCAATCTTGGGGAAACTCTGGGCCCACTGAAGTGAATGTGAGTTTTGCCACTGAGTTTACCTTGCCATGAATTTGGTTCTCTTTTCTGAGAAGCAATCGTGAGTATAGCATAGCAGCTTCTGTTGCAATTTGATTTTTTTTTTAACTACAGTTTTTGCAAACCTTTATCTGCATGATTTGTGGCAGGTTTTCATTCTCATGTGAATGTGTTTAGCAATGCCGAATATGTATGTCTAAGAATACTATGACAAGACTCTAAGAAAAGCTTTCGGAATCCATCGCGGATTATTAGAATAGATTTTGGGGTTGGGGATGATTTTTTGGCCTGTGGGACTTGCCTCCAAACTAATTGGAAACGGGGTAGAGAAATGCTGAGTGGGAATGTCGTGGAGAGTTTTAGATCTGTGATTCTTAACAACACATTAAAGCATAAAAGTGGATATTGACCTGTTTCTGTTTGCGGTGTGGTTTGAGCGGGGATAGAGACTGTGGGTTGCTCAGGGCAGGGAGGTTGCTGCGATGTGTTTAATTGGTTAGAGGGGGGGAATTGATTGCCGGAGTTAAGAGAGTGGATGCGAGGCCCAGAGGCGGTTCGAGATAAGCTGATAAAGTAGCAGAGGCGGCCTGGGTTAAAACATAACTCTATGCAGGCATGCTGGTGCTTAGATCAGGTCCTAGCTCAGCACGCAGAGCTGCCGCCTGTACGGGGTGTGATCCCGCGGCGGGAGGATGCGGGGGCTGCATCCATCCATCCATCCAGCCACGCTCGGTCTGGCGCCAGGTTCCCCATCTCCCTCCCGACACGCGCTGCACCCGGCCGGCCTCCCGGGGCAGGGGAGCAGCAGCCCTGCCTGCTCTTAGCTCCTAACGCCAGGCTCAGCTGTCCCGGGCACTGCTGGTTAAAGGGCTGCCCCCGCCCAGCCCCTCTCCCCCGTTACCTTCTCGCCGCTGGAGCTGGCAGATCCCCGGGCACAGCCCCGCAGCTGGGGCCGCTCCACGCGATCGCTCCTGGAGCCTGAGAGGGAGATGGGCGGGCCCGCCCGGCTGCCGCTGGACTTCAGTAGATGTTTCCTCCCTCCCCTCTCCTTGAGATTTCCACTTTCCTGATCCCAGTCGGGGACTTCGCCGCTCCCTCTTTCTCCCTGCCAATTCGGGGTGCGTCCCCCTCTCCCCAGTGGGTTACGGGGGGCAGAGAGGAATTCCCATTTCCTGCAGTAGCGATGGAAGCACCCACATCAGACCCAAGGGCTCCCCTCCCTTCAGTCCTACATATACTGTGTAACTGCACTGCACCCACGAGTGTAGGACCCAGGAGTTCAAGGGCACTGCTCACGGTCCCGACCCTACTTCCTGTATTTGGGTTTGTACAGGATGGGGGCCCACAGCAAGGCATGTGAGAAGTGCTTTCTTGTGGCTAAGGGAAAGTCCCCCACCTCACGGGGTAAGGTGCAGAGGGAAAAGTCCGTTCTCTGTCTCTATTGCTAGGGGACTTTTTCCCCCTAGCTAACAGTTGTAGCAAGAAAACCTGGCTGTAGTTTGAAGATGCCACTAATGATAGAAAGAAATGATCCTCACTGCCTAGGGGATAGGTATCTTGTTACTCACACCAGTGCCGGTACCTAAGACCATACAGGTGTAAGTCCTTGTTGTAACTTCACTGACATTCACTGATATTTAAACAAATAAAAACAAAAAGACCCCAAACAAATGCATAATGCAGCCATTCAACTGAATGGAAAAATAACCTTGCCCTAAGTAGAGTTTCTGTGTCCCCAAAAGGGAAAAGACCCCATTAAGACCACTAGGGAACTTGTTATTCCCATCACTGTTTCCCTGCTGAAGGCGTTGTGATATTACAGGGATGGGCAGTGGTAAAAACCCCGAGATAGAGAGCGAGATTAGGAAAGGTTCAAGGAAATCTTTAGCTGTTACCACTCAAGAAAGAGATCTCGGGGTCATTGTGGATAGTTCTCTGAAAACATCCACTCAGTGTGCAGGGGCAGTCAAAAAAGCGAACAGAACGCTGGGAATAATTAAAAAAGTGATAGATAATAGGACAGAAAATATTATGTTGCCTCTATATAAATCCATGGTACGCCCACATGTTGAATACTGTGCGCACATGTGGTCGCCCCATCTCATAAAAGATACATTGGAATTGGAAAAGGTTCAGAAAAGGGCAACAAAAATGGTTAGGGGTATAGAACGGCTTCCGTATGAGGAGAGATTAATAAGACTGAGACTTCTCAGCTTGGAAAAGAGACGACTAAGGGGAGATATGATTGAGGTCTGTAAAATCATGACTGGTGTAGAGAAAGTAAATAAGGAAGTGTTGTTTATAGGGTGACCAGTTGTCCCGATTTTATAGGGACAGTCCCGATTTTGAGGTCTCCTTCTTACATAGGCTCCTATTACGCCTCCCCCCCCCCATCCCCGTCCTGATTTTTCACACTTGCTTTCTGGTCACCCTAGTTATTTACTACTTCTAATAACACAATAACTAGGGGGTCACCAAATGAAATTAATAGGCAGTAGGTTTAAAACAAATAAAAGGAAGTATTTATTCACACAATGCATAATCAACCTGTGGAACTTCTTGCCAGAGGATGTTGTGAAAGCTAAGACCATAACAGGGATCAAAAAAGAACTAGATAAATTCATGGAGGATAGGTCCATCCATGGCTGTTAGCCAGGATGGGCAGAAATGGTGTCCCTAGCCTCTATTTGCCAGAAGCTGGGAATGAGCAACAGGGGATGGATCACTTGATGATTACCTGTTCTGTTCATTTCCTCTGAGGCACCTGGCGCTGGCCACTGTCGGAAGACAGGATACTGGGCTAGATGGACCTTTGGTCTGACCCAGTCTGGCCGTTCTTATGTTCTTTGTTCTTATGAAACCAGATGCAGAAATGTTCTAAAACTGCGGAACTAGGTAAATAGCCTGTCCTAATGCATTTAACAAATGTATAATACAACCACAGGGAACAAATAAAGAGGACGCTTAGAAGGTTTTCAGAGTTGCAAGTCTGGGAACGTGTATCTTTTTTGGAGGAAATGGCATGCCCACATTTTAATGCAGGTGCTGCCTCCTACTCCCAGTGTGACCTGACACAACATAAACGTGCCGTGCTTCAGTTTTCCAATCTGTAAAATGGGGATGGTGGTAATGACCTAGCCCACTGCTATGTTGTGAAGACTTCTTCAATAGTGGGCCAGATTCGTGAGAGGTATGTGCTAAGTCTGATCATTGCTGAGTTTGTTTAACCCACCACCACATAAAGTAGCTCTGTCTGGGCCTGTCAGTATTGCCAACTTTCATGATAACATCATAAGTCTTATGATATTTAGTGTTTTCCTTACAGCTACAGCTCCTGGTGTCAAGTAAAGACAGAATCTTGACTTTCATTTTAAAAGAAAAAGTAAATCTCTAGCCCTCTGTGACTGCATGTGACGGCTAAAGGCTCAAAAACCAGAAGGCAAAGAAAGAACCCACCATGTATTATTATTAATCCCATGATTTTTGGAGGCCTGCCTCCGCGTTTTTGAATCCTTGGGGCTGGCGATGCTGAATAAAAGTGGCGTGTTTAAAACTTGACAACTAACACGTCTTAAAATGCCAATGCAGACAGGGCAGGTTGCATTTTAACATGTGCTAGCTGGGGGTAGCCTATGGTTCACCTTGACCAGCTAACACATGTTGAAATACAATGCGACCGATCTACACTAGAGTTTTAAACATGTTAGCTCTCACGCTTTTCAAACACCCCTTTTATCTTAGCATGTGGACAGGCTCTCTGAAGTACTGGTTAAACTCCCCCAGTACAGGTGGGCTGCTTATTTCCTGAATTGACTGACTTCGTGTGAAAACTTACTGTTGAGTGTGAAGTGAAGAAAGTGCATCAGTTGTGGTAACCACAACAGTGACATAAAAGATTGTTAAAGGAAATAAGGAAAGCCGTGAGCTCCGTGCCCTTCCTGCTCTGTCAAGCAAAGACAAAAATAGAGAAGATCTTTGCAGAGTAAGATCACACTCAGGCATTGACGCCATTTCAGATTTTGGTACGGGGGGGGACAACTTTAACCGTGATTGCAGGGGCTACTTAGGCAACTGAAAACTCTAGGGTTTTTTTTTCAGACAATAACTTAGAAATGATCTCTCTCTCCCTCATATCTCTAATACTCAGCTCTAACACTAACACGTTCTAATATCTTGTGTCATGTCACTTAAGGGACACTGGTTAGGTTTAAAAATTTAAACTATATTCTTACTCTTGAATACAACAATTGTAGAAAAATCTAGCTTACTTTCTATCATTTAGGCCACTTACTTTTGGAAGTTCACCAAGCTTGGAATAGATCATTTAACTCTTGAAAACATCCTACTAGGGTAAGGCCCCGTGAGTTTATACTTGCACCTGCCAGGGGTGTTACCATACTACATATAATAGACCAGAAACTGACTTTAAACAGGAATGAAACCAACACTTTCAAGTTACTTTCACCGTATTGCCAACCCCAAATGTTTAAAAAACATGAGTCAGGCTCACGAAAAATCATGAGACTGGCTTAAAAATCATATTATGTAAAAGTAATAGATTTGGGGTTCTTTTTATTTGCCTTCTGCTTTTTGAGCGTTTAGGGTGCACTGGGGTCACATTGTGAAAGCTTTCTCCACAGCTACAAGGGCCAGAAACTTACTTTTTCTTTAAGAATGAAGGCTGAAATCATCACATCTCCACTTGACTCCAGGAGCTGGGGCCTTAAGGAAAACAATAATTATCATGAGACTCATAACAACATCATGAGAGTTGAAAACACTGCTTTCACTTCTGTTTAAAGACTAGTTACTTTCCTGAAGGGCTCTTAAGAAAAACACTACGGTGGTTGAGTTGCAGTTCTCACAGGAGAATACTTAAAACCAAACACCAAGAAAATTCTACATTTTAAAGTTGAGAAAAATGGAGTCTTATGAGATAAATCAGGGCCACTGCAGGCAGGAAAGGAAAGGAAAATAAACAGGCCCAGGGGCTCAAGAAGAAAGAGCTGTCCAGAAAGAAAGTTGGAGGGTCAAATCTTCCAGTGCTTAATCATTGCCATCAGCGCCTCCACTCATAGATATTAACGTGTTCAATAATTATACGCTTCATACTTAAATATCTTGAGCCACCTTGTCCAGGGCTACACATTTTATACGCATTGGCTCAGGGACTATCTTTTGTGGTATATTCTGAACAGTGCTGAGCGTACAGATGGTGTCAGTGAATAAGAACGGCCATACTGGGTCAACTAGGCATCCTGTGGGGTTTACAGAGCACCTAGCCTTCTAGGCGCTTTTGAAAATCCCACTAGGCACCCCTGCACTTAGCCAGTTCCTGAAGCCCTTACTCAGTTTTCATCTAGTCAGTGCTCAGGTCGCCCTTGTCGACAACTAGCTTCTCTTGATTAAGCTAAATTCAGCAATAGAATTAAACTAAGTTGACATAAGCCTGTTGTAAACCGTTTTAAGAACGTTGCACCAGTTTAACTATATTTAGTTAAAAACCAATTCTGGTTAAGCCAGTGTGCGTAGCCTAGGTTTGATTCTGATCGTCTGTTGACTTCAGTGGAATTTACTCCTTATATGCCCAGGGTGAGCAAGAGGAGAATCAGGCCCAGGGGCTCCAGTGCGGTTGCTCCCGATTCACACTGAGAGCGAATAAGAAAAGAATTCGGCCCAGTGACTCTAATGAGAGGATAGTCCTGAGTGAGGACTTAGGTAAGATATTGAGGACTCATGATTGGGCTCACAGACTTCAATGATCTCGCTGGGGTGGGACTGTCTGCAGAACTGAGGGGCTGGAAGGGAAAACTTCTGAGGCTGCCGAGGGATGGGGCAGGTCCCAGAATTATTCTCTGATTCTTCATTTTAAAAAAAAGGAAGAAAGACTGTGCTTTTTTACAGCATGGTCCGGGACTGCCGTAGCCTTCAGAATAAGATTCAGTGTTTGGGACTAGAACTGTAGACTATAGTAGTGAGATGTTTTCTCACTGGGCGAGGGATACATCAGGGGGTGTGGGAAAAATCTCATCCCTCACAATGGAGTCTCCTGATTCTTTGTCCTTTTCCGCCCTAGTATTATTCCGGATTGTAACTTCTGGTGCCCATAGTGCATGGGGGTGACTCCTTTGGTGCTCTCTCGCCCAGCTTGTCTGGACCATTTTTTATTCCCCACAGTAGCTGGTCTGCCTTGTTTTCTGAAGTCTTATTGCATCCCAAAGAGGAATCACTGACACCTCAGTTCAGGGAGAGTACAAATGGGTTCTGCCCTTATGATAAAAAAAACCAACAACCCCACAACCAAACTAATCAATAAGACCTCACAGTAATGTCTGTAAACATAGAAGTCCTGGTATCAGGTTATGTACCATTAATGTTGAGTATTGTACTTCCTTATAAGCATGTTTCCACCAGGACATGTAGCAGTCTGTATTAAATATCAGTTCTATTTCATGCCCAGCCTGGTAAGTTGCATTTTGGTGATTTGTGATTGGACTCACTGTGGGGCTCTTGTGTTGGACACGTAGAATATCCTGAATTGTTATCTAGCCAACCTATGTCACGGGCCACTGAGCTGATTTTCCCCATTCCCCTCCTTTTGCAGACTAAACTGAAAGAAGTTCCCTCTGTGCTAACGTTAACCCCGTTCTTCACTATTTTTGAACTGGAAATTGGCCCAATAATTGAAATGAAAAAACTTCGCAGAGAATCTGACAAATTATTCCCAAAGGTGGGAGTGACCAAATCTATTAGGATGTAAAATCTTTACACTGGGGAGGGGAAAAGTGGTCACGTAGATAATTTAGGGTTCCATTGAAATCGATGGGAGAGCTGTCATTGACCTCAGTGGCAGGCCCCCAATGGATTACACATTTAGGACCTGATCGAAAGCCCACTGAAATCAGCAGCGATATTTCCATTGGCTTCAATGGGCTTTGGATGAGACCCTTTTCTAGCTCCTTAAAAGAAGGGTTTCCAAAGCACTAAAACCTGGCGAGGTTTTCAAAAGCGACTGGTGTCCTTGGGTGCCCAACGTGAGAGCCCTTAAAGAAGCCTGACTTTCAGAGGGTGGGTACTCAGCACTTTTTGAAAGCAAAGCCCCTTTCAGGTGTCTCAGACTGGGACCCCAATCACTTGCCAAGATTTTTTTTTTTTAAGTGGCCACCACTCTCAAACTAGACACGTGCTCCTGGCCCCATTGAAAGGCCAGCTGACCGAAAGGGAAGCAGGAGTGGGCTGTGTAGGTAATAAAAGAAGCATCTCAAGCACCACTGAGATGCAGCCAGTTTTGGGGCTATAGGAGGTGGTGGTTAACAGTGCATTGCAACAGAGTGCTTTATGTACTAGCAAAAGAGAGGTATGGAAAGGAACTGAATTGATCACAAGAATGCACCCAAAGGGAATAACAAATACCCAAATAAGACTTGTTTGGAACAGAGCCCATTTCGGCTCTGAGTAATGAGGAAGCCTCTTGGTGATATTTTGGTAAGTTTGGGCGTGAATTGAGCAACAGAAAAAAAAATGCTGGTGCTAAAGGCACACTCTGCCTCGCCTCATGCAAAATAAAATCTCTCGAGAAACTTGAGTCACTGGGGTTTAAAAGCAGGCGGAGTGACACCTGGGCTAAAAAGCAGAAAATCCAAATAATACTAGCAAGGGCTTTTTCTGTAGCTTTGGGCGCTTTTCTGTCTGTAGCACTTGGTATTTATTTCCCCCCCTTTTCATGATGATGCCCTCACAAAACACAGACTGTCACAGTTCTTGACACACTGGTTTGCTCGGAGTTCTAGAGCTAGAGAAGGTAGAAACTGACATAAAGCTCTTTACTGTCTCAAAAGAAGTTCTGTGTTTCATACAGGGCTGCCCAGAGGATTCAGGGGGCCTGGGGCAAAGCAATTTCGGGGGCCCCTTCCATAAAAAAAAGTTGCAATACTATAGAATACTATATTCTTGTGGGGGCCCCTGCAGGCCCATTCCCCCCCCCCCTCCCCGGGCGGCCCTGGTTTCATACTGTGGATCCTAAAGTGATGAGACTAGATCAGAAGAGCTTTGGGTTAGAGCTAAGGGTTTAAAGGCTACAGTCTTAAGGGGGTTTTATTTTTTAACGTCTGTGGATAATATTGAGATCCTGGATCTCTAGATCTAGGCCCTGGGGAATTCCCAGTCTCTCCCCAATGCCTCTGAGGCAGGGTGTGGTTGTTAAGTGCAATCCCATTAGTGCAGATACTTCCTACCCCCACCTGCAGACGAGGGGATGGTGGGGGCACAGGTTAATTTATAACCCTGAGCAAGTGTATTAGCCAAACTAGTTCTTCTGCATTGCGAAGCAGGAAGCCTGTCCTCGGGCAGTGAGCAGGTGTGCACTGCATTGCGCTGCACTGGGAGCTGTTGCTGAGGGACAGGGAGTTGAAATCCCTGCACCAGGGGAGGATCTTCTTGTGCCACTCCTTCCCAGCCCCCCAAGCCTCTCTGCACTAGTTAGCATCTGCAGAAGCTGTGCACTGATTCCCCAAACCAGGCACACAGGGTGTAATTACAGCTGCATCCCGGCACTGTGAACTTTCACCCTAGCTTTCATAGGCTGCTGCGGGATTCACACTGAACTCCGGTGCCAAGCAAAATTGTATCTCAGCCCTGAGTGTTTCTCACGGATACAGCTGTACCCAGGCGGTGATGAAGAAACATATCGAGGGTGGGGCAGCGAGGGGAGGGCAGCTCTCGCTGCTCCCTGGAGGCTGTGAGCCAGATTCTCCTCCTGGTTACCAAGATAACTCTGAGGTAACGTCAGTGCCTCAGATCTGGTGTAAAGGAGAGCAGGATCTGGCCCTGTGTGTCTAACTCTGCTACTCTGGGCCTTTTATTTACTCAGGAGATACACCCCCTCTTCATCAGATCCGAGCGTTCTTCAGGCACCTGAATTATCCTCCACTCCTGAACCCCAATGGGATTCTTTCCTGTCACCTGCAAAGACCTAAAAGATAGCTCAGCCATTCATCCTAACCCCAGCTCTCCCTGCCTTCCCCAGCTCCCTGAAAACACCCCCTGCGGCAAGTTGGAAGCAGGGTTGATCTAACCCCCCACCTCACCTCTTTCTGTCCCAAGCAAGCCTCCTCTACAAACATGAGAAACCACGTGATCCAGCTAGCACTGGATTCCTTAGCTTTCTTTGGTGCTATTTATATACCTGAATATTATTTTCCCCCTGTCTTGTGACTGGTCGAACCTCAGTCACGGAGCCGCACCAGAGCACAGTAGCACAGCCCTCAGAGCGACCGCTCACCCTGTTGTGACGTCACACACGGTTCCCTGCCAAGTGTGTGGGCAGCAGGAGCTGCTGACTCCAACGTCCTGGGGATGAGCCCCTCAATGTTCCTGAGCAGGATTTGGGAACAACCAAAGAGGAGACGGTCTGGGACAATGCACTAGGCCCAGTGCACTGTGGGACAGGACTTTGGGAATAGCCAGTGCTGAGTGGATAACCGTGCAGTGCAGACAGGTTTAGTGACGCTTCTAGCTAGGTACCTCCTAGCTCTGCGTCTCAGTGCCGAGTGCTTCGGTTCAAGGAGACCCCAGTAATCAGGGACAGAAGAGCAGCTGAGAATCAGCATTGGCTTTCTGCTCCTCCTCCCCCAGCCCAAGAGCACTGACACCAACTGAGAAAATCCTACCTGCTTGAAGCCCCGCGCGGCTGCCCTGTCAACTCATCAGCTGAGGGAGTAGAGCAGAAGGCAGGTGGAGGGAGGGCAGCGCACCCCTGGCCTCTGCCTTTAGCTCCCCACATCTTTGGCATGGCAGCAAGTGCTCTAGATTAGTCAGTCTCTGATATTTCGGTGCCCATGTCTGTGTGCCAAGCTTGTGGTGCAACTCGACATTGTTCAGCCATAGCACTTCCTCGGGCTGTGTAAAACGTGGAAAGAAAATGTGTGGGACTTTGTCTACTGACGTCTGTTGCATGGTATCGAGGGAAGAGTCATTCACATTTATAGGGCCCGATCCAAAGCATTTGTAGTGCTGCTTGACACCCACTTTGCTCCGACAGAAATGACCACACAAGTGGCAGGGCAATGGGGAACTGAGCCCAGGGTTTCTTCTTGCTCCTGACTGACTACACCCCCCGTCTCTTCTTTCCTCCCCAATTCTGTTTTTTCTCCATTTCCCTCCTACGAAGTTTACCTCCCTCTCCTTCTTCACACTCCCCTCTGCTCTTCCTCTACCAGATCCCCTAAATCCCCAGTCCTCCTTCCTTTCCTCATCATAAATACACCTTCTCTCTCCTCCCCTCCCAACATGAATTTTCCCAGGTCTCCTTTGTCTGCCAGTCCCAGAATTTTTGGATGGCTTTAACTTCTAGCCACTGGTGGTTCTTATGCCTTTCTGTGTTAGGTTAAAGACGTTGGCGGCGGGTATCATAGGCTGAGGAGGCTGTGCCTCCCCAAACAGCCAGGTGTGGCCCCACCCATGCTCTTCCCCAGGCTCCCCCCTCCTGCTTCCCGCTCTGCGGTTCCCCCTGTGTGGTGGCCCTGGGTTGGACTGGGGCCATGCCGTGCCGCCCGTCCTCCCGGCACTTCAGGGGCTGGGGCAGCTAGCCTGAGGCAGGGGCCGGCGGCCATGGTGGGGGGCTTTGGCGGGTGCAGAAGGGGCGGGGTCTCGTCTGGAAGGGGCGGGGCTAGCCTCCCCCAGCTGGTGATTCACGCGCCGCCCCTGGTTAAAGAGCCCTTTAGTACCCGTTTATTTCCTCCTGGTGAAGGTACGTGTAATGGAGTCACCGTTCGATCTTCTGTTTGTCAAGCTAAAGGGGTTGAGCTCTTCTGCATTTTCTCCAGCCTCTCTATCATTTTTATGACTCTTCTCTGCACCTGCTCCAATTTTTCAGCATCCGTTTTAAAAGGTGTACGCCGGAACTGCATGCGGTATTCCAGTACTGATTGCACCAATGCCGGATACAGAGGTAAAATCACCCGACTTCTCCCCTGTTTATACATCCAAGGATCGTATTAGCCCCTTTTGCCACACCGGCACAGAGGGAGCTCCTGTTCAGTTGCTTGTCCATTGTGATAGGCCCTAAATCTTGTTCCGAATCAGTGCTTTCTGGGATACAGTCCCCCGTTCTGCATTCCTTGTTCCGAGGTGCCCATTTTTTAATGGTGTTTTCAAATGTAATCACTTCTTCTTACTTTGCTGTTTTTGTTCTTGCATCAGGTTTCTGGGTTGGAGTCGGTGTCTATGGCATCTTCACTTTGTGCTAGTTTTTTCCTTGATGTGCTCTGATACCTTCCCCTCTCCCCGTAGTCCTGGCCTCTCTCGTGGTTCGCTGTGCGTAGGTTAGTGGCATGTAGGTTTCTGTGTTTTGGAATTATTAATAATTTAGATTATTAATGTGGGAAACCACCAGACACTAATTTAATCATAAATTCATTTATTAAATTCAAAGGCAAAATGGTATTTATATAATTGCTATAAACATGCCTAGAAAGCCTAAATAATAAGCAATTTACTACATCCAAACAGTATCAAAACATTTGTAAGCATTTGATCAAGCTACTTTCAAAGGGCTAAAACCAGAGGTGCTTAGACCCATATTGGTTGGCTCTAGTGTCGTCAGGTGTTAGCAATGAACCCTTTAAGAGTTTATTTTTTGTACCCTTCAACAAGCAAGCAATGTCATTGCCAATTGACTTCAGTTAGAAACCAATTTTAGATAGTTCACCCTTATTTGTCCGTCTTAATCCAGATCAGATTTACAGCTTCCTTTCTTCCCAAGGCCTTTGCTCCCCTCCTTCTTGCTGACTCACAGGTTTTTCTATTGCACTTGGGTTCACATAGATGTTCACACTGGTGTGTGGGGTGGAACCATGCTGGTTCATTTTAAGACACATTCTCTTGCTCTTACTTAAAATCATCTGCAGTCACCTCTATCAGACAGAGGCCTTCTTCTCAGAAACTTCCCTTATCTCATTAGTTATCCTTTGGAACAGGCATCCTCCCTACTTCATTCCTTCGGGTTTTATAACTCATTATTTTCAAGGCCTTCCTTCTACTTGCTAGCCAGGGCCTTTCTTTACAGCACATATATCCGTTAACAAATTTAAGCTAACCCTAATGCTTTAATTTCATATTTAGCCGACACAAGGCCAGATTAGAAGGGACCATTGTGATCATCTAGTCTGGCCTCCTGTATGACACAGGCCTGAGACTTGCCCCGAAATAATTCCTAGAGTTGATCTTTTAGAAAAACATCCAATCTGCATTTAAAAATTGCCCAAGATGGAGAACCCACCACGCCCCTTGGTAAATTGTTCCAGTGGTTAATTACTCTTATTGTTAAAAATGTACACCTTATTTCCAGTCTGAATTTGTCTAGCTTCAACTTCCAGCCATTGTTCTGTTCCGCTCCATTCCAGCCATTGTGTTAGACCTTTCTCTGCTAGTCTGAAGAACCCATTATTATATATTTGTTCCCCACATAGGTACTTATAGACTGTAATCAAGTCACCCCTTAACCGTCTCTTTGTTAAGCTAAATAGATTGAGCTCCTTGAGTTGTCGTTGTAAAGCAGGTTTTCTAATCCCTTAATCATTCTCATAGTTCTTCTCCGCACCCTCTCCAGTTTATCACCATCCTTCTTGAATTGTGGACACCAGAACTGGACACAGGATTCCAGTAGCGGTCACACCAGTGCCAAATTCTGAGGTAAAATAACCTCTCTGCTCCTACTCGAGATTCCCCTGTTAATACAGTCCTTGGATCCATAAGCCCTTTTGGCCCCAGCATTGAACTGGGAGCTCACGTTCCGCTGATTATGCCCTACAACCCCCAAATCTTTTTCAGAGTCACTGCTTCCCGGGGTAGAATCCCCCATTGTGTAAGTATGGCCTACATTCTTTGTTCCTAGATGTATCCGTTTACATTTAGCCATATTACAACATAGATTGTTTGCTTGTGCCCAGTTTACCTAGCTATCTAGATCACCGCATTTGCTCCAATCCCTCAGATAGAGACAAGCATCTACAAGATCTCTATCAAGCATTCTTAAAACTACAATACCCACCTGCTGAAGTGAAAAAACAGATTGACAGAGCCAGACGAGTACCTAGAAGTCACCTCCTACAAGACAGGCCCAACAAAGAAAATAACAGAACACCACTAGCTGTCACCTTCAGCCCCCAACTAAAACCTCTCCAGTGCATCATCAGAGATCTACAACCTATCCTGAAAGATGATCCTTTACTCTCACAGATCTTGGGAGACAGACCTGTCCTCGCTTACAGACAACCCCCCAACCTAAAGCAAATACTCACCAGCAACCACACATCACTGAACAAAAACACCGACCCAGGAACCTATCCTTGTAACAAAGCCCGATGCCAACTCTGTCCACATTTCTATTCAGGTGACATCATCATAGGACCTAATCACATCAGCCATACCATCAGGGGCTCGTTCACCTGCACATTTACCAATGTGATATATGCCATCATGTGCCAGCAATGCCCCTCGGCCATGTACATTGGCCAAACCAGACAGTCTCTCCGCAAAAGAATTAATGGACACAAATCTGACATCAGGAATCATAATACTCAAAAACCAGTGGGAGAACACTTTAACCTGTCTGGTCATTCTATGACAGACCTGCGGGTGGCTATATTACAACAGAAAAACTTCAAAAACAGACTCCAACAAGAGACTGCTGAGCTAGAATTGATATGCAAACTAGACACAATCAACTCTGGATTGAATAAGGACTGGGAATGGCTGAGCCATTACAAACATTGAATCTATCTCCCCTTGTAAGTATTCTCACACTTCTTATCAAACTGTCTGTACTGGGCTAGCTTGATTATCACTTCAAAAGTTTTTTTTCTCTTACTTAATTGGCCTCTCAGAGTTGGTAAGACAACTCCCACCTGTTCATGCTCTCTGTATGTGTGTATATATATCTCCTCAATATATGTTTCACTTTATATGCATCCGAAGAAGTGGGCTGTAGTCCACGAAAGCTTATGCTCTAATAAATTTGTTAGTCTCTAAGGTGCCACAAGTACTCCTGTTCTTTTTGCGGATACAGACTAACACGGCTGCTACTCTGAAACCTGTCGTTTTGTTTTGTTATATCTCTTTGGTTTGGGTTTGCCTTGGGTACTGGGAATGGTCTTCCTTGATTTTGCTGGGGAGATTGTTAGGGGTCATTGAGGATGTACTCTGAGCTCTCTTGTATACATATTGTTACTTGGCACACACCCAAAAACATTTATTTAAATTAAATGTTTATTGATTAAACAGAAGAAAGAACAAGAAATTAAAACAGGCATTTATACTGAAATTGGGTGAGTGATTATGCAAAACAGTCAAAACTTTTAACACTTTTCTTTCTTTGGAGGCAAAATATTAGTCTCTTATATTAGAATGGTCTTTGATGAAAAGGAAAGGGTCAATTTTCCTTTCGGCTCCGATATGTGGAGGGTATTTATGTGTCCTGTTTGTAACAGGCTGGTTAATTAGGAATGGATGTTTGTGGCTGGCTGGTAAGTCAACCACAACACCTGCTGCTTGGCTGTGGTTTAGGATTTGGTCAGGAATGCTATTTGCTTGGGATGTGTGTGTTTGTTTTCTTAGACAAGGAAGGCTTGGGTTAATCCAGCATGGTTGACTTCAGGATTCAGTGAAAAGCCAAGAGAGAGGATAGAAGGTAAGAAAGGGAGGGTGGCATAAAATAACACAACAAGGGAAGGGAAAACAGTGCAGGATCTTACATACCTCTGCAGTGCGGGAAGTTGGGTATCCCCACTGGTGGGCTGAGGGCTGCGTGGCATGATAATGTGATGACTTTCAGCACTCACAGGTGAAAACAAAGTTCCTTGAACAAGATTATGGCCAGCCGGCCGGCCTTCCTCTCAGGCAGAAAGTCCTTTAAGTGAGTCAAGATGAGTGGCAGTTCGGGGGATGAGCTGTGATGCAAGGCAGGACCGGAGATGAGAGGGAGAGCAGAAGTGAACTGATCATGTCTTTTTTGTTTGTTTGTTTGTTTTCCTCCAAAGTCTCTCTTAAAGAAACCCCAAAACCAGGAAAGTGGGCATCATAGTTCATCCCCCTCCTTATTTTGTCTGTCAGTTAGGCCTAATATCTGTCACACTCATTTTGGTCCATTCACTTCTGGTTCCACGTCTGTTTTACCAAGCGTAATTTTAACAGCCCTTTGATTTTATTAACGTGGCCTTTGCGGTTTAGACTAATCCAGCTTTTACGTCTGGTTCTCTTGCACTTGTGCCAACATTCAGTGTCCTAAGCAACTTGACCCTATTTTTCATGGTTATTGGAACATCTTATAAACTCCCACATATTTTTTTTACAGTGCCGCTCACAATAGGGGTACACTTGGTAGGCCCAGTGTCCACAACAGCTCTCACACTTTAACGGAAGTGTCACATCTCCTACAAGTGCTTCCTTTTTCCAAATGTTCATTCGGGTTTGAGGTAAATAAAAAAAACAACAAAATAAATTAAAACGTAAAAGAAAAAGGAGCAGCCCCACCATAATCTCCCCCAGCCCCAGTTGTAAGCAGTCTGATACTCTCCTCTTCTCTTCTTGCTTAACTTCCATTTCTCTTGCAAACTTGCAAATTATTCCATGTGGGGAGAGCCCTGTTGATTCCCCATAAGGACGGTTCTACCCACCAGGGATATTAGTTAGCAGCTCCTCCATGGAGCCGTGAGCCCGGCTATGTACCGGGTGTGGGTCACCAACTTCCCCGTCTGCAGCGAGAGGGAGACCCTGGCCAGGGCCGGCTCCAGACACTAGCTGAGCAAGCTGGTGCTTGGGGCGGCAGATTGTTCGAGGCGGCATTCTGCCCAATCCTAGGGCAGCATGGCCACTTTTTTTTTGTTTGTTTGTTCCGCTCTGGCTGCCCTGTAGGGGGCGGCGGCGCGGAGAACCAGAGTGCCCTGCAGGGCAGTCCTCTTCCTTCCCTCCCCGCCGACCGGAGCGGAGCCCTGGCGGCAGGAGGCGGCGTAGCGGGAGGGGCAGCGCCCCTGCTGTAGCCCTGGCCGCCCCCTTCTCTCTCTCTCCCACCCGCTCCCTCCCCCTTCCCCCCCAGCCGGTCCCCCTGCACCCGTGCTCCAGCCACGCCGCTGGTTTTTGTTGTTGCTTGGGGCGGCCAAAAAGCCAGAGCCGGCCCTGACCCTGGCGCACACCAATGTAGGGTACGTCAGGTTGCAGTCCTTCTTCTGACTCCTCCAGAACCTCTTACTGTGGTTCGGGCAGCACTTCTCCCCTCACCTCCTGACCTGTGCAGACCCCATCTCTAGCCCCACAAAGCTGTGAGATCTCCTCTTCAACCATCTCGGCAGTCCCTCACACCTGGAGGAGGAAGCTGGACAGGGTTTGCTCTGTGAATGTGGGGCCTATTTCCAGTCCGTTGCACAATCATGACTCCAGGCAGAGTTCCTCTGGACCAGGGCTTTGGAGCTGTGCTCCAGCTCCAGGCAAAAACCTGCAGCTCCACTGCTCCGGAGCTGCTCCATGCTCCAGCTCTGGGCTCTGCTCCAAAGCCCTGCTCTGGACGGTGCCCACTGATTCCTTAGACACCTTTAAGGAGCAGTGGGCGCTTTTGGGGGTTCTCTCCTCGGTGTCCCCCTCTGGATCCCTGATTTTCAACCTTTGACAGCGCTCCCACCCGTTTTTTCCTTTGTTGTCCCCAGCATGCAGTTGTGGCCAAGGTCCAATTGGCTCCTCCCCCTTCGGTGAGGGGGTGGGCCTCTAGCTTGGGGCAGGCCTAGATCCTCCTGTCACAGTAGCTGGCTCTCTCTGAGCTGAGGGGTGAAAACATTATCTACGGGTGGTTCTGCTCAAGAACTGATGGCCCACAGAGTCCTAGGATAGTGTGAATTGATAGACTTAACTTTTCCAGGGAAGGGCTGAGAGAAGCTGCAGCACCTGCAGGCCTTTCCCCTGGTGTTTCAGGGAAAAGAAGAGGCAAACTTATCATTTCATTTCAAAGCAGGGCAGTTCCCCTCGGAAGTACTGGTGTGGGGCAAACCCAGATTGAGGTGCATCGACAGAACTCGGTGGTGATGTCCAGGGAGAAAGGCAGAAGGTGGAACGGGAATCGTAGGGGATGTTACACGTGATGTCAGTGTTAAGAGGCCTCAGCAAAGCTGAAGGAAGGTTTGAGGAACTGAATAGATGGGGTAGGGGGCTGCGGATTGGGATTGAGGGACATCGGCAGAGCCTAGGGAGTGGGGAGGGGAAACCAGAATTGGAAAAGCAGGGAATGCTCTGCATCAGGACTGCATGGTGCTTGTGCAGATGTTGTCACAGCTGGATTGGTCTGGTTTGTAGTCTGCACTAGATCTTCTGAGCACAGGGGTGTGTGGGAGGATTGGGGGGCGAAGGGCTGAAGGAGAAATGGAGTGCCCCATGTACAGCAGGGGACAGAGCAGATGATTAGAATAGGGATTTGCTGTGGGGGGGACCCGCACAGGGAGCAGTGGCCTGAGCCAGGGAGGCTCGAACAGAACAGGAGCGTGGGTGGGTGCAGGCGGTGGGGACGCAGCCTGCCGTGCAGGGCCCTGCTGCTCCTGCCCCGGCTCCTTGTGGCGCTACTCCAGGGAGGGGAGGGGCCTGGGCTGAGTCATCTTCTGCTACAGCCCAGCCGGGAGTCTCCCTGGGCCAGCTGCAGCCGCGCCTTCCCTCCCCAGACCTCAAGCCGCCCAGGGAAAAGCGTCTCCGACTCTCTCCGGAAGAACATTTGCTATGCCCCAGGCAGGTTCCAGGGCAGCTGAGGAAGCGGTATGTGCCACTCAGCTTCCCGGGTTCATCGCATGGGACATAATAAATAAAAAAACTTCCCCCCAAAACCCGCAACCGGGGGTCCGGCGGCCACGGCAGCACCAGGGGAAACTGAGCCTCCCCTGGCCTGTTATACCCGCTGCCCATGTACCTTAGGGTGCAGTAGGGAGTGTGGGGCCAGCAAGCTTTAAACCCTTGGTCTGTCAGAGCTAGATTAAACTGTTGTCTTCTTCAGATGTTGGATGTTAGCTCCTTCCTTGGCATATCCAGCATCTGCCCAAGTCAGAGCATCCCAGTGTAGTTGGAATTGACCTGGCAAGCATGTGCAGTACTCGAGTAACGCTGACAATTTCAGGTGCATTGTAGTAAGGTCACCCCATGAACACTGACTCTGTCCTGTGAGCCCACAATCCCCTTGTTTTACCAATGTAAAGTAGATTTATGGGTCTCTTCTGGCCTTAAAGTCTAGGAGTCTGTTGACTACAAACATCTCAGCGAACTGACATCTACATCCGCGAGTGTCTTGGTGATTTGGCCACGATCCTGTTGCCCAAGAACATCTTAAACTGTTTCTACAAAAATTAGTTTTTAGTTCTTAGAGTGACTCATTAATTTGATGTCTGCAAATTAATTCCAGTTCTGCAGTTTCTCGTTGGAGTCTGTTTTTAAACTGGACACCATCAAATTAGAGTGGATGAGCCACTACAAGAACTAAAAACTAATTTGGTACTACTGTTACTCACACCTTCTTGTCAACTGTTTGAATTAAGCCACCCTGATTACCACTATAAAAGTGATTTTTCGTCCTGTTGATAATAGCCCACTTTAATTGAATTGTCTCAACCCCCACTTGGTAAGGCAACTTCCATTTTTTCATGTACTGTGTATATATATCTTCCTACTGTATTTTCCACTCCATGCATCTGATGAAGTGGGTTTTAGCCCACGAAAGCTTATGCCCAAATAAATTTGTTAGTCTCTAAGGTGCCACTAGTACTCCTTGTTGTTGTTTTTGTTTCTACATTGGTAGCTTGCCCGTGAACTTTAAGAAATCTCCATCTGGCATCTGTTGGAGACCTCTTTCCCAGTATCCCCCATGGTTTAAAGAGCAGGGTTTGTGTAACTGAATCCCACGAGTACTTAGATTTAAGATGTCCAGAGTTGCCGGAAGTCTGGCCCCTGCGTAATAAAAGGTTAAACTGGCTGTGAAACTCCCAGTGGTTGGTGCAAGGGAATTACACAGCACAGTTTTAACAGGTGGAGCCGTAGCCAGCATTTCTAGTGAGGGCATGGACTGAGGGATATGAGCAGAGCTGGCATGGGGGGAGCCCAGGGTGAAGATAGCAGGGGCCTGTGGATCGAAGTTGAGGGACATCAGCAGAGCTCTGTGGGTATGGGGAGTCCAGGGCGGGAATAGCAGAGAGGACGGGATTGAGGGGCATCGGAAATGCTGCATGAGAGTCTCAGGACTGTGGGTGAGGACTGAGGTGCGTTGGCAGAACTGTGGGAAGGTCCCAAGCCTGCAATAACAGGGATTGTTTCTGGTCACGTTTTCATGCAGCGGGTAAAATGCCCCGATGGCAATCATAGCTTTCCTTGCCTACCTGTGGGGTTTGCAGCAAAGGCTCGAGCTCTATTTCAGCCAAAGTGGTGGTGTTATTAATTTACTGGTACTTTCTTTTCAGGAAAGCTCCCAGACAGATGGACAGACTGTCACTGAACATTGTCAATCAGATAAGTGTTATTCTGTTACTCCCCTTGCTGTCAAATAAACTGAAATCCTCATTCACGTCTCAGTTCTCTACCCCTGTGATTCTTTACAGGATCTTTCTTCTTTCTCCTCAGGTTCAGCTGAGAGATGAGGTTTTTGTTTGCCCTAGTGAAAAATAATCAGGCGAGTGAGTTCCCTTCTGAACTTCTCCTAGAGTTTCAGGGGAGCTAGTGAGAACCGCTGCTATAGTTAAAGTTGGGAATAGTTTCTATTCTAATCCCTGTTCCCAGGCGCTCAGAGTTTTGTATGGTTTCAGAGTAGCAGTGTCACCGCAGAACTGTATCATATTCATGGGTCTGGAGGGACAAAAGGAGAGGCCCCGAGATAGGACAGACTCTTCTGCTGGGCTAAGAGTATAGCTGGAAAGATTAACAATATTGCTGGGTGGGTTAAGGGAACTACTTTTGTATGTGTCCCAGAGCAGAGGGGGCAAAAACTCAGAAGTCATTTAGTTCCCAAAGTTACATCCAGGGGGGTGCATTAAACAGAAAGGTGTCTAATGGGTGGAGAGGGGCCGGCCATTCTGCAAGAGATTTGCTCCTGAATTTTCCCAAAATGTCGTTGTTATGATTATAAGTGATTTATAATTGTTCCATCCTATGCAGTGGAGTATTTCCGGGCAGCTGTTTTCTGTCTGGGTGTGCAGTTGTGTTACGCTTCATTGAGGAAATTTTGCTTTGAGCTCTGACTAGCTGTGTGGGAAAATGTGTTGCTGACTGTACATTTTCCTCTTTCGCTTTGTAATGAACTGGTATTTAAACACTAAAGCCCCGAGTTTGCAAAGACTCACCTGTGCGTCAAAGTTTTCACACTGTTAAAGGAAGAGAAGTGCCGCACGTGTTCACAGCACCGGGGGCTAAGAATTCATTTGAAAAATAGGATCAGGATCGGCACATTTCGGTCTCTTTTGCTGAACGGGGTGAAGGTTTCCCCTCCTGCTGTGCCCTTTGTCTATTCCATTGTAAGCTTTGGGGACACGGTCCCTTGGGTGTTTTTGAGCCTGTGATCTCAGGTGCGGCTCCTTGGTGCTGCCCGGACAAAACTATTATGGTATCGTCTCGGGTGGGGTGTGTGTGGGGGGGGGACGGTCTAGTTGTGGCGTGACACGCGTGTTGTAGTCACGTCTGGAACATGCAATACTCCGGGAGTGGGGGCGGGGTGTCAATCAGGGATAAGACGTGATGGGGGGGGCGGATCGGATCCGCCTGTCGCCCTCTGATGAGGGAGTTTTGGAAAACCCCTCGCTGCTTTCTGCAGAGCGGGCAGGTGGGGGAGGGATCGCAAACCGCTGCTCCCGTCGGGGGAGGGTTTGGGCACCACTGGTTGCTTTACGCGCAGGGGGCGGCCCGGGGGGCGGTGGCTGGTTAAGCAGAGGTTAGCATCAGCTGGTAGCGGGCAGGGCGCCCGGCCCCGGCTCTCAGCCCTGGCTCGTGGGGCGGGTGAGTGGGGGAGCCCGGCTTTTCCACCGAGGTGCGTGGGAGGGATGCAGCGCTCGGGACGGGCGGCGGCTGAGCCCAGCGTCCCCTTGGGGCGGCGGCGAGGGCTCCGTGTCCCCGCGGGGGGGAGCCCGGATCGCCCCCGGGACGCTCCGGCCGGGCATGGCCGCTGCGGGGGAGGGGTATTGCGGACGGCGGGGAGGCTGTTGTGCGCGTTGGGGTGTGATGCTGGGGAGCGGGGTGTGACCGTGGGGGGCAGCGGGACCGGGCCTGTCTCTTACTCTGCCTTGTACAGCGCCGTGCACCGGGGGCGGGCGAGCTCTGCTCACGAAGAGCAGCGCAGCTCCTTGGCGTGGTGCCAGGGGATCCGGTCCCCTCCCATGGCACCGCAGGCGGCTGGGCTCGCCCCTGCCTGCCCCCGCCCCGCACGCACCCTGGGAGCGCAGAGCCGGGGGGCTGATCCCGCCCGGCCGCGCACGGTGCTGCAGACCCGACACACACGTGCCGGTCTGAGTCCTGAGGCTCCCAGAACAGGCCCGGCCTCCCCAGAGCCGCCGGCGCTGCAGCAGCTCCTCGCCCTCTAGGAAACGTGACTTCCCCCGCGGGACTGTCTGCCCCCGCCCCCGGGAGCTGGCCTGAGCCGAGTCCGCCAGTAGCGGGAATCTCCGTTCCTCGCCTGGCTCTAATGCAGCGCTTCTCAGACGGGAGCCGGGGAGCCCCCGAGTGGCTCTTTGTAGCAGGCCATATTAAAACACTGATTTTTTTATTAACCCAGCAGGCAGGATGCTTTTATGGTAACTTAATTGGTGAATAACAACTTGCACTAAGATATGAATTTATTTGCTGTGATTATAACCTAAATATTTCCCCTGCCATAATGTCCCTAGTCTCTGTTTGCCAGAAGCCAGGAATGAACAACAGGGGATGGATCACTGGATGCATCCGAAGAAGTGGGCTGTAGCCCACGAAAGCTTATGCTCTAATAAATTTGTTAGTCTCTAAGGTGCCACAAGTACTCCTGTTCTTTTTTCACTGGATGATTGATTCCCTCTGGGGCACCTGGCATTGCACACTGTCCAAAGACAGGATACTGGGCTAGATGGACCTTTGGATCTAAATGAAACCGTGAATTTACGTGACTGTGGCTATTCTGGGTAATCCTGGTGGCTAATTTAGCTCCTCAACTTTTGAGATCTGAGTATCACTTCTCTAGTCCCTGTCTGATCTGGAACCAGGCTCCCTCTCACCAGCACTTGAATGGAAACTTTTCCCTCCCCTGCATTAAAAACGTTAACAAATGGGGGAGAGGGGAATGTTGCCCAATTTCTTTGATTTGTTAGGGCAGGTTTCATCCAAAAACTTTTGTTTAAACCTAAGGAATTATTTGGCTCTTGATCAGAAACTGAAGCATTTGGGTTTTGCTATTATGATAAACCCCCAAAACTGTTTACAAAACTCAGCGCATCAGGAAAACATTTTTTAGCTGGAAAAGCCCATTTTCCCTTTAAAAATAATGGCAAACTTTCAGCCAGCTCTGCTTGAACCCCACAAACAGCATGGCACTCAAAGTGCAGTATCGGAAAATCCTAAATACAGTCCTGGGAACATGCATTTTCATACTCTACAGCTTGTTACGCACCCAGTGATATTAACCTGCCGTTCTCATACGAGGGAACCTGTGGAACTCTTTGCCAGAGGATGTTTTGAAGGCCAAGACTAGTAACAAGGTTCTAAAAAGAACTAGATAAGTTGATGGAGGATAGGTCCATCGATGCCTATTAGCCAGCATGGACAGGGATCCAACATTGTGTTCTGAGTCTCCCTGGCCTCTCTTTGCCAGAATCTGGGAGTGGACAACAGGGGTTGGATCACTTGATGATTGGCTGTTCTGTTCATTCCCTCTGGGGCACCTGACGTTGGCCCCTGTTGGAAGGCAGACTATTGAGCTAGATGGACAATTGGCCTGACCTAGTATGGCCGCTCTTACGTTCACTATAGTGCACGGTGAAGGTTGTTTGATTTCCCCAGTGCTGTGCATTTCCAGGCCTGAACATGTTTGAATTGCTTGTCAGTGTAACCTTTACTGTGAATTTCCTGGATATAGAACTCTTGGTTTTGGTGTAACGTCTGTTTAACTTCTAAGGCCTTATCCACAGGAGCACTTGAGGTGCTTTACTCCTCTCTGGCGTGGCACAAAGCAGCCAGAGCCTGTGGGCCCGTTAAGAAGACTCACAGTTGCGTTGTTTGACCGGGGCAGGGCAAAATGGTCTTTCCAGGTTCTTCCCACCCCGTCTATTCTCAAAATTCCCCCTGCCTCTGGCACCACCCTACCTGTTACCCTCTGTGCTCAGATACACCCGTTCTCCCTCCCTTCTGGCCTACCTGTTGAGTAGATCTGTCTCAGTGGGTGTTGGCTGAAAAGGCATTCGGGATTCATGGTTATTTTTCATAACAAACTTTGTTGGGGAGAATGGCCCCCTTTCAAAATAGCCTCCATCTTGCATTGTTCTCCATGGGTCTGAAGCCACTGCATCCCTCAGGGGAGCTGGTGAGTTCCTCCACTTTGAGGAAGTGGAAATATAGAGAGAGATGCCCTTCTCAAAATGGCCACCAAGTAAGGACAGATATGGCTTTTGTCCCATTGAGGACAAGAGGAGATGGCAGCCATTTTGAAAGAGGGCAGGTCTGCCTGGCATTCTCTGGAATAGACCATGGTATCTGAATCTTTACCTGTTCTGCTGAAGGAGAATCTTTCTGTTATAAAGAATAGCCCGGGGAAGTGGAGGGAAACTACCATGAATCCAAAAAAATGCAGCCCAAGCACCAGAGTTCAGTGGGTTTTAACTCTATGGGAAATGCTGTTACTGAGATTGCGTAATGAGACCTGTAGCTCCTGAGATGACAACCAAAATCATAAAGGAGTAACTTTCTACAAAACTGAAGACCATGGGCAATATCTTTGTGCATGAGTGTGGAGGGGCAGGGAAGAGAGGGGATGCATTGGGTGCCCATAATTGTTTATTTTTGCATGATTGTCGGCATAACGTGATTCTTAATGGGAGAAGGATCTCTTCAACAAGCGGCTTAAATATTGAAGGTGGATGAGGTCATCTTTTTTGCTGGACCTGGACCAACTTCTGTTGGGGGGAGAGAAGCTTTTCAGCCACACAGCGCTGCTCTTCAGGTCTGGTTCTCCCAATAAGTAGTCACAGCACAACGCAAGGTGGAGCAGATTGTTTAGCATCAGTAGTTAGCACATGTTGTAAGGGACCATTCAAGGTAGAGTGTCCAGTTAGCACCACTGCAGTCATAGGCCAAAATTGAGTGGTGGTGGTGGGGGGTGTTAGTGGGTGGTGATGTAATGAGCCATTAATCCAGTGTCTCTGTTCAGTCCATGATTTTTAGGTCATGCCTTCACTGGCAAGGTTAAAGCCCTGCCGAGACAGGGCTTTCATGTGGCTTGTGTAGTCACAGCTCTAAAAAAAAACTCGCCTCCCCTAGGGGAATAGTTTCCCAGCGCTGGGAGTGCTCAGGGGGGTGTTTTTTCACACCCCTGCGCGGGAAAGTTGCAGCGCGGGAAAGTTGCAGCGCGGGAAAGTGCCAGTGCGATGTGCTTAGTGTCAAGCAGAGGAATGAATTAATCTCCCAGGCTCATCTTTTGAAGGTGTTGTGTAGGTTTCCTTTGTGGATGAGGACTGGTAGATCAAAGTGCTCACCCACAGGTCTTAATCACGGGTTCTTAAAAAGGTCATTAAAGCATCCAGGTGTCTCTGGGCATCCTTCCAAGGCACTTCTTGGAAGGGGAACGGGTTCCAGTCTGGCTGCTGGCCAATTGGCTCCTCTTCTTTGGGGCTCCCTTCTGGTCTTGTTTAGATTTGCTGCCCTTTTATGGTGTTTTTCTGAAGCCCTTCCTGCTCGCTGGGGTTGGTTGGAATGGGAAGTGCCACCTGCAGCGGGAGGCTGACCAAGCTCCCAGGGACTGAAGCATCGTGATCTGACTCTTGGCCCGGAGCAGAGTCCTTAGGGTTCTCCGCCCCTGGGTCTAGGGGACCCAATCCTGTGCAGTGGGACCCTGTTGCGCTGTCTGCTTTGCCCACGTTCGGGGGCCTTCTGGGGCAGGGAGATGCAGCGCACAAAGGGGGGGGGGATCTCTGGCACCAGGTGAAGGGGGGGGGATCCTGCACTGATATTGGGGAGGGGGAGCATGAAGCCACGGGAGGGGGCTGCACTGATTTGGAGGGTGGGGAGGAAGTGGGGAAAGTGGAGTAGGGCTTGGGCGGGGGTTGCACTGGTGGAGACAGAACAGGTATGTTTCTGCACTGATCAGACGGGGGACTGGGGTTGGATGGGGGCTGTTGGGCGGGGGCTGCGTGCTGATCTGATAGGGTGGGTGGGGGAGCTGCGTGCTGATCAGATGGGGAGGGGAGTTGGGTTGGGGGCTGCGCTGAGCAGTTTATTTGCTTGAAATGTGAAAACCCCCACAACCAGAATCAATTTGCTGCTGGCTGGGGTGGGAAAGAGCCCGGGGGAGGGGTGTATAACCCGTCCCCTGCAGATCCCCTGGAAATGGCAAGGGCCAAGCAGCCCGTCCTGCTGCTCTAGCCCAAGAGCATGGTTCAGCGCCAAAAACCGCAGGGATGTTAGCAGCTCTCTAACACAGGGGTTTCCAAACTTTTTCTGGCGACCCAGTTGAAGAAAATCGGTGATGCCCTCGACCTAATAGAGCTGGGGAGGAGGGGTTTGGGGTGCAGGGGGGGCTCAGGACTGGGACAGTGGATTGGAGTGCAGGAGGGGGTTAGGGCTCTGGGCTGGGGGTGCAGGCTCTGGGGTGGGGCTGGTGATAAGGGGCTTGGGGTGCAAGAAGGGGCTCTGGGCTTGGGGGGCACAGGGTTGGGGCATGGGCTTACCTCAGGGGCTCCCCATCCGTGGCACAGCGGGGGTGCTAAGGCAGGCTTCCTGTCTGTCCTGGCACCGCGGGTCGTGCTACATCCTGGAAGCAGCCAGCAGCGGCCCTGGCTCCTAGGCTGAGGTGCGCAAGTGGCTCTATGCGGCTCTTGCCTGCAGGCATCGTCCCCCTCCCCCGCCCGTTCCCGGTGTGCGGAGCCGGTGCTTGGGGTGGGGGCAGCACACGGAGCCCCATGGCCCGCCTGCCTAGGAGCCGGATCTGCTGCTGGCCCCTTCCAGGGTGCAGCGCGATGTCAGAACAGGTAGGGACTAGCCTGCCTTAGCCGGATAGCACCGCTGAGGGGACTTTTAATGGCCCAGGCAGCTGTGCTGACCAGAGCCCTGCGACCCAGTGCCTGACATTCCGCCACCCAGTACTGGGTTTGAAAACCTCCACAAGGGTACGTTGGAGCAGGGAACGGGAGATTAAATGGCCGGGGCGGGGGCTGAAGCTGCCTCCTCTGGTAAGAACTCAGCGGCTGGGGAACAGATTATATATCTCAAACAGGAGCAGCTATTACAATATGACCTATTCAGCTAATAAGTAGGCTTGGAAGGATTCGATTTTGATAGTAAAATGTCGGTATTCATTTCACGGCACACAGACACGCTGATGGGAAAATATCTCCGTTGGTGGTCATTGAAATGTGCAGATCTGCAAAGTCAGAAAACTGCTGCTTGAGAACTTCTTACAGTTGGATTGAAGCAAATTTCCTTAGCATGTTTTGACATGTGATGTTGACAGATGGTTAAAACAATTACAAAGCTTTAACTTTGAATAGCAACCTGGTCTGTCATTATCTATTGTCTGAACCCATCCCCAGAATTTCCCCACCGCTGTGAAAATTTAAATTGATGATAAAGATAAAACTTTAAAATAAACCAGTATAATACATCATTATTATTAATACAAAATTATAAAAGTTGAAGTCTGCCAGGACTTGTTTTACTGGAGCAGTGCCCAGCACGCTTATAGATCTGCTTACGACACAGGAAAACGACTGTCGAAATAGACTTCAGATTTTCGGAAGGTGAGAGAGAGGGGGCTGCTTTTCTTCACCCAGAAAAGGGAACTTGGCAGGTTTTTTTGTTTTCTTTACAGATTTAGTTCTGTTTTCTCAACGGTGAATACCAGCTTGTATGAAGGAGAATCTGTTAAACTGCTGGACAAAAACGCCTTACGATGAGGACGTTCAATTTAGTGCACTGAGGTCTCAAAAATTGTGTATATTTTAGTGAGTTTCATGTACAGAGTCTCTGCTCTTTGATTGCTAGCTATCACAGAACAGTGTATTATCAATGCATGTGCTTTTCAGATGCCGTCGGTTGTTAGTTCATTTCCCTCCTCGGCTGATCCAGGCTCTGTAAGGTTCATTTACATTTCTTGGTTCAAAACAGTCTTAATAATACAGTCTTGGAGAGGTCTGATATGAGGAACTGCAAACATGACTGCCCATGAGGAGCATCCCCCAAGAAGGAAACCCGTAACGGGAAGTTACACATGATGTGACAAAAATGGCTTTTTGTGAATGGAGACTCCCGATCTGTTACTGATATGATTTGGAGTTTCTGGGCCAAAAGCAGGAGTCAGTTGAGTCCAGATGCTGGATACAGGGTTTGAAATGTTCTTGCCCAGCAATGTCAGGTTAAAAACTCCCTTGTCCTGGTAGGAACTCCACTTGTTAGGAGCAACAGGGTGAGGGGTCGAATGTTGGTGGATTCCAGGGTTTGGGGAGAGACAACAGCAATAAACGGATCTTTTCTTTTAGGCAAAGTCTTGAATTTGGGGCCAAAAGCCAGCCAGATCCATGCCGTTGAGCTGTTCTAGCAGGGTCTGGGTTCTGCTGGTGGACTAGGATCAGTTCTGCAGGATCAACTTGTACAATAGATTTCAGAAGCCAAAAACTAGCTGGATGTCACGTCGCTTATGTTCTTGGACTGAACAGGGAATAGCAAGAACTGACCCTACTAAGCCATGAACTGTCCTGAGTGTGGCTTTGTGCTCCACACAGAAGCTTCAGAGGGAGAGGAATCTGAGTGTGGCTGGCTTGCCGTCCGGTGGAAGTGACTCTCGCTAGGAGTGGATCAGAGGAGCCTGTGCGTGTCAGTAGAGAGATGGGGGAAACCGATTCTACCGAGCAGAGTCCGCAAGGAGAGGTGAACTCCAATTGTAATGGGGCCCTTGAGACAGGAGGGGACACAGAATCTGGAGAGAATCCTCAACAAGAACAATTAATTGAGTTGTCAAGTAGCAATGGAGATGCAAGGAGAGGACAGGACCCAGGTAATCTCAGCTTCGTGGTCAGGGAATGGGCTGTGGGGAGCCGCATGCTGGCTTTGCAATTTCCCCTTCCACTGAGGGTTCGTCTCCTTGCGTTTGTCCAGGTAGCAAGGCCCCGACTGCCCCAGTGGGCTCCTGTCGACAGTTACCCAGCCTGCACCTGTAACCGCCCTTTTCTGTGTGCAGCGGGGGGTTGTGGATGAACAGTTCTGGGTGGGCACGTGTCACTCCTGACTAGAGAGCAAAAGGCAGTGAAATGCTATGAACGAACCCAGGACACAGTGGGGTGCCAAATACCCATGTGTACTAGCTACACGCGGACACCCCAGGCCCAGCTACATGCGCGCTGCTGCTCGGGCTGGCTTCTCAAACCTAAAACACAGTGAGCGCCGCTGGAGGGCTCACCAGCTATTTAAAGGGGCACTAGCCCCATTTCTACACACTACAGCATCCACATCTAAAACTCTGGACCCCTGTTCTGTGTTCATCCCTCTGTTTACCGTAAGCACCAGATTTTCAAACGGGAGAGCATAGGCCTCCTCGCAGATTCTTGTATTTCTACTCCAGCGCCTAGAGACCAGCCAGGTTGGGCCCGTTGTGCTGGGTGCTGTACAGATGTACACACAATGACTGTCCCAGCCCCAGAGACCTTACAGTCTAGCCACATCTTGGGCACGTCCAGGGTCCCCCACTTGTGCACGGCGAGTAGCAGGGGTGTGGGGACAGTGGGAAATTTCTGCCTTCCGTTGAGGCCTGTGGCCACAGCCCGGGTTCGAGCAGGGTTTTCCCTGGGCCTTCTGAAAACGTGGCTCTGGGCGTTTTAGGGAAGGCTATTTGTGAAGGCTGGGTGGGGCCACGGGGCTGCTGTTCTTTCACATGGGCTGCTGGGGTTTGTTCCCTGGGTAACGAGCCAGTGTCCCCAATTCCTTCATTTTTCAGAGGGGCTGAAGTCTCGATGCTGAGGTGCTTTCTCAGCTCTCTGGAGGAATCGGTATGAAACGTGTGCTGAACATACAGCAGATGTTCCCCACGCTCACCGAGGGAGGGGCAGGGGGTTGGATGTTCAATTGCTCTGGGCTCAGAGGAGCTGGGTGCAGCTGGGCCTGAGGGCTCCGTGCGTGACCGAGTCTGAGCCCCCAGGCAGGGGCATGGACACAGCTCAGGGCCCAGACTGCAGAGAAGGAGTGTGAGACCCGTTCCCATCCCTGACAGCTGGGAGCCGGTCACCCTGCCGATGCTTCAGGAGAGTCTGGACGGGAAGAGGGGGATTAACTAGCCCCGTTTATCCTCTAACGGGAGCCGAGATCCCTGTAACTCGGTGGGATTTGGGGAGGACGTTGTTAGGACTCTGCATGGTTTTAACTAATATCCGTGCGCCCGCACGTACCAGCGATACAAATAAATCCAGGTCTGTGGCAGCTCCGATGCTGGTGGTTACGAACGCTGGCTCCCCAACCCCTGCCGTGGAGCAGCCCTGGGAGCCTGCCTGGCTTCTCTTTCAGGTTCTCGATCTCCCTTCAGGGACCCATCCGTGCGTATAGCCCTGATCTGTGTCTCCGGTGTAGCTGTGTTTCTGTTCTTTGTCGTCATTGCTTTGGTAGCAGCTCTGGCAGGTGAGTTCCCAGCCCGCCTGCCCTCCTCTGTGCTTCCCATTCAGCCTGGAGCTGTCTCAGGTGCATGTTCTCCCCTCCCGGCCTGTCTGGCGTCAGCATTGGGTGCAGGAATAGGTCACCTGAGAAGTCTGATTCTCTGCCCCAGAGCCCATCATTCCCTCTGTACAGCTCAGACACACACACTCCGTCCTTCACCTGGCGCAATGGACTGAACTTAATTCCCACCCCAAAATCTCTAGCTCACCCGCCCAGCATGGCTCTGAGGACGCCAGTCTTCCTGCATCCCCGCTTGTTGGCTGCTCCCAGGACAGGGCTTGCAGGTACTACAGTGTCTTTGAGACAGGCTTGATTGGTCAGTGGGGGAGGGGGCGCTCTGACTGCAGCACAGCTGGGAATTAAACCTGCCCCTCAAGTTGGAACGGAGATGGAAGGTTTCCCCCTCGGCTATTAACTGCTCTAGTTGCGGTCGACACTGTTCATGAACCTTACTATAGATTCACTGCACGCAAATCTTCATTTCCGCAGGAGTTAAAGCTGCTGCTATGTTCCCCTGGCTCCCCCGGCTGGGGCCTGGCAAGAACAGCAGTTCAAATAACCCCCTCAACATGAAAAACCCAGGCAGGGCGGAGCTAAGGCTGCCCATAGCACTCTGGGTATTCAGGCCACCTTAACTCTGCCCCCATAGACACTCCTAGAAAATCTAGCTTCCCTCTCCATCCGTGCCAAGCCCAGCTCGGGAAACAGGCTGCCGCCCTCTCTCTGCCTGATGTGAGGTGGTTCCCGCTGGAGCCCTTCAGGCCCATACATGGTTGTTATTCGGTATTGTTACTGCCTAGATTGGACACAGTGCTGCACAGGGGCGATCAGACCCCCTTCCTCATGAAGGACCCGTTCTGTTCAGGCATGGAGGGCTTGGCATAGCAGCTCCCCAGCCCCTCACAAGTTGAGACCCTCGGGATCCCCCGAGGCAGCTGACTCCCCGTGTCACTCGAGCCAGTTGTAGGGAGTCTAAATATCCGACGTCCCCCTGGAAAGCAGCACTGTCCGTGAGACCCCTGCTCCTGTGCTCGGGATCAGACACACACATAGGAAGTGTGTGCTATGCAGTGTGGAGGTCAATTCCCTACTTGGCATGTGACGAGCAGGCCAGCGTCACTGCAAGGGGGCAGAGTTAAGGTGATCTAGGGAGGGGAGTAACCTGAACTCTGCAGTGCTTGGTTCCAGGATCTCTAATAACCCTGCCATGCTTGTTAGACCCTTGTTGGGCAGCCAGGAAATTGAATTAACCTATCGATGTCCTTGGGCTGAGCACCATGGCCCTATCCCAGCTCCCATTGAAGTCAATGCAGAGCATCTAGGTATTTCAATAGGGACTGTATAACAGGGTGCCTCCCAGCAGGTGTGCTGCCTCCAGCTCCCTCTTGTGTGTCTTGTAGGGGGCTCATCCCTAGGACAGAGCATCTTAAATGAAGATTTCTCCCCTTTTGTGCCATTTCACTGGGTCTCTTACAGCAAATCAAAGCGCTCTTTCGCCCATCAAGCCTAGCCCTCGTTCCACCGGATTCTGGGATCCCCCACCCAGACCTCCTGGGCCTGTGCGATACTTGGGGCAGATTCCCGTCCTCGGGCCAGGAGTCTTGCTGCGGCCCTCCCTCGGCTCCTCCGAGCTGGCCTCTTCCGACTCTCCTTCCCCGCAGAATTCAACCGGCAGTCAGCCCTCCTCTCCCTCGGAGCTCCCTACTGCCGCTTGGGGAGTTTCTCTCATTGCCAGGCCTGGACTGATTTTTAACCCCGTGACCAGTCGTGGGGCCCTGCTAACTTCATGGGGATTCTTGGGTGCTGTTGCTACTGGGTGACTGGCCAGAATGCTTCCCTGCTCTGTGCCTCCGTTTCCCCCTTAGTGAAATGGGGATAATGAGACTTCCCTGCCTCACAGGGCAGGGGAGAAATGTGAGGCTAACATTGATCCGTGCTTGTGGGAAGCTCAGGTGCTGCTATGATGGGGGGCGTGCACACGTACGGCGGGTCAGTGCATGTCCCCGCTATGCCAATCTGGGAGGGGGTGGGATCTGTCTCGGGCCCAGAGTCGCTCGCTCCGATATGGGGTCCCTACTCACTACTCAGACTGGGGGGGCGGGGGCTGTGCCTGAGGGGCTGCTCCCCTGGGGGGGCAGGGCAGGGAAGGAGACCGGGACAGACTCACCCTGTTCTCTCTCATTTCCAGGGGTGCTATCAAGGGCACCTGTGGCCTGCCCCAATGGCTGGGTTGCGTTTCAAGGGCAATGCTATTATTTCTCAGTGACTGAAGGGAACTGGACCTACAGCCGGAGCAACTGCTCCTCCCTTGGCGCCTCCCTGGCTGGGATCGACACCCAGCAGGACATGGTGAGTCCGTGGAGCAGCAACAGGCCGGGCGTGGCCTGGTGCTGGAACGGTGCCAGGGCTCAGACCCTGGGGAGTGGGTTGGGAGCTGGCCGGATGGGTCCCAGCCTGGTGCCGATCTAACCGTCCCTGTCCCAGGCAGATGTCCTGCTTCCGTGGGCACAGCCGGCTCTGCTCCAGCTCCCTCCCTGTGACAGGCTGTCCGTCTGCCTCCATTCCCCAAACTCTGCTTCACTCCCACCTCCGACAGTGAGACGCTGCCAGGCTGCAGCCTGAAACCTGCCTCCGTGACTCAGGGCTGACCTCTGGGCAGCACCCCCCCTCCGCCCCAGGGGCTGCTGGGAAAGGCTGAGCTGTCTCCATGGACAGCTCAGCAGTTTCCGGGGCGGGGGGGAGGGGGGGTCAGCGGTTCCAGACGTGCCTGTTCTGAGGGCGTCCGGCTTCCAAACTCTCAGCAGCTACTCGTGAGACTCAACCCATCTCAGACACCACTTCCCTGTCAACTCTGAGCTCCCAGCCCCCCCCCCCCCCCGCCTCCCCATCCATCCCCTCTGCCTTGAGCTGTCACAACTCCCTGCCCTACTCATTCCCTGAGCCCCAGCCCTGCTGTTTCCCTGGGCCTCACCTTATCCCTGGAGCACCCGGTGTCCTGTGGCTCTTAAGCTACGTCCAGGTAATTCTGACATGACGAGGGATGTGGGAGCCCAGGTGAGACCCCCCCCAAGTAGAGCTGATCATCACAAAGGGCTGAGCACCCGCCCTCTGACAGCTGGGGCTCTGGGAAGGGTCAGGGGTCCCCAGATCATGTCACTTTAGAAGAATCTCTTCCAAGCCGTGTGCTGACTGCAGCCGGTGGCAGACGCTGCACAGGACGCGTTTGCTGGATGGGGCGCGGGGCTGCCCCATCTGTCGTCCCGTAGACTCAAACCCAGCTCACTGGGAGCTCTGTCAGGCGCGTCATGTAGGTTTTCTGCTGCTCTGGTTGAAGGACTTCATGCTGCGCTACAGAGGCCACCGTGACCACTGGCTCGGCCTCCAGAAGGACACGAACCAGCTCTGGAGATGGGTGAATGGCACTGAATTCAACAGCTGGTGAGTTCTCCCCTCTCCCCGAGAGCTGGGTCATGGGCGCTTGACATGTCGGACTCGGACCGAGCCGGGACTCGTCGCTGACCAGGGAGACCCGAGTCTTGTATGATCTCAACGTGCTCCCCATGTCTGCGTCCAGCCCCACCTCCAGCGCTACCCTCTGTGGGGAGCCATGGGGGATCTGGGCTCTCGGATCCAAGTCCTGCACAGTGCTGATTCTCTCTGCCTTCAGAGGTCTCAACCCCCGGCCCCTAGGGCTTCATGGGGCTGGGAGATGTTGGTTCCCTCTGCACCAGTCTTCTGCCGTGGGTCATAGCTGCTTTTGCAGGGGAGCAGATGAATGTTCACCCTGCGGTTGAAGGAGCCTCCCCTTAAGAGCCAGCGTGGGCCAGCGGCTAGATCAGGGGACGGGGAATCGGGAGACCTGGGTTCTGATCCTAGCTTTGTCACTAACTGCTGGGCTGCCCGGAACAGGTCCCTTCTTCACCTCTGCGCCTCCACTTCCCCATCTGTGCTATGGGGGTAATCCCGGTTACCTCCCTTGGCGTGCGGTGTGACTGTCTGTGTTTCTCTGTGTGCTGTGACCCTCCTGGGTGACTGGGAACCCACTGCTCGTTCCCCGTTGCTGACCGTCCCTTTGCTCCTTCCCTGCAGGTTTCACATCGGAGGGGGAGGGGAGTGCGCGTATCTGAAGGAAGCAAAAGCCATCAGCTCCTCGCGGTGCTCTATGGAGAGACACTGGATCTGCAGCAAACCCCACGTGTGTGTAAACGTTTAGCACGGCGCTGGGCTCGGACGTTTCTCTGGCTAATGGACTAAACCAAAAAGCATCTGAGCTGGGCCAGACACTTCTGCTTCAGGGCATAAGCTCCCTGCCCTTGGGAGTAAACTGTCCCTAATGGATGAGTGATCTCATCGTCCGTTAGGTGACCTGCACTTTCCTCTGAAGCGGCTGCTACCGGCCACTTAGACAGGAGACTGGACTGGACGAACTGGGGATTCCTGAACCAGCTGGTTCTCACCTGAGGCCACTTCCTGTGGTACGTCTGGGCACCGAGACAGGCAAATAAGGACCAAACTCTGGGCCACCTTTCAGGGGGCGGTTTTGATCTCCTCTTCCCATTGAGCCACCTCCGTGCCGCAAAATCACTGCCACAGCTGTAATGGAGCCCCCTGCTTACCTGAGCTTCCAGTCGTAGGCCTGGTCTGTGCTACGGCGCTAGACGAGCCTGCTGCAGCCGCAGCTCAGAGAAGTGCCTGTTAGTTCAGGCAGTAAAGGCTCAAGAGATCCCAGCCGCTGACAGCGTTGCACTAGGACAGAAGCAGCGTCCGAAAATGGGCGGCATTTCGGTGGATGACGCCGCTTGGCGGCGGCGACGCCTATTGACGTTGCCGCTGCTTGGCGGCATTTCGGCGGATGCTTGTCCGTTTGGCGCCCGCCAGACAAAAAGGGTTGGGGACCACTGCCTTAGTGTCTCTGAGCTGGGGGCCTTGGAATGTTTTGCAGGATGGCAATCTCTGGTCAAGAATGACTCGACGATACCATGAGTCATACCAGCCCCTCCCCTGTTTTGAGGGGGGAGGAGATCAACTGGAAACATATACACTGAACTAGAGCCTAAGTTACTGGGCTCAACGTGGGAATCACTGGGTGAGCTTCTCTGCCCTGTGTTAAGCAGGTCAGGCCAGATGGTCATAGCGGTCCCTTGTGACCTCAAAACCTCAGATATTTGGTTTTGGGAAGAACGGGAAGCTGAGAGGTGGCTTTGGATAACCAGGCAATCGTCGATTTCCTACCTCTGCACCTTACTAGCTGCTGCTGAAAACCGTTCTGGTCTCGTGCTGCTGATAATCCTGAGACCAACCCGAAGTGCACCGAGTGGCCCAGAGGATGGCTCTGTCGTGGGAGCGTTATTTTTATTGATGCGGGATTGAAGAGCTCGAGCGCGTCTACCAGGGCGGGCTGCACAGCGGTGAGCTTCCAGGGGAGATTGGCAGGAAGCGGGTGACGCTGGCATGCCAGGAGAATGAAGGCGGGAATTGCAGAAAGGAAGCCGGGCACGAGGTACAAAGGGCCGAGCGAGGGAGACACCTGGCAGCAACTTGCAAATAGTAGCAATGCGGGGGGCGTCTTAGCCTCTTGTAGAACCGGGAGCGTCTTTAGTGCAGACGCTGCCTCTTCATCTGCACTATCCTGCCAGACTTCCCTGGAAAGCTGGAATCACTGTGTGCTGCTATCCTAGGTGCAGACTCTCCAGACGTCCGTCCTGTTTGTGCAATGGCCAGCGAGAGTGTTTATGGTGGGTACAAAGACAGGCGCGCTTTGTCGTGACCGTTTTAACGCTGACCCAGGGACTCCTCTTCAGTTTTGTTTTTAAAACTTTGTAAACTGAGATTGACTTCATTATGCTATTGGTATCACTAAGCTAGACGTTTCTGGCGGCCCCTTTTTGCACAGGATTTATAATGGGCTGTTTCCGGACTAATGTTGTAAGTCAGTGGTCTCCAACCTTTTTATGCCCAAGATCACTTTTTGAATCTAAAAAAAGAAGAACAGGAGTACTTGTGGCACCTTAGAGACTAACAAATTTATTAGAGCATAAGCTTTCGTGGACTACAGCCCACTTCTTCGGATGCATATGCATCCGAAGAAGTGGGCTGTAGTCCACGAAAGCTTATGCTCTAATAAATTTGTTAGTCTCTAAGGTGCCACAAGTACTCCTGTTCTTCTTTTTGCGGATACAGACTAACACGGCTGTTACTCTGAAACCTTTTGAATCTAAAGGCAACCCTGGATGTACCCCGCTCACTCCATCCCCCTGCCTCTGTCGCTCGCTCACTCTCCCCCAGCCTCACTTACTTTCACCCGGTTGGGGTTCGGGAGGGGGTGCGGGCTCTGGGCTGGGGCCGAGGGGTTCGCAGTGTGGGAGGGGGCTCTGGGCTGAGCCTGGGGCAGGGGGTTGGGGTGTAGAAGAGGATGAGGGGTGCTGGCTCTGGGAGGGGGCTCAGGGCTGGGGAAGGGGGTTGGGGTGCTGGCTCTGGGAGGGGGTTGGGGTGCGGCCTCCTGCGTGGCAGCACTGTCCTCCGACGGCTCCTGGTCGGTGGTGGGCGCAGCGAGGCTAAGGCAGGCTCCCTGCCTACCCTGGCCAGACACCGCTCCCAGAAGGGGCCAACGGCCCCGCCCACACCCCCGCCCACACCCCCGCCCAACCCCGCCCCCTCCCCAAAGTCTCCGCCCCCTCCCCTGCTTCCCGCGAATATTTGATTCGCGGGAAGCCTGAAGCAGGTAAGGGGGGCGTGGGGGGAGGAGGCGCGGCCCAGGCTGGCCCCCCGGCGGCTCCAGCCTGGGTCGGCTCGGGCCCTGGGGTGCCGGCCCCGGCCGACCACCCCCGGCCCGCCCAGCACTGCCGGCCCCCGGCAGCCCGGCGCACCCCCCGGCCCCGGCTCCCCGCCGGCCCGGCTGACCCGGCTGACCCGGCTCCCCGCGGGCCCGGCTGACCCGGCTCCCCGCGGGCCCGGCTGACCCGGCTCCCCGCCGGCCCGGCTCCCCGCGGGCCCGGCTGACCCGGCTCCCCGCGGGCCCGGCTCCCCGCGGGCCCGGCTGACCTCCCGATTTTCCCGGACATGCCCGGCTTTTGGGGATTTCCCCCCGGACGGGGATTTGAGCCCCCAAAAGCCGGACATGTCCGGGAAAATCCGGACGTATGGTAACCCTAGTACAGAGGGCGCTCGCTACGCCTCTGACAGATGAAAATAAAGTTCCTTGAACAAAATTATGGACAGCTGGCCGGCCTTCCTCTCAGGAAGAAAGTCCTTAGGTGAGTCAAGATGAATGGCAGTGCTGGCTGTTTGGGGGGTGAGCTGTGTTGCAAGGCAGGATGGGCAGATGAGAGGGAGAATAGAAGTGAACTATCTGAACTGCTCATGACTCTTCCCCCCCCCCCCCGCCCACCAGTCTCTTTTAAAGAAACCCCAAAAGCAGGAAAGTGGGCATCATAGTTCATCCCTGTCATTATTTTGTCTGCAATTAGGCTTAATATCAGTCACACTAATTGTGGTCCATTCACTTCTGGTTCCACGTCTGTTTTACCAAGCGTAATTTTAACAACCCTTGGATTTTATTAACGTGGCCTTTGCGGTTTAGACTAATCCAGCTTTTTCGTCTGGTTCTCTTGCACTTGTGACAATATTCAGTGTCATAAGCAACTTGACCCTATTTTTCATGGTTATTGGAACCTCTTAGGAACGTTCACATATTTTTTTACAGTGAAGGTCACAATAGGGGTACACTTTGTAGTTGTCACAACAGCTCTCACACCTTAACTGAAGTGTTGCATCTCCTATAACTACTTCCTTTTCCCAAATGTTCATTAGGCTTTGAAGTAAATAAAAAATAACAAACTGAATAGAAATGTAAAAGAAAAATTAACAGCCCCACCATAATCTCCCCCCTACCCCCAGTTTTAAGCAGTCTGATACGCCTGTCTTATTGCTCAATTTCCACTCTCTTGGGCTCCAAACTTGCAAATTATTCCATGTGAGCAGAGCCCTGTTGATTCCCCACTATGGCCAGTTCTACCTACCAGGGATATTAATTGGCAGCTCCTCCATGGAGCTGTGAGCCCGGGCATGTACCAGGCGTGGTTCACAAACTCCCTGGACACGTGTCCCTTCTGCAGTGAGAGGGAGACCCTGGTGCACATCTGTGTAGGGTGTGTCAGGTTGCAGCCCCTCTTCCGGCTCCTCCAGAACCTCTTATAGAGAGAAGTGCAGCCAGATCCTTAGTATCTCCTGATCTGTGCAGACCCCATCTGTAGCCCCACAAAGCTGTGAGTCTGTGACGGGTTGGATCACAGAAACCCCCTTGGGAGCTGCCACCCTGATGTGCAAAAGACTACCTCTGCTCCTGTTTTCCTTGCCAGCTCAGGACTCCAGCACCGTCTTGCTGAGCCAGACACTCCCGTCTGCTTCAGCACAGACCCAGGGTCTGAATCACTTGTCCCAAAGCTGCAAGTTTACCTGAAAACAGCTCCCAGAAGTGTGCTTGTCTTTAGCACTCAGACGCCCAACTCCCAATGGGGTCTAAACCCAGATAAATCCGTTTTACCCTGTATAAAGCTTATGCAGAGTAAACTCATAAATTGTTCGTCCTCTATAACACTGATAGAGAGATATGCACAGTTGTTTGCTCCCCCAGGTATTAATACATACTCTGAGTAAATAAAAAGTGATTTTATTAAATACAGACAGTAGGATCTAAGTGGTTCCAAGTAGTAACAGACAGAACAAAGTAAGTCACCAAGCAAAATAAAATAAAATGTGCAAATCTATGTCTAATCAAACTAAATACAGATAATCTCACCCTCAGAGATGCTTCAGTAAGTTTTTTCTCAGACTGGACACCTTCCAGGCCTGGGCACAATTCTTTCCCCTGGTACAGCTCTTGTTGCAGCTCAGGTGATAGCTAGGGGATTCTTCATGATGGCTCCTCTCTCCCCTTTGTTCTCTTCCACCCCTTTATATATCTTTTGCATAAGGCGGGAACCCTTTGTCCCTCTGGGTTTCCACCCCCCTCACTGGAAAAGCACCAGGTTAAAGATGGATTCCAGTTCAGGTGACATGATCACATGTCACTGCAAGACTTCATTACTCACTTGCCAGCACACACATATACAGGAAGACTCACAGGTAAACACAGCCATCTGCAGACAATGGTCCTGGTCAATGGGAGTCATCAAGATTCCAAACCATCATTAATGGCCCACACTTTACATAATTACAATAGGCCCTCAGAGTTATGTTTTATATTTCTAGTTTTAGATACAAGAGTGGTACATTTCTACAAATAGGATGATCACACTCAGTAGATTATGAGCTTTGTAATGATACCTTACAAGAGCCCTTTTGCATGAAGCATATCCCAGTTACATTATATTCACTTATATTTTTATAAAACCATATAGACTGAACAACGTCACAGAGTCCTCCTCCTCAACCACCTCCTGGCGCAGGCCAAGGTGGCCATCCATCACTCTGGCTGGACAGGGTTTGCTTTGTGATTGTGGGGCCTATTTCTGGTCCATTGCACAGCCATGACTCCAGGCAGAGTTCCTCTGGGCAGTGCCTGCTGACTCCGTAGACATCTTTGAGGTGTGGTGGGGACTGTTGGGGGTTCTCTGCTTGGTGTCCCCCTCCGGATCCCTGATTTTCAACCTTTGACAGTGCTCCCACCCCTGTTTTTTTCCTTTGTTGTCCCCAGCATTCAGTTGTGGCCAGGGTCCAATTGGCTCCTCCCCCTTGGTTGAGGGGGCGGGCCTCTAGCTTTGGGCAGGCCTAGATCTAGTGCTACGGGTGGTTCTGCTTAAGCACTGATGGCCCACAGAGTCCTAGGATAGTTTGAATTTCTGTACTTCTCTATGGAAGGGTGGAGAGATGCTGCAGCACCTGCAGGCCTTCTCCTTGGTCTTCCGGGGATAAGTAAGGAGAAGCAAACTTATCATTGCATTTTGGAGGGGGCCGCTCCCCTTGGAAGTACTGGTGTGGGGCAAACCAAGACAGGTGCCTCGACAGAACTTGGTGGTGGTGTCCAGGGAGAAGGGCAGAAGGTAGAACTGGAATCATGGGGATGGTACACATCAGGGTTAAGATGCATCAGCCAAGCTGTGGGAAGGTTTCAGGAACTGGATAGGAGGGTGCTGGGGCAGAGGGGGGGGGGGCAGGATTTAGGGGCATCAGCAGAGCCTAAAGAATGGGGAGGGGAAACCAGAACTGGGAAAGCAGGGAATGCTCTGCATCAGGATTGTGTGGTGCTTGTGCAGATGTTGTCACAGCTGGATTGGTCAGGTTTCTAGTCTGCACTAGATCTTGTGAGCACGGGGGTGTGTGGAGGATTGGGGGGCGATCGGTGTCTGAGCTGGGGCAAAGGGCTGAAGGAGAAATGGAGAGCGCCATGTGCAGCGGGGCCGAGAACAGATGATTAGGGTAGGAATTTCCTGGGGGTGGGGGGGCGTACACAGGGAGCAATGGCCTGGGGACGCTTCCTCCTTCCCACCCTCCCTCCCCTGAGTGCGGTCACGTCTCCCCATGCCACTCTCTCTCCATGTCTGTCCAGCCAACCCAGCTCTTCCGCGCCCATCCCTGGGGCATGTGCCGCCTTACGGAAACACGTGCTGGGTCCGGCTCTGTGCCCGGAGCAGCACAGGGGCCCCAGGCCTCAGCAGTTCCAGGCACCACTTTGAGTCCTGTCCTGCAGGGCTGCAGAGCCAGGGAGGCTCGAAGAGGAACATGGTGCAGGCGGTAGGGACGCAGCGTGCCGTGCAGGGCCCTGCTGCTCCTGGCCCGGCTCCTTGTGGCCGTGCTGGAGGGAGGGAAGGGGTCTGGGCTGAGTCATCTTCTGCTACAGCTGCTGCGTGGTTTGTTTTTTACTCCCTCTCCCATCCCCCCAAAGGTGGAAAAGTCTTTCCAAGGGGGGAGAGAGAAATAAAACAACTGTCCCTGCTTTGTGGCCCATCTAGGAGCCAGCCCAGAGCTGGGATGGAGTGAAACAGCCTCATTTCCCTCCCCCTGCCCCCCACTAACCCAGTCTACAATCCTTTAGCTGCAGATCCCTCAGCCCTGCCCAGGGAGGGGGAGCGAGAAGGAAGCTGTATGTCCTGCCTCCTACACCTCACCCCAAATGCCACTGCAGAGAAACTTCATCCATCTGCCTTTCCTAGGGCCCCCTTCCCCACTTCCCTGTCTCCTTTCTGTTTCTCCCCCAGCCCCTATCCTGAGCCCCTTCCCCTGCCCCCATCAGCCCTCTGTATCGTTCTGCTAACATCATTCTCTGACCAGCGTTTCTGCATCCTGAGAAAAACCCGTGGGAAGTGTAGGGATATAAAAGAAGGTACTAACAGTGATTCCCCCAAGTGCCAGTGACCCCCTCATAATTTGTCCCCCACACTTTAAAATCCAACAGTTTCACCAAGTACAAAAATCTCTTGGGTCTTCTGTTAAAACTTGTAAGCTACTGTCTGTAGAAACCATTGATTGTATCTATCCTGTGAAACTTTGTTCTTAAAGTAATTGATACAAGGTAAACAAGCACTATAAGCCGTTAAGTGACTTTCACTTCATTCAACAGCTCCTAGGACAGACCCCCACCCTCTGTGATTAAAGGGCCGGGAGTCTCAAATGAATTATTTCAGAGTAGCAGCCGTGTTAGTCTGTATCCGCAAAAAGAAGAACAGGAGTACTTGTGGCACCTTAGAGACTAACAAATTTATTAGAGCATAAGCTTTCGTGGACTACAGCCCACTTCTTCGGATGCATCAAATGAATTAGCTCACACCCTGAAAGTGGTGGAGACAGTAAATTACAATATGGTTAAGGTATGGAATGTATGCCGATGAATGCTTGATATACATGAATGGTTAGGGAGGTGCCAGCCTAGCAAGGAAGTATCCATCCGCCGAAGAATGTGTCAAGTGGATAACCACAAAACCCCCGGAGGGTAAACTGGGACCCACCCCATTACCTGGAAGGATGAGAAACACAAACTTTGGACAGTTTGGAGCCACCAGGAATGTGCCACTTTGGACAGGAATGTGCCATCTGCTGTTTGAGTCAGCAACAGCAGAATGAAACAGCTCCCATAGACTAACATAGGAACTAATTCCTATAAGAATGGACTCTAAAGACTGATGACTTTGAGTCTCTGGTTCTGCTGCCAGCCTCCAGGAGCATCAGGTGCACCTGACATGGACTCGGCGCCATCCTCATGACCAAGATACCTGGCCAGTAACTTGGCATGAGCAACTTCTAGGCTGGTAACTATAACACCTGTACAGAACTTGAATGAATGATTGTGTGAATGAATCTCTCTCTCTCTCTCTCTCTGTGTGTGTGTGTGTGTGTGTGTGTGTGTATAAGAAATAAGTAGTCAACATTGTTTACTTTTATCTGGGTGTCTCCAGAGGGACTGTGCGGGCGGGGGGGGGGGGTTGGTTGCTGTTTCCACTGCCCCCCTTTTCAGTGTGTTCCTGGGTGGAAAAAGGATCTTGTGGGGACCTCAGTTGGCTGTGAGAGGACTATTTCCTCACCCAGGCGCGGGGGAGTGTTAGGGGATACAGGGAGGGAAGGGGGGATTTTTACCCTAGGGTGCATTAAGGGTAAATAGGGAGTGTGAATGGGAGGGAAGCTCTTAGCCTTGGTCTGTGAGAGAGAAATTAAATTGTCTTCTGCAAATATGACTTGGAATGTTTGATGTTCGCTCCCTGGCACATCCAGCAGGTGCCCAAGTCAGGGCTTCGCAGTATGGTTGGGAGTTTGAGTCCTGACCTGACAAGCATGTTGTGAAGTACTCGGATAATGCTGACTATTTCAGACGTACTGTTGTAACGTCACCCACAAATATTGATCTATCCTATCAGCCACCATCCCTCGCCTTACCAATGTCAAGTAGATTTATGGGTCCCTTCTGGCCTTCAAGTCTAGGAGTCTGTGTTGACTACAAACATCTCAGCGAACTGACATCTGCCTTCCTGTGAGTCTTGGTGATTTGGCCACGATCCCGGTCTGTTGCCTAATAATATCTTTAAGTGTTTCTACATTGGTAGTTTGCCAGTGACCTTTAAGAAATCTCCATCCGGCATCTGCTGGAGGCCTCTTTCTCAGTGTCCCCCATGGTTTACAGAGCAGGGTTTGTGTAACTGAATCCCACAAAAGAGGGAATCCCACTTCAACCTCCCTGGCCACACAATAGCAGATGTAAAGGTAGCCATCTTACAGCAAAAAAAACTTCAGGACCAGACTCCAAAGAGAAACTGCTGAGCTCCAGTTCATTTGCAAATTTGACACCATCAGATCAGGATTAAACAAAGACTGTGAATGGCTATCCAACTACAGAAGCAGTTTCTCCTCCCTTGGTGTTCACACCTCAACTGCTAGCAGAGCACCTCACCCTCCCTGATTGAACTAACCTCATTATCTCCATACTGATTTATACCTGCCTCTGGAAATTTCCATTACTTGCATCTGAAGAAGTGAGGTTCTTACCCATGAAAGCTTATGCTCCCAATACTTCTGTTAGTCTCAAAGGTGCCACAGGACCCTCTGTTGCTTTTTACAGATTCAGACTAACACGGCTACCCCTCTGATACTTGAATCCCACAAGTATTTAGATTTAAGATGTCCAGAGTTGCCGGAAGTCTGGTCCCTGGGTAATAAAAGGTTAAACTGGCTGTGAAATTCCCAGTGGTTGGTGCAAGGGAATTACACTAGAAGGGAACTCCATGGGTCTCTGCTGTGATATGGAGTGTTAGGCTTTCTCCACGCTAGAAAATTGTAGCATGTTAACTACTGTGTGGTCCCCTGAGCCCTTGAACTGGAAGATCGTCTGTGATCGTTTAGGTGGTACACACACAGGGGCAGAGTTGAGGATATTTGAGGGACCTTTTCTTTGTGTTCCAAAACTTTTTCCAGCTTAAAAAAATAGTTTTATCAGAACCTTAAATGTCCTGCTTTTCTAATGTCTGTTTCCAGGCTGTCAGTATTTGGTCACTGATTTATGTCGACATCATTCTTGCCCTTACATAGCGCTCGGGGGACATGCACATCATTTAATAACACCACAGCCACTGCACAGTGTCACTGAGCGTGGGCAAGCACCCCAGTCCATCCTAGGTGTTTACAGACAAGCTTTGTGGGGGCTCCAAGCACTAGGTTTTGCTTGGTGAGTTCCCAGTAAACAGACACCCATCCTAAGAAAAAGAGGATTCTTGCTAGGGCTGTCAGGAAACAGAGGACGAGACTAGCCTGGCGTGCAAGCGTTAGAGGTTTGTTGCAGAAAGAAAGCAGGATTTCCAAGCTATGCTCTTGTGGGCTGGTCTAAAGGAGTATGAAGCCAGTCCCTTGGGCTCTTGGGCTCTAGCTCAGAGGTTCTCAAACTGTGGTCCGCGGGTGGTCTGCAGATAGTTCCCTCTAAGCTAGGGTTACCATACGTCCGGATTTTCCCGGACATGTCCGGCTTTTGGGGGCTCAAATCCCCGTCCGGGGGGAAATCCCCAAAAGCCGGGCATGTCCGGGAAAATCGGGAGGCTCGGCCGGGGCCTCTTTGTCCGGGGCCGGGGGCATGGTGCCGGGCCGGGCTGGGCGTGGGGCCGGGGTCCGGGCCAGGAGCCGGGCCCGCGGGGCCGGGAGCCGGGGGCGTGGTGCCGGTCCGGGCCCGCGGAGCCGGGTCGGGGAGCTGGGCCGGGCCCGCGGAGCCGGGAGCCGGGGTCGGGGGGTGCGCCGGGCCCGCGGGGCTGGGAGCCGGGGGGTGCGCCGGGCCAGGAGCCCGGGTCGGGGAGCCGGGGGGTGCGCCGGGGTCGGGGAGCCGGGGTCGGGGAGCCGGGGCCGGGAGCCGGGGAGTGCGCCGGGGTCGGGGAGCCGGGGAGTGCGCCGGGGTCGGGGAGCCGGGGCCGGGAGCCGGGGAGTGCGCCGGGGTCGGGGAGCCGGGGAGTGCGCCGGGCTGGGAGCCGGGGTCGGGGAGCCGGGGGGTGCGCCGGGCCGGGAGCCGGGGGGTGCGCCGGGCCCGCGGAGCTGGGAGCCGGGGGGTGGTCGGTCGGGGCCGGCACCCCAGGGCCCGAGCCGACCCAGTCTGGAGCCGCGGGGGGACCAGCCTGGGCCGCGCCTCCTCCCCCCGCCTCCCTTACCTGCTTCAGGCTTCCCGCGAATTAAATGTTCACGGGAAGCAGGGAGGGGGCGGAGACTTTGGGAGGGGGCGGAGTTGGGGCGGGGGCGTGGGCGGGGCTGGGGGCGGGGCCGGGGCCCCGGGGAGTGTCCTCCATTTGGAGGCACAAAATATGGTAACCCTACTCTAAGCCTAAGAGTAGTACTCCCATTGACTCTTCGGTAGCAAGCAGCACTAGGTTTGGTGGGGGTGCTGCTAGGTGTTTTGTGAGATAAAGACTTTATTTGCAAGCTCTATGAAGCAGGGATCTGTCTGAAAACTCCAAGCTATGTGTTCGTGTTTTTGAGTTGGTGACTCACAGTGTGAAACCAGGCGAACTTTGCCTGTTTCTACAGGGCTCTGTTGCATTTGCACAGCGTGGGTCCTAAACAATCATTTAAAATACCCCAAACCAACCAGTTGATGTTTTACTTCCCTTCGTATTCTCATTGTTGTCACTTGTTTGCCTGTGGTTTGGTTTTGCTGTTTGTGTCACTTTATTACATATTTTTACTGTTCTACGTGTGTGAAGTATTAATCAAGTTTAGAGAGGACATCTCAGAGAAATTGTATAAGCCTGAGTGAATGCCTTTTACTGTCCTTTCCAGTATCAGAATATATCGTATTAATATTTACAAGGAGAGCATGACTATTTCTAGTTGACTCATAGATTTGTTTAGCATCTTAAAGCTGCGCTATGCAGGCAGATAATATGCATGCAAGAGGGATAGTTATTATTCAAGTTTTTTTATGTAGCGCTTCTATCCAAAGTGCTTTACAATAGTTAGCTAACGGTACAAACGACATTTGGAAAGATCATTAAGTGGTCTGCCGAGACCCTCAATAATTTTCAAGTGGTCCGTGGAAAAAAAAGTTTGAGAACCAAACTCTAGTCTCTGAGGTGTTGTCTTGACTAGGGAAAAGGTGAAAGTTAGGTCAGGCTTAGCTAACCACTTTTTGTAGCATGAATGCAGGATGACCCCTTCACTTCAGTTTTAGAAGGTGGAGCTGTAGAGTGAGGCCATGGACTTAGGATGTGAGAGGGAAGAGCCCAGGGTCAGGCTAGCAGGGGCCTGTGGGTTGGGGACCGGGGTTGAGGGACACCAGCAGAGCTCTGTGTGTGTGGTGAACCCAGGGCTGGAAGCTGGAATAGCAGAGAGGACAGTATTTCTGGATTGAGGGGCATCGCCTCTCAGGACTGGAATAGCTGAAAGTTGGGGGTCAGGAACTGAGGTGCGTGGGCAGAACTGCAGGAAGGTCCCAAGCCTGCAATAACAGGGATTGTTTCTGCTTCTGATCTCGTTTTCATGCAGCAGGTAAAATGCCCCACTGACAATCATAGTTTTCCTTCCCTACCTGTAGGGTTTGCACCGATGGATGAAATCAGGGCTAGAGCCTAAGTGTTATCTTGATTAATTTACTGGTACTTTCTTTTCAGGAAAGCTCCCAGACATGTGGACAGACTCTCACTGAACATTGTCAGTCAGAGAATTGTTATTCAGTTGCTCTCCTTGCCCTCAAATAAACTGAAATCTTCATTCAAGTCTCAGTTCTCTACCCCTTTGATTCTTTAGAGGATCTTTCTTCTCTCTCCTCAGGCTCAGCTGAGAGATGAGATTTTTGGTTGGCCGAGTGAAAAATAATCAGGCGAGTGAGTTCCCTTCTCCTAGAGTTTCAGGGGAGCTAGTGAGAACCGCTGCTATAGTTAAAGGTAGGCAATAGTTTCTATTCTAACCCCTGTTCCCAGATGCTCAGAGTTTTGTATGTTTCCCAGAGCAGAGGGGCAAAATCTGAGAAGTTATGATCCGGAGGGTGTATTAAACAGAAAGGTGTCTAATGGGTGGAGAGGGACTGGCTGTTCCACGGGAGATTTGCTGACTGTTGGGATCTCTATCCACAAGCAGGTGGGAGTGTGATCTGAAACTGTAGCTGACTAATGTGCTCTCCTGAATTTTCCCAAAATGTCATGATGATTATAAGTGATTTATAATTGTTCCAGCCTATGCAGTGGTGTATTCCCGGGATATGGGTGTTTTCTGTCTGGGTGTTCGGTTCTGTTAGGCTTTATTGAGGAAATCTTGATTCGAGTTCTGACTAATTGTGTGTGAAAATGTTTTGCTGGCTTTGTAAGTGTTCTCTATCACGTTGTAATTAACTAACAAATGTATTTGGGCCTAAACTTTCGTGGGCTGGAACCCACTTTGTCAGATGCTGAGGAAGTGGGTTTTAGCCCACGAAAGCTTAGGCCCAAATAAATGTGTTAGTCTTAAATACTATGGCCCTGATCTTGCAGACTTGTGTATGGTTTAAGTTTTCACACTGTAACAGGAAGATGGAAGTGAGTAAAGTGGAGCAGGTGCTCACAGCGTCAGGTGCTAAGAATTCATCTGAAAAACAGGATGCACATTTTGGTCTCTTTTGCTGGATGGGATAAAGGTTTCCTGCTGTGCCCTTTGCCAGTCTTGCCTATTCAGTTGTAATCTTTGTGGACACAGTCACCTCTGGGTTTGGTTTGAGGCGGGAATCTGAGCTGCGGCTTCTGGGTGCTACATTGAGGAAACTAATCTGGCATCATCTGTGAGCCGGTGTCGAGTTGAGGCTCGGGAAGCGAGCCTCCTTGCAGATGAAATACTCTGGGGGTGCGAAAAGAACTATTTGCTCTTGCCTGCCACTGTGTCGAGAATCGGCATTTGGTTTGGCGCTCTGGGGAGGGAATGTTTCGGACAATGGCTCGCTGCTCTGCCGGGGGGTTTGCAAACCGCTGCCCCAGTGGCAGAGCGGGAGCGGGGTTTACACACCACCGCGTCGATTTACATGCGGGGGCGGTCCCGGAAGTTAATCAGCTGGGGCTGCTCCGGCCGGCGTGTGCTCAGACTGGGTTGCTGGCGCCTGGCTGGTGGGTGAGTGGCGGATCCCGTCTTTTCCATGGGGTCGCGGCTGAGCCCCGTGTCCCCTTGCGGGGGGCGAGGGCTCCGTGCCCCTTTCCCCTGCGGCGGAGGGGCTGCGGGTTGAGCCCGGATCGGGGGCTCCGGGACAGGGGGGCTATTGCAGACGGGGGCTGGGGAGGGGGGGGGCTGTTGTGCGCTTTGGGTGATGCTGGGGAGCGGGGTGTGACCGTGGGGTGCAGCGGGACCGAGGCCGCCCCTACATTGCTTTGTACAGCGCCCTGCACTGGGGGCGCCGGGTGATCCGGTCCCCTCCGATGGGACCGCAGGCGGCTGGGCTCCCCCTGCCTGCCCCCGCCCCGCACACATCGCGGGCGCGGTCCCTGCGGAGCGAGAGCCGCGGGGCCCTTAGTGGGTCGCGCCCAGGTTGGGTCCCGAGGCTGCCCGGAGCGGCAGCGGCTCCGCACGCCTCTTACAAGGGATTTCCCCGGGGCTGAACGGGACACTTCAGTGGGTCTCTGGACAGCCTCCAAGGGGCTCTTGGCAGCACTTGATATTAAAACAGGGTGATTTAATTTAACCCATCAGCAGGCTTTTACTATGTTAGTAACGGATGAAGTGATCTTGCCCTGAGCTATTAACCAGGGTTCCCAGGGGAGCAGCCGTTTCAGGGGTGGGGGGTGAGCAGGGATCTTGCTCCCGGGAAGCTCAGTGTAAGAGTGTTTGGGGGAAAAGGGGGTTAAATCCGTCTATAATAGGGGGACCCCCGTATTACCGACTCAATGAAGCTGGTGCTGGCCTCACTTCCTCTCGCCATAGTGGACATTGCATCATGTTTCAGAGGGGTAGCTGTGTGAGTGTTTCAGCAAAAACAACGAGGGGTCTTGTGGCACCTTAGAGACTAACAAATGTATTAGAGCGCAAACTTTGGTGGGCTCCAGCCCACTTCCGCGGATGCAGCCGTGCAAGCTGCAGTTTGGCAGGTGAAGAAATACACACTGACAGAGATGGGTGTGAAGCATTACTAGGCAGAGGCCCAGTGATAACGAGGTCAATACAATCAGGGGGGATGTGGCCCTTTAGTAACCCTTGATGAGAAGTTGTGAATACCAAAATAGAGAGCGAACCTTTTGTAGTGAGCCAGCCATTCCCAGGCTTTATTCAGGCCAAGTGTGGCAACTTTCCAGTCTGTGACTGAGTGTCCAGGGAGGTTGAAGTGTTCCCCCACTGGTTTTTGTATGTTACCATTCCTGATGTCTGATTTGTGTCCATTTGGCGTAGAGACTGTCCGGTTTGGCCAATGTACATGGCAAAGGGGCATTGCTGGCACACGATGGCATATACCACATTAGTAGCTGTGCAGGTGAAAGAGCCCCTTATGGTGTGGCTGATGTGATTAGGTCCTATGCTACCATGCTGTGGTGCAAAATAGATTCCCAGCTGTGTGAGGGTGAATTAAAGCAGCCCCACAGTGGGAGGACACCACGTGCCTGCTGCAGGGTGGCAGGCCAGCGCGCCCTTCCCCCCTCCACCCCCCCCCCCCGGCGGGATCACACAGGCACATCAGCTGGGACTGGGAGAGAGCCCTGTGGAGCCCCCACAGCAATTGCTCCCCTGCCTTAGCGCCAGCCCCACGGCAAGGTGAGCAGCCCCCCCCGCTCCGGGGGCAGAGAAAGGGCAGCACATCACACTCACCCTGCCTGTGCCCGGCTGGAACAGCGGCTGCAGCAGCAGGCCTGTGCCCAGGCACTGAGACCGGTGCAAGAGTCCAGTTCCCAGCCGGCGATCTCCCAGGAGCAGATGATGCAGGTGTTGCTGCGGGAGGGGAGTGGCTCGGTGGGGCACCCGGGCGTAGTTTCCATCTCTCTCTCTCTCTCTGTACACTTCGCCTCCTGTCCAGCCTGTGTGGCAGTCCTGATATTAACATACTTGCTGGGAGAGTAATTCAATCTTTCCCCCGACATACTGTTTAAGTCTGACTAGTAAGTGAAACAATGGATTCACACGACTGTGGCTCTTTTGGGTAAGGTCGATGACTAATTTGGTTCCTAAATCGCTGAGGTCTGAATATCACTGGTCTAGTCCCTGTCTGATGCTGAACCTGATACCGGGCTCCCTCTCACCAGCACTTTAATGGGAACTTTTTCCCCCCTTGTGAAAAATGTTAACAAATGGGCCAGGGGGAATGTTGCCCAATTTCTTCAATTCGTTGGGGCGGGTTTCATCCAAAAACTTCCGTTGCTTAAACCCAAGGAATTATTGGCTCTTGATTCTCAGAAACGGAGGCATTTGGGTTTTGCTATTATGATAAATCCCCAAAACTGTTTGTGAAATTCAGCACGTGGCGAAAACATTTTTTTTTAATCGGAAAAGCCCCTTTTCCGTTTAAACATAACGACAGACTTTCAGCCAGCTCTGCTTGAACACCACCAACAGCAGGATCTACAAATCCTAAAAGCAGACCTGGGAACGTGCATTTTCGTCCTCTACATCTTGGTAAGCGCCGGTGATCTTAACCTGTGGTTCTCCGTAATCTCAGTCAGTGTAGTGCAGGCTGCTTATTTATTCTTCATTTGTATTGGGGTAACACCTAGAAGCCCCAGTCATGCATTTGGTGTGTCGCAGGGTGTCAGGTCCCAGGGAACGAAGTACGTTCAGAGCAGGTGCTCCCATCTGGCCAATTGAAAACCCAGGGCTGCACCTGGGATTATACAGGATCAGGGAGACTCTGAGGGAGACAGGCCTGGGGAGGGAGGGGTGCTTTGGAGCATTTGTTCCTGGGGGGAGGCTGAAGGAGGGGATCAGCAAGCAGGGTTGGAGAGGACTGAAGGCAGAAAAGCAGCAGAGGGAGGTGCCTGCTTCTTCAAAGCCCAGAGCTGAAAACAGGGGAGCAGTAGAGGGACTCACTGATGTCTTCACATTGGAGAGCTGGACTCAGGAGAAATGGGAGAGGACTCGGGGAGTGAGGGACTTCACGCTCCCCTAGTAAAGATGATCTGTCAGCAGAGAGTTGGGGAGTGGGGGGAAGAAGTGGGGGTTGCACTCCAGCTGGAAGGGCTGGGGTGACTGTCTGGATAGAGGAGGACTGACAGAGTCCAGGTGTGGCAGACATGTGGTATGTAGGGCATCAAGGGATGAGAAATCCTAGGATTTCAATGACTGCTTGCACTGCTGTGATAAATGGACTGTGTGTTGGGATTTAGGTTTTGGACTATTTGAACAAAGTTTTCCCGAGGAAGGGGTACTGTTGGGGCAAGAGGGCCTCTCCAAGGGTCCTTGGGTTACCTGAGAGTAGGAAATGAGGTAGGCCCGCTGAATGTGCCATGGCTTGCCACCAGAATACACTCTAATTGGGGCAGCCCTTTGTACAGCACCTAGCACCCTTGGGCCTGTCAATCACGTAACTAAAATGTTGCCCTGGTACACAGCAGGGAAAGAAACATGAATGAAAAATCAATTAGCGTAGGCAGGAAACTGGTCTCAACTTCATCCTCTGCAAGGAAGTTGGACACGTCAGGAAGAACCTCAAGTATAGATTCTTGGTCAAAAACTACATTAAAATGGCATTCAGTTGAGCGCACACGTCAGTAATTGAGGATAAACAACATTGCAGGGATGTTGTAATTATCTCAAAAGGAATTTATAAATCTAAGGAATTTACCATCGGGGCGGCCGGAGCCCCGGGGGGAGGGCGGCGAGCCTCGGTGGGGGCTCCGCTCTCCCCCCGGCGGCCGGGGGGAGGGCGCTGGGGGGGAGGGCGGCGAGCCCCGGTGGGGGCTCTGCTCTCCCCCCGGCGGCCGGGGGGAGGAGGGTGGTGAGCCCCGGGAGGAGGGCGGTGAGCCCTGGCGGGGGCTCCGCTCTCCCCCCGGTGGCCGGGGGGAGGGCGCTGGGGGGGAGGGCGGCCGGAGCCCGGCCGTGGCCCCGCTCTCCCCGGGGACCAGTGCGCCGCACCACGCCGCCCCCCTCCAGGTGCCACCCCAAGCACAAGCTTGGTGGGCTGGTGCCTGGAGCCGGCCCTGGTTACCATTATGGTTACACTTGAAAGCAATCCAAACGTGTCAAGGTTTGAGTGTCCAAACTCTGCCTCATCAGATTCTTTGAACTTTTCCTGTGTTATTAGATCATTGCCAGTGTTCAGTACAGGCTACTGTTGAATATACATGTGTTTTTAGGATTAATGCTCATTACCCCCCTCACTATTTTAATAACAGATTCTCCGTCCTCAGAAACCTTAACTCTGCTCTTTAGTGCTATAATGAGGATGGAAGAAGTGAAAACATTTAATGTCTCTAAAATGGGTTGGATAGAAATCAGTTTTTAAAAACAAAATCAAATGTTGTTTAAAGTAAATATCGGTTTTCTTTTAAAAATAAACCTATTTGAATTTGACAGCCTGGGTTAGAACCTAAACATACTATAATTTCTTAATTAAAAAGAATTAAGCAGAACTTGTCTTCTGCAAAGGCTTAAATAAAGGCAAATCACTGAACTAGTGGAAGGCACTGACTAAGCACCTGGAACGAGAGTTTGCTGAAATGATAAACCAGCTTTTAACAGCAGTAGCCTCTGTTGCAGAGAGAATTTTTCTTCATTTCAATTTATTTAAATAGTTCAATTTGTTGACTAGTTCATTCCTAGTTGGATAAATAAGCTTTTCTGTTTTCTTTCTTCCAATCCATGAATAATAACTAGATGTAACAGGATGAGATCTCCTAGTTCTAAAAATCTTGAAGGACACAGTGACCAGAAACAATCAGCTTAATTCACTAACTCTAGACACAGGTAACTGGTATAAATGGGGGTGCTGCTACTGGGGGGTGGAGCTAGTGAGGGGCCACTGCCACGGGCGGGTCAGCGAGGGCCGCTGGGCCCCCCCATGCATCGCCCATGACTATAGAGAATACTTTGTTTAACAAATCAGTTTTAAATGCAAAACATTTTGATAATAGGTTTCTTGTATATCCAGCACATTTAAGGTAGTTTTTATTTAACTAATAAAAAATTTTGGTGCATTTATATTTGAATTTGATTTTCCATTTAAACAGAGCTTGCCGCAAATCATTATTGTCTAGTAGGAAAAACGTCACTCACCACTTTCTAACACAATACAAATATAAAAATTAAGAATCTGTACAAACATAAGCTATATAATTGCTTAAATAAATGTGTCTAGATATACTGTATTAAAACAAAAAAACCCCCACCACATTTAGCGTAAAGGCAAATCAGCGTGTTTTAATGATTTCCAACCAGTGAGAATCAACCTCTCTTTAGGAAAATAACTAAAGTATGAATTCAGAACAAGATTAAATTAAATGATTAAATCAAGGTTTCCTGCTTGGTGATTTTAAATAACTTTTGATTATTATCAGTCCACCCTGCTCTGAATGTTAGTTCATGGCTTGTGATGTCAGATTAGATTAAGGGTGTTAACCCCGTAACAGTTTACCCCTGGGGGGAATTCTGTGCCAAAAAATTCAAAATTCTGCATATTTTATTTGTCAAAATAATGCAATATAATCACACCAGTTTCAATTGCTTTGGTAATTTATTTAAACTGCAATACAGAAAAAAGTCTCAATAACTATTCAGCATTTCCTAAACACATGAAAATTAAGTTACAAACACTTGGTAACTAATACCCTGCATTCCAGTTACAATCCTGGATTTTCATTTAAATTACATTACAGAACACCAAACTGGGTGTGTATGTGGGGCGGGGGGAGGAGTGGAATGTCATTTCAAATTGCTCAGACTTGCACACATGAAAGTCGTACAGTTTTTCTAATTATCGTCCTGGCTGGGTACTTTGGGAAGTGTTTGGTTCTGACAGTCCTCATGTTTTATTGACTGCTTGGTAAATGTTTTATTTGCCCTCAAAAGTCTTTTTTTAAAAAATGGGTACGTAAAATAATCCTGTTCAGATCCTTAATTCCATTGTGTCACTTTGGCACAGGAAGAAAGTGAGAAAGCACGTAGACCTTCCTAGCTCAGGATTCCCTTACTGTCCTTTATAATAAGGCGCCTTCAAATCACTCTGGCAATGTAGGGCCTTAAAACTTTATGCTCCTGGGGGAATTGACCTAGAATGGGAATTGAAAAACAATAGAAACGTGAACAAAATTAACATAACAGTCAGGCTGCTACATCTCTGCTCCAGAGAATGAGATCAATTAACCATCACAAGCAACTTTAACAACGTTACTACAGGCAGGCAGGCAGCTAGTGCCTCGGTGAATGAATCAATTAACTCAGGCAGGGTGGCTATTTGTGCCTCTAGCCTGCCTCTTGACCCGCTCCCTCCAACGGTGCTCACTCAGGCACACACGTACGCCCGGCTCCCCTCCCCTGTCTCTGAGGCTGATCCTCCAGACACACTGGAACAGACGCACCGCCTGGGCTCCCAGGGAAGAGGCTGATTTATTTATTTAATTTTTCTGCACGGGGGGCACAGAAAAATGCAGACCAAATGCATTATGTGCCCCCGCAAGGGCACAGAATCCCCCCAGGAGTAACAGTGGCATGGCGTCACTGAAAACATCAGCTTTTTCTGACTGCCGCTGCAAATCCAGCAAACAGACTGTTAGGAACCACTAGGAAAGGGATGGAGAACAAGACAGAAAAATATCGTAATGCCTCTATATAAATTTGTGGTACGCCCATCTCTTGAATACTGCGTGCAGGTCTGGTTGCCCCAGCTCAAAAAAGATATACTGGAATTGGAAAAGGTACAGATAAGGGCAATGGAAATGATACGGGGCATGGAACAGCTTCCATATTAGGTGAGATTAAAAAGACTGGAAAAGAGATAAGTAAGTTGAAGTATGTAAAATCATGACTGGTGAGCAGAAAGTAAATAAGGAAAGTGTTGTTTACGCCTCATAACACCAGAACTAGGCGTCACTCAATGAAATTAATAGGCAACAGGTCCAAAACAAACAAAAGGAAGTATTTTTTCACACAACACCCAGTCAACCTGTGAAACTCCTTGCCGGAGGATGTTGTGAAGGCCAAGACACTAACAGGGTTCAAAAAAGAACTAGATAAGTTCATGGAGGATAGGTCCATCGATGGCCATTAGCCAGGATGAGCAGGGATGCAACACCGTGCTCTGAGTATCTGTGGTCTCTGTTTGCCAGAACGTGGGAGTGGATGATGGGGTGGCTCACGTGATGATTACCTGTTCTATTCATTCCCTCTGAAGCACAAAGTAGCCCGCGCATATGGGCCCGTTGCAGTAGACTTACAGTTGCTTTGTTTGACCGGAGCAGGGCAAAATAGCCTTTCCAGATTCTTCCCCCTCACCCACCCTGTCTGTCCTCAAAATTCCCCCTGCTTCTGGTACCACCCTACTGGTTACCCTGTGTGCTCAGATACACCGGTTCCCCTTCCCTTGTGGCCTGCCTGTTGAGTAGATCTGTCTGAATGGGTGGCGTCTGCAAAGACATTCAGGCTTAATGGCTATTTTTCATAACAAACGTTGTCAGAAAGAATAGTCCCCTTTCAAAATGGCCTCCATATTGCATTGTTCTTGATGGGTCTGAAGCCACAGGATCCCTCAGGGAAGCTGGTGGGTCCCTGCACTTTGAGGAAGTAAAGAGAGAGAGATGCCCTTCTCAAAATGGCCACCAAGCGAGGACAGGTATGGCTTCTGTCCCATTGAGGAGAAGAGGAGAGGACACCATTTTGAAAGAGGGCAGCTCTGTCTGGCATTCTCTGTAACAGACCATTGTATCTGAATCTGTTCTGCTGAAGGAGAACCTTTCTGTTATGAAGAATAGCTTGGTGGAGAGGCAGGAACTACCATTAGTCCAAAACAATGCAGCCCCGGCACAAGAGTTCAATGGGTTTTAACTCTCTGGGAAGTGCTGTTACTGAGAGTGGGGGGTGACAATTGTAGATCTTGCGATTGCTCCTTTATGGTTTTCATTTTCAGTCTCCAAAACTGAAGACCATGGGCAATATCTTTGTGCATGAGGTTAGAGGGCCAGGGAAGAGAGGGGATGCATCGGGTGCCCATAATTATCACGGATTCTTTATTTTTGCACGGCGCTCAGCATAACATGTTTCTTAATGGGCAAAGGATCTCTTAAATAAGTCGCTCAAATATTGAAAGGTTAGACAAGGAGGGTGAGGTAATATCTTTGATTGGACCGACTTCTGTTGGTGAAAGAGACAGGCTTTCCAGCCACACAGGGCACTCTTCTTCAGGTCTGGGAAAGGTTCTCCGGGCTAAGGTGGAACAAATTGTTTAGCATCAGTAATTAGCACATATTCTAAGGGACCATTCAAGGTAGAATGGCTGGTTAACGCCTCTGCAGTCATAGGGCAAAAAGAGGGGATTAGTGGGTTACCGACTGTTTGTAAAAAAACCACAAATGCGGTGTCTGTGTTCAGTCTGTGATTTCTAGTGTCTAGCAGAAGAATGAATTTAAGCTCCCAGACTCGTCTTTTGAAGGTGTTATGCAGGGATCAGTTGGATTCAGAGGCTCGTTTTGTGACAGGTGCTCCCCACAGGCGATAAGGTGTGTTTAATTACTGGTTATTAAAAAGATCATGAGAGCCTCAAGGTATGTCCGGGGCTGGGCACTTCTTGGGACCTGCGAACAGTCTCACTGCTGGCCAATTGGCTCCTCTCCCGTGGGGCTCCCTTCTTGTCATGTTTAGATCTGCTGCCCTTTTAGGGTGTGTTTTCCGGAGTGCTCGCGGGGATTGGCTGGAATGGGAAGTGCCACCTGCCGCGGGAGAGTGAAGTGGGTGCGTGCTGAGGGTTGCGCAAGCTGCCAGGTTCTGATTCTTGGCTTCATGTTGCAGCTTGTGTCTGCAGGAGAAGAGAGGGGAGCCGACTCGAGCGTTTGCTGAAGAAACAGCCCTGAGCAGAGCCCTGGGATTCTCTGTCCCTGGGTCTATGGGACCCAATCCTGCCCTGCTCAGGTTCAGGGTCCTGCTGGGGCAGGGAGACGCAGTGCACGGACTGAGGGATCTCTGGTACTAGGTGAGGATGGGAGATCCTGCACTGATCAGGGTGGGGAGGGGGAGCATGGAGCAAGGGGGCGGGGCTGCACCGATTTGGAGGTTGGGGAGGAAGGGATTTCAGCTAAACCCTGGAGAGTGGAGCAGGGCTCGGGTGGGGGGGATATTGGGGAGGGGGTTACACTGGTGGAGCTAGAACAGGTATGTTTCTCCACTGATCAAATGGGGGACTGGGGACTGTTGTTGAGGGGGTTGGGTGGGGCTGCATGCTGATCAGATGGGGGAGGGGGATTGAGTTGGGGGCTGTGCTGAGCAATTTATTTGTTTGAACTGTGGAACAACCCCCCCCCCCCAGAATCTCAGTTTGCTCCTGGCTAGGGCGGCAAACAGCCTGGAGGTGTCTGTCCCGTCCAGGGCAGTTCTCCTGGAAATGGCAGGGGCCAAGCAGCCCGTCCTGCTGCTCTAGTCCAAGAGCACGGTTCAGCCCCAGAAACGCGGGGATGTTCCCAGCTCTCTAACATCCCCTAGTTGAAAACAGGAGGTTAAACAGCAAGGGCTGAAGCTGCCTCCTCCCGTAAGAACTCAGCAGCTGGGGGGCAGATGATAGACCATGAAGCAGCTATTACAATATGACCTATTCAGCTAATAGGTAGGCTTGGAAGGATTCGATTTTGATAGTAAAATCTCAGTATTCATTTAACGGCACGCAGACACACTGACGGAAAATATCTCCGTTGGTGGTGATTTGACATGTGCAGCCTGGCAAAGGAAGAGAACTTTTAAAATATCAACATCTGTTGTCTTTACCTATTGTCTGCCCCCCACCCACCCACTTTCTTCACAGCTGGGAACATTGAAAGTGATAAACATATTAAAAAATTAGAACTAAACCAGCGTTCTCCATTGAAATTACAAATATTGAGTTCTGCCACGCCTAATAAGCAAAAGCTTCCTGTCAACCTTATACTGGAACAGTGCCAAGCGTTACCAATGCTTTCAACACAGCAGAATGACCACAGTAATAGAGTTTTAGAAAGGGGCGAGTGTGTGCTGCTTATCTTCACCGAGAAAAGAGGGGTGGTGGTGGTGGTTTTGGGAGGGGGGTTGCTTGTTGTTGTTGTTCCAGATCTAGCCTCAATCTCTCAACTATGACTACAAACTTGTACGAAGGAGAATCTGTTTAACGGCTGGACCAAAAATGCCTTATGACGATGAGATTCAACTGAGTGCACTGAGGTCTCAAAAATAGTGTATATTTTAGTGAGTTTCATGTACAAGATTCTCAGGCAGACACTAACTTCTGGCTCTTCGGTTGCTAGCTATCACAGAACAGCGTATCATCAATGCACGTCCTTTTCAGATGCCGTAGGTTGTTCTTTGGTTTCCTCCTTGGCTGGTCTAGGCTGTGTAGGGTTACGTTTACATTTCTTTGTTCTAAATAGTCTTAATAATACAGTCTTGGAAAGAAATCTGATAGAAGGAACTGCATGACTGCCCATGCAGAAGGAAACCCGCAACAGGAAGTTTATATATGATGTGACCAAACTCTCATGGTGTGACAGTAATCATAATATAATATAAAATAGGTATATCTCCATATATTATTATTTTATCTCCTAGAACTGGAAGGGACCTTGAAAGGTCATCACTTCCAGTCCCTGGCCTTTACTAGCAGGACCAATTTTTTTTGCCCCAGATCCCCAAATGGCCCCCTCGAGGACTGAACTCACAACCCTGGGTTTAGTGGGCCAATGCTCAAACCATTGAGCTATCCCTCCCCCGAGAGTAATGGCTTCCTGTGAATGGAGACTTCCAGATATGTTACCTGCTACTGATCTGACTTAGAGTTTCTGAGCCAAAAGCAGGAGCCAGTTGAGTCTAGATGTTGGATACAGGGTTTGAAATGTTCTTGCCCAGCAATGTCAGATTAAAAACTCTCTTGTTGTCCTGGTAGGAACTTCACTTGTTAGGAGCAGCAGGGTGAGGGGCCGAATGATGGTGGATTCCAGGGGGTGCGGCGAGACTGCATCAATAAACTATCATTTTCCTTTAGGCGAAGTCTTGAATTTGGGCCCAAAAGCCGGCCAGATCCATGTGCCAAATGAGTGACTGTTTGTGGTGCCATTGGGCTGTTCTGGCAGGATCTGGGTTCTGCTGTGGGATTAGGATCAGGTCTGCGGGCTCTCAACGTGTGCAGTAGAACTCAGAAGCCAAAAACTAACTGGGTGTCGTGGTGCTTATGTTCTTGGCCCAAACAGGGAATGACCAGAACTGACCCCGCTGTGCCCTGAACTCTTCTGAGTGTTACATCTTCGCGTCTGCGCAGAACTGAAAGCCGCAGAGGGAGAGGAATCGGCGTGACTCTCGCTACAGCCGGAGAGGAGCGGATCAGAGGTGCTCAGAGCAACCTGTGTGCGTCAGCGGAGAGATGGGGAAAACAGCAGATTCAACTGAGCAGAGGCTGCAAAGAGAGATGCTCCCCATCTGTAATGGGGACCCTGAGGCAGGAGGGGACACAGAATCTGGAGAGAATCCTCAACAAGAACAATTAATGGAGTTGTCAAGTAGCAATGGAGATGCAAGGAGAGGACAGGACCCAGGTAATCACAGCTTCGTGGTCAGGGAATGGGCTGTGGGGAGCTGCATGCTGGCTTTGCAATTTCCCCTTCCACTGAGGGTTCGTCTCCTTGCGTTTGTCCAGGTAGCAAGGCCCCGACTGCCCCAGTGGGCTCCTGTCGACAGTTACCCAGCCTGCACCTGTAACCGCCCTTTTCTGTGTGCAGCGGGGGGTTGTGGATGAACAGTTCTGGGTGGGCACGTGTCACTCCTGACTAGAGAGCAAAAGGCAGTGAAATGCTATGACGAACTCCAGGACACAGTGGGGCGCCAAATACCCATGTGTACTAGCTACACACGGACACCCCAGGCTCAGCTACATGCGCACTGCTGCTCGGGCTGGCTTCTCAAACCTAAAACACAGTGAGCGCTGCTGGAGGGCTCACGAGCTATTTAAAGGGGCGCTAGCCCCATTTCTACACACTATAGGGTCTGCATCTAAAACACTTGGTCCCTGTCCTGTGTTCATTCCATCCCTTCTCCCCTCTGCTTATCGTAAGCACCAGATTTTCAAACAGGAGAGCATAGGCCTCCTCGCAGATTCTTGTATTTCTACTCCAGCGCCTAGAGACCAGTCAGGTTGAGGCCTGTTGTGCTGGGTGCTGTACAGACATGCACACAATGACAGTCCCAGCCCCAAAGCACTTAGTCTAGCCACATCTGGGGCACCCCCAGGATCCTCCACTTGTGCATGACAAGGAGCCAGGTGTGTGGGGACAGTGAAATTCCTGCCTTCCGTTGAGGCCTGTGGCCACAGCCCGGGTTTGAGCAGGGTTTTCCCTGGGCATTCTGAAAACGTGGCTCTGGGCATTTGGGGAAGACTGTTTGTGAAGGCTGGGTGGGGCCACAGAGCTGTTCTCCCAGCCCCACGCTGGCTCAGAGGGCGGACATCTTTTGCACAGGGTTTATTCCCTGGGTAATGAGCCAGTGTCCCCCAATTCCTTCATTTTTCAGAATGTCTCTGAAGTCTCAGTTCTGCGACACCTTCTCAGCTCTCTGGTGGAATCAATATGAGAGAGTAGATTTCCCCCCACACTCACCGAGGAAGGGGCAGGGGGTCTTGTGTTCAATTGCTCTGGGCTCAGTGACAGGCAGGGGGCCCGGACACAGCTCAGGGCACAGACTGCAGGGAAGGGGAGGGTGAGACCCATTCCCATCCCTGACAGCTGGGAGCCGGTCACCCTTCCGATGCTCCAGGAGAGCCTGGACTGGAAGAGGGGGGTTAGCTAGCCCCGTTTATCCTCTTAACAGGAACTGAGATCCCTGTAACGCGGTGGGATTTGGGGAGGACATTGTTAGGACTGTGTGTGGTTTTAACTACTATCCAGACGTGCAAGGGCACACGCATTCCAGCGATCTAAATAAATACCTGGTCTGTGGCTGGTCCGATGCTGCTGGCTCCCTGATCCCCTGCAGTGGAGCAGCCCTGCGGACATTCATGGCTTCTCTTTCAGGTTGTCTGTCTCCCTTCAGGAATCCATTAGTATGGGGCACAGTTGCAGGTCTGGTCATCCTCGTCATTGGTTTGGGGGCAGCTCTGGCAGGTGAGTTCCCAGCCCGTCTGGCCTCCTCTGTGCTTCCCATTCAGTTGCATGTTTTCCCCTCCCAGTCTCTCTGACTTCAGCAAGGACTCACATGAGATGTCTTTCCAATTCCTTCCCCCACCCGGCCCCAGTGCCTAGCACTCCCTCTGTACAGCTCAGACACACACACACCTGGAGCAATGGAGGGAACTTCATTCCCACCACAGGATCTCTAGCTCATCCGCACAGTGTTCCTCTGAGGACACAGGACACGGCTTGCAAGTCCTACAGTGTTTTTGAGGCCGGCTTGATTAGGCAGTGGATGGGGGGGCTCTCACTGCAGCGCAGCTGGGAAACAAACCTGTCCGTCACTTTGTAACGCAGTTGGGGGAGTTTCCACCTCGGCTATTAACCGATCTAGTTGGCACACGCCATAGATGCTGTTCATGCTGCTAAATGTGACCCTTCGTTTCAGTCGCTGCCACGTTCCCCCGGCTCCCTCCGCTGGAGCCTGGCAAGAACAGCAGCTCAAATAACTCCCTCAACGTTAAAAACCCAGGCAGTGCAGAGCGGAGGCTGCTCGTAGCACTCTGGGCATCCAGACCACCTTAACTCTGCCCCCCTGTAGACACTCCTCGAAAATCCAGCTGCGCTCTCCATCCGTGCCAAACCCAGGAAACAGGCTGCTGCCCTGTCTAGCCTAATGTGGCGTGGTGCCTGATGGAGGCTCATGCATGGTTAGTGTTCGGTATTGTTACCGTCTAGATTGGACACAGTGCCGTGCAAGGACGATCAGACCCCCGCTCCTCAGACCCATTCTGTTCCGGCACAGAGGGCTTGGCATGGCAGCTACCCAGCCCCTCACATCCTGGGGCCCTCAGGCTCTCTGAGGCAGCCGACTCTCCCTGTGTCACTAAGCCCAGTTGCAGGGAGTCTAAATATCCAACCTCCCCCTGCCCGGGACATCCCCCTGGAAAGCAGCACTGTCCGTGTGAGACCCCTGCTCCTTTGCTTGGGCTCAGACACACACACAGGATTAGTGTGTTATGCAGAGTGGGGTTTAGTTCCCTACTCGGCATGTGACGAGCAGGCCAGTGTCACTACAAGGGGGCAGAGTTAAGGTGATCTAGGGAGGGGAGTAACCTGAACTCTGCAGTGCTTGGTTCCTGATGTCTCTAATAGCCCTGCCATGCTTGCTAGGCTCTTGTTGGCAAGCCAGGGAATTAAATAACATGATCAGGGTCTTTGGGCTGAGCACCGTGACCCTTTCCCAGCTCCTATGGATGTTAATGCAGAGCGTCTATGTATTTTAATAGGATAGTATAACAGGGAGCTGTCTCTGCCCACAAGGGGGCACCCTAACCTGGCCCTGCAGGTGTGCTGCCTCCAGCTCCCTCTTGTACCAAGTACCTTAAATTAAGATTCCTTCCCTTTTCTGCTGTCTCATTAAGTCTTGTGCAGCAAATCAAACTGCTCCTTCGCCCCTCAAGTCTAACTTCTGTTCCCGTGGATTCAGGGATCTCCCACCCAGCCCGCCTGGGCCTGTGTGATTCTTTGGGTAGATTTTCCCTCCTGGGATCAGGAGTCTCTGAGCCTCTTTCTGGGGTCTGTGCTGCTCGTTCAGGCCGGCTGCGGCCCTCCCTCGGCTTCTCCAAGCTGGCCCCTTCCAACTCTCCTTCCCTGCGGAGATCCGCAGACAACCAGCCCTCCTCTCCCTCGGAGGTTCTCCGCTGCCTCTCCGGGAACTTCTCTTATCGCCAGGCCTGGACTGGGTTTTAACCCGTGACCGCCTGTCCTGGGCCCCCAGTAATTTCCCCAGCTGGGGAGGAGGGTGGAGTGAGGGACAGGTAGGGCTGGCCCCATTGCCATTGGAGGCCGGTTATGCTGTGACAGGCAGGACCGGCCCCAATGTAACTTGTTACTCACCCCATTCAAACCACTGCACCAGGCCCCTTCCAAGCCCTCCCTGGCGCTGTTCATATGGATTAGGGAGGTGGAGAGTCCCGGTTCTGCGCAGCAGCCTGGTGTGGGTCAGGCCTGAGGTTAAAACATTGGCACGGGCATTGGGATTCCTGGGTTCTGTTCCCAGATCTGCCCCTGGGTGACTGGACAGAATGCTTCCCTGCGTGGTGCCTCAGTTTCCCCTTAGTAAAATGGGGTTAGTTACACTTCCCTGCCTCACAGGGCGGGGGGGAAATGTGAGACTAAAATCAACCCATGCTTGTGGGGAACTCGGGTGCTGCTATGGTGGGTGTGCGCATGCTGAAAGGCCTACAAATAGGAAGCGTGAGCCAGGAGGTCATGCCTCTGTCTAGGCATCTACGCTGCATCCATCACGGGGGTGCCTGGGTTTGGCCTATACAAGTGACGGCAGCGCCTGTGTGTGCCCGGTCCCGGCCGTCTGGGGCAAACCGCTGCAGAGCCAGCCCCAGCATAACTGCTGGATTTGTGTGCCAAGTGCCTGGAGATTGTGCCCCGGCCCGTCACTGCCCTGGCCGGATATGTTTTTCCGGTGGATCTAACCACTCACAGCACAGAAGCAGCTTCCCATGGCTGAGGTGCTCAGGTTCCCGCCCCTGAGTCCAGTTAGTGCCACGGGCTGAGCGCGCCCCTGAAATTCATCTTACAGAAGCGCCGTAACCGACACCTGTGTGAGCCCCCTGCACTCGGGAGGGGTGCGGTGTGAGCGAAGGACTGGCCAGGACTCGGGTTCGAATCGCAGCTCGACCACTGACTCCCTGTGACCTGGAGCCAGCCCCTCCCCTACTGTATTGCCAGGCCCCCCGGGATAAAGTGAGATGATGGGACTGACCCAAGTGAATTCCCCGTTGCTCAGTGAACTCTCTGAGCGCTGTCCGGCCATCACCTCGCTCAGCCCCAGGGGTGGCAGGCAATTCCCTTTCTTACAGAGGGGGTCGCATGGGGCTAGGACTGCAGGGTGGGGGGGATCAGAACCCAGGAGTCCCGCCTCCCAGTCCGTACGGCGGGTCAGTGCATGTCCCCGCTATGCCAATCAGGGCGGGGGGCGGGATCTATCTCAGGCTCAGAATCACTGGCTCTGGTGTGGGGTCCCGGCTCTACTCAGGCTGGGGGTTTCTTTGCCTGAGGGGCTGCTCCCCTGGGGGCCAGGGAAGGGGCCAGGGACAGACTCACCCTCTTACTCTCTCCCCTCCAGTGACAACATCTAAGCCACATGTGGCTGATTTGGGGGTACGAGGAGAGACTGCCTGCCCCAATGGCTGGGTCGTGTTCCAAGGGAAATGTTACTATTTCTCAGAGACCGAAGGGAACTGGACCTACAGCCGGAGCAACTGCTCCTCTCTCGGCGCCTTCCTGGCTGGGATCGACACCCAGCAGGACATGGTGAGTCCGTGGAGCAGTAACGGGCCGGGCGCGGCCTGGTGGCTGGTGCTGGAACGGTGCCAGGGCTCAGACCCTGGGGGTGGGGTGGGAGCTGGCATGACGGGAGACCAGGCTGGGTCCCAGCCCGGTGCCGATCTAACCGTCCCTGTCCCAGGCAGACGTCCCACTTCCCAGGGCACAGCCGGCTCTGCTCCAGCTCCCTCCTCGCGACGGGCTGCCCTTCTGCCTCCATTCCCCAAACTCAGCTCCTCCCCCACCTCCGACAGTGAGACGCTGCCAGGCTGCAGCCTGACACCTGCCTTGGCGAACCAGGGCTTACCTCTGGGCACCACGTCCCCTCCGCCCCAAGGGCTGCTGGGAAGGGCTGGGCAGCTCAGCGATTCCCCGCGGGGGTTCAGCGGTTCCAACTGCGCCTGTTCTGAGGGTGTCCGGCTTCCAGACTCTCAGCAGCAACTCGTGAGACTCAACCCATCTCAGACACGGCTTCCCTGTCTCTTCTCTCCCTCTCCCCCCCTCCCGGCCCTGGTTCCCGTCCTTTGAGATCTCCTCCCCATCCCATCCCCTCCAGCCGTGGCTACTGCAGTCCCTTCCCCTCCACTCTCCCCGGTTCCCATCTGCGGAGATCTCCTCCCTATCCACGCCCTCTGGCCTGAGCTGTCACAGCTCCCTGCCCTACTGATTCCCTGAGCCCCACCCCTGCTGCTTCCCCTGGGCCTCTCATCCCTGGAGCGCCCGGCGTCCTGTGGCTCTTAGGCTGGGACCTGTTCAATGTGTCCAGGTCTTTCTGACGTGACGTGGGAGCCCAAGTGAGACCCTCCCTAAGGGGACTGATTATCACGGGGGGCTGAGCACCCGCCCTCTGACAGGGTCCCCAGATCATGTCACACTAGAATAATCTCTTGCAAAACACGTGCTGGCTGCAGCTGGTGGCAGCCACTGCATGGGACACATTTGCTGGATTGGGGGACGGGGCTACCCCTGCCCTGTCTATCAGCCCATAGACTCAAACCCATCTTGCTGGGCGCTCTGTCAGGCATGACATGAACGGTTTCCTGCTGCTCTTGTTAAAGGACTTCATGCTGCGCTACAGAGACCCCCGTGATCACTGGTTCGGCCTCCAGAGGGAACAGGACCTCCGGCCCTGGAGGTGGGTGAACGGCACCGAATTCAACAACTGGTGAGTTCTCGCCTCTCCCTGAGTATCTGGTCGCGGGCGCCTGACGTCCTGGACTCTCACCGAGCCAGGACTCCTCGCCGACAAAGGGAAACCTGAGTCTTGTATGACAAAGTGACATCAATGTGCTCCCCATGTCTGCGTCCGCCCCCAGCACTACCTCCTGTGGGAAGCATAGGGGAGCGATGGGGGATCTGGGCTCTCCGATCCCAGGCCTGCGTGGTGCTGATTCCTCTCTGCCTTGAGGGATCTCCGCTCCTGCCATGGGGCTGGGAGGGGTTGGTTCCCTCTGCACCGGTCTCCTGCCGTGGGTCTTAGTCACTTTTGCGGGGCAGGCAGAGCCCTCCTCCCTAGCCGGAGGGGTGTGAATCTCCAGCCACTTTGCATCTGTGCAGTGCTCAGTGCTCTCGCTGTCTGTCTCCTTCCCCAACCCCATCCCAAACAGTACCCTCGCCAGCAGCTCCCCATGTGCTGGGGCGACTTCTCTGCCCTGGGCTCTGCCTTTCCTGCCGCTCTCTCTGGTCCCCCCGTGACAGCGTCGGCCGGCTCGCAGCTACGCTCTGCGGCGCTGGGGGAGCTGGCGCTGACCCGACTCTGCCCGGGGCGGGAGGAAAGCTGGTGGCTGTGTCTGGCTGACCCCTGCTGGAGGAACTGCTGCTGCCTCGGTCTGTCTGCTTCCGTGTGTGTCCATCTGTCCTGAACACTCATGTATGTGCTGCTGAGGGGAGCTAACCCAGATACAGCTGCCCTGATGCTAATCACCAGGAGTCAGGAACAGGTTAGACGTGTCACTCACCAGCCACTGCCGGGTCTGTGGTGGGAGGGCTGCTCTGATCTTCCCCCAGACCAAAGTGCAGGTGAATAATCACCTTGTGATTGAAGGAGCCTCCCCTTAGAGCCAGCGTGGCCCAGCGGCTAGAGCAGGGGATGGGGAATAGGGAGACCTGGGGTCTGATCCCAGCTTTGTCACTAACTGCTGTGCTGCCCGGGACAGGTCCCTTCATCTCTGTGCCTCCACTTCCCCATCTGTGCTATGGGGGTAATCCCGGTTACCTCCCTTGGCACGCGGTGTGACTGTCTGTGGGTTTCTATGTGCTGTGACCCTGCTGGGTGACTGGGAACCCTCTGCTGACAATCCCTTTGCTCCTTCCCTGCAGGTTTCACATCGGCGGGGGAGGGAAGTGCGCGTATCTGAAGGAAGCAAAAGCCATCAGCTCCTCGCGGTGCTCGATGGAGAGACACTGGATCTGCAGCAAACCCCACGTGTGTGCAAAGGTTTAGCACGGCGCTGGGCAGGGGCTGAAAGCTCAGCCTGGAAGAGACAGGACATTGTTGATGCTGGCGGGCTCGGACATTTTTCTGGCTAATGAGAGCGTTCACAGCTAGGCTAGTGAGGACTAAACCAAAAAGCATCTGAGATGGGCCAGACCCTCCTGCTTCAGGGCATAAGCTCCCTGTCCTTGGGAGTAAACTTTCCCCTGTGGGCGAGTGATCTCGTAACTGGCCATTGGGTGTCCTGCCCTTTGCTCTGTGCTTCAGACAGGAGACTGGACTGGATGAACTGCGGTTCCTAAGCCAGCTGGTTCTCACCTGAGGCCTCTTCCTCTGGTACGTCTGGACACCAGGGCAGGCAAATAAGGACCCAGCCCTGGGCCACCTTTCAGGGGGCAGATTTGATCTCATCTTCCTGTTGAGCCACTCCAAAGCCACAGACCTGCCACCAGCCATCACTTCCACAACCAGCACTTCCAGCTATAATAAAGCCGCCCGGTGTGTACACACTACAGCCTTGCTCCCACCAGTGTAAGTGCCCGACCTACTGCACTGACATAACTTCACCTCGACGAGAGACGCAGGGCGTATGTCCGTGTAGCTAGAGCAGCGGTTCTCAACCCGTGGGCCGCTTGTCGCCCAGTTTGCACACAGCTGCAGCCCAGATCAGCTGTGTGCTAAAGGCTGGCCCGCGTGGCAGGGTCTGGGTTCCTGGCTGCCTGGTGCAGTGGGGTCCGTGGCCGCCGCCCAGCCCTGCAAGCTCTGGGGTCAGGGTCCAGGCTCCACTGCCCTGCCACCTGGCTCCTGCAGCCCAGGTAACACGTGCGGCCCACAATGATAAATAAGTTGAGAACCACTAAGTTAGCGATGCAGTGCCCATGTAGACACGGCGTTACTTATATCCGCTTTCAGCTTTCATTCTTGTCAATTTCATAGCTCTGGCAGGGAGCCATGAAATTGACGAAGGCTGGTAGCCTCCCTGCTGTGAACCTGTATCTGGCTCCTAGCTAGGGAGGCAAGTGGGAGGGCTCCCTGCTCCTCGCCGGGCTGCCAAGAGCCCAGCAGGAACCCCTGTGAGGAGCCTGGCTCTCAGCCCCCCCCACGCTGCCCCACTTACGGCGGGGGAAGTGCTCCTGGTGAGGAAGCACACCGCCCACAGAAGGAGGAGAGTGGGGGTGTTTCTGTGATGCCAGCGTAACCCAGGCCTGCTCGCTGTGTCGCTCTGCACCCTTCAAGTGGTGGCTAGATCACCTAGGGTTGACGAGCCTGCTACAGCCGTAGCTAAGAGCGCTGTGTCTTTTAGCTCACGCATTGAGCTCAAGAGCTTACAGCCGCTGACAGCGTTACACCGTGCACCGGTGCTCTGGCCTGCTGTAGGCGCTGACTGACGGGATGTGCCTTGTTCTTCAGCCAGGGGCCAACATAGGTCGACTTACGTTTGTAGTGCAGATGTGCCCTTAGTCTCTCTCAGGCCTAGGAATGTCTTGCAGGGCAGCAATCCCTGCTCAAGAATGACCCGAGACGATACCATGGGTCGTACCAGCCCCTCCACTGCTGAGGCGAGGGGGGAGATGTATCCTAGTTTTCCAATTGATCTAGCTGAACTAGAGCCTAAGTTACTGGGCCCAGCGCAGGAACCACTGGGTGAGTTTCTCTCGGCTGTGTTCTGCAGGTCAGGCCAGATGGTCATGATGTTCCTTGTGACCTCGAAACCTCAGACATTCCGTTTTGGGATTAACCAGAAGCTGAGAGGTGGTTCTGGATAACCATGCAACCGTTTGATTTCCTACCTCTGCACGTTACCTAGCTGCTGCAGAAAGCAGGTCTGGTCTCGTGCTGCTGACGATCTGAGACCAACCCGAAGTGCACCGAGTGGCCCAGAGGATGGTTCTGTTGTGGGAGCGTTATATTTATACGGGATTGAAGGGCTCGAGCGTGCCTACCAGTGCGGGCTGCGCAGCGGTGAGCTTCCAGGGGAGATTGGCAGGAAGCGGGTGACGCTGGCATGCCAGGAGAACAAAGGCGGGAATTGCAGAAAGGAAGCCGGGCACGAGGTACAAAGGGCCGAGCGAGGGCTGATCCAGCAGCCATGAATGGACTAGTTAAGGACGGGGCATTAGCCTCTGAGATCTGATGCAGCGAGTGAATGCAGTGCGTTCTCCCTGCTCCCCCTCCGAGCTATCTGTGTGTCTCCAAAGGGACGGTGAGAAGGCAGCAGAGTCCAGTGAATGGATGAGCGTAAAGAACATACCTGACGGTTACACAGTGGCACAGACAGCAAGAGGGATGTTAACAGTGAATGGTTACGCCCCCTATGGGGAGACAGCTTGGTAGCAACTTCCAAATAAGTAGCAAAGCGGAGGTGTCTTCGTCTCTACTTTCAGCGGGGAAGCCGTGTTAGTCTGTTTCAGCAAAAACAACGAGGAGTCTGGTGGCACCTTAAAGACTAACAAATGTATTTGGGCATCAGCTTTCGTGGGGGTGGAACCCACTTCGTCATGAGTCTCATGTACAACTTGGAGCGTCCTTTGGACAGACCCCTTCTCGCCTGCACTATGTCTGCTGTGACCGCCAGACTTTCCTAGAAAGCCAGAATCATTCCAGGCACCGACTGCGGCAGGTGCAAACTCTCCAGACGTGGTATCTGTTTATACCCACCATAAACACTGTCATTGAGTGTTGCATAGAGACAGGCTCGCTTTGTCTCGACTGCCTTACCGCTGAGCCACGGACTCCTCTTCCGTTTGTTTCTAGATCTTTGTAAACTGTGATTTCCTTAATTATGCTATTTAGCACTGAGCCATATTTGTTTTTGGACGCTCTTTTTTGCACAGTCTTTATACTATGCTGTAAATGAAGTATGAGCATTGGAGGTGGACTTGTATTGCAAGGTAACGTAATGGTAGTGTTAAGATTAATGATGCCTGAATCGTAGTTTTATGCTGAGAGGTGTTGATGGCTGCCCCAACCTCATAGAGACTGACGGGCATGAATGCACCTTTCAATTAACATAACTGTCAGACTAAGGTACAGGGAAACCCCGGTATAACACGCCCCGCGATAACGCGAATTCGGATGTAACACGGTCATAAGGTGGCTCCGGCTGCTCCCCCAAAAAAAGAAAATGGGGGGGGGGGGCCTGAGCACCGCTGAAGCGCAAAAAAGAAAAAAAGCGGCCAGAGCTCCGCCAAAGCGCCCGGGGCAGTGGTCAACTGGCGGCCCCCCGCGCCTCCCTGGCGGTGTCCCCAGCAGAAGGTGGGGACAGGGGAAGCCCCCAGCGCTCCAACCCATCCCCGGCAGAAGCACAGGGGGTGGCAGGGGAAGCCCGAGCACTGGGACCCCCCCCCACTGCGGCCCCAGGAGGCAGCCTCACAGCTTGGGGGGTTGGGGGGGCACTCCCTACTGCGGCCTCAGGCTGTGATAGGGGGACTGGGCATCTCCGGTCTTGGGGTCGCAGTGGGGGGTGGAGAGGACATAAGGTATGAAACGGGTTGAGGAGCTGCAGTGGGGGGGGGGGGTGGAATGGGGGGACCCTGAGTGGCACCCCAGGGAAAGAGCAGAAAGGGGTGGAACTGTGGGTGGGGAGGAACCCGCAGCCCTGGAGCTCTCGGTCCCGGCAGGCATAGGACCGCGGCTTCTCTGCAAGCCGGAGAGGAGCCGTGGTCTGCGTCTGCCCGGGGCAGAGAGCACTGGCGCCCACAGCCCTGGAGCTCTCTGTCCCCGGCAGGCGTAGGGCCGCGGCTTCTCTGCAAGCGGGATAGGAGCCGTGGCCCCGCGCCTGCCGGGGACAGAGAACAACAGGGCTGCGGGTGCCGGTGCTCACTGTCCCTGGCAGACGCGGGGCCGCAGCTCCTCTCCCCTGCTGGGCACTGGGCACTAGGCGGCGCACATCAATGCACCACCTTGGGGACCACTGATGGGCTTGAAGCCCCCCTATACCGTGACCCCGCATTTAGCACGATGTAATTTTTTGGACCCCAAACATGGCGGTATAGCGGGGTTTCTTGTAATTGCAAGCCCCCTGCCCACACACAGGGTATGTAAGCCTATCTGAGACTTTCGTACTGAATGGGTGGCAGGGTTTTGCCAATTTTTGGAGGGGTGGGTACAGAACACAGAGAACTACAGAGCTACACCGACAGCTGGAAGGAACAGCTGAACGCACGGCGTCTGAGCCCGGGGTGAGATTTTGGGGTCAGAGGTGCAGGCTGAAAAATGTGTTCTTGGTGCTGTGATCAAAATAAGCGGTTTCCTATTACCTGTTTTCTTCTGGGTCGAGGGAAACGGGTCCTTTGTATGGTCTTTGTAAATAAACAAACCTGCCTCAACTAAATAGTGGCTTCTCACCAATGTCTCCTAACTGAGACAACCTACTAGACTCTAAACCTTTGGTGAGCTGCACAGATCAAAATGGAGAAAAGTATTTAGTCAAGACCACACGCGCAGGCCTGCACGCACGCCAGCCTTTGTCTTGTTGAGGTGAGTGAAGGTAGAATTTGGGATTGGGTTACCAGCTTCTTAAATTTAGGAGTGAGTAGCGTGGGTTAAGCCAACCAGTGGAGAAACCAGTATGCCTGTTTCCTAGTGTTGCACAACCTTGGGATGTTGGGGGGGCATAAGAACGGCTATACTGGGTCAGACCAAAGGTCCATCTAGCCCAGTATCCTGTCTTCTGACAGTGGCCAATGCCAGGTGCCCCAGAGGGAATGAACAGAACAGGTAAACACCAAGTGATCCATCCCCTGTCGCCCATTCCCAGCTTCTGGCAAACAGAGGTAGGGACACCATCCCTGCCCATCCTGGCTAATAGCCATTGATGGACCTGTCCTCCATGAACTTAGTTAGTTCTTTTTTGAACTAACTGCCACACCGCCTGGCTTGAAGTGGTTTCCATCGTATAGAGGGTTTATGGTTTGATTCAATGGCTCTAAGCCCCTCACTGTACAAATTTTTCCAGCCACCCTGGCCTGGCTGGGGGGGCAGTTGCTTCCTTTTTCACACCCTCAGCTCAGTAACCTAGAGTTCACCCTCTTTCCTTCTCATCTGAACCCAGCGGTGGCCCCCTGCTCTCCCACCTATGACTGGGCCAACTGGAGGTGAGTTAGGTGCCCCAGTCTTCCTGCCTTTCCACTGCAGTTTGTGCTTCTCAAAATCCCCCCCCAACCCCAGACTTAGTAGTCGCCAAAGCAAGGATCGACGTTCCATGGACTCAACCGGTACGGAGGTTCTCCAGCCGCCCCTGCGTGGCCCATAGACCTGAGCCAAACTCGGCCAGGGAGCGCTCTCCCCACAGCTGGTGGAAATATGGTAAACGTGTTATGGAAACTTACAAGGACCAAACCAAAATGTGTTTGGATTTTCCCCTTTGTTCTCTCTTTCCCCCCCCCCCCCCGGCCCTTTTTCAGTGGCAAAAGCAAAGGAAGTTGGGGTGGGAGGGAGACCGCAAAACGTTCAGTTTCCAAAACTGGAAAACTTTTATTTTTGTCCAAAACAATTTTTTTTTATTTAAAAAAATATTCTGGTGGAGTTTTGGCCAAGGCTGTGGGCTCTGCTCCAATGGGAGGATTTCCCTGGTGAATGCACCATGACTAGGAGTTATCACAGCCACGTGGTCTAATATCTGGTGCTTTCAGTGTTCAGTCCTGTAGATTCAAAGACTAAGAAGGAGAGATCTAGCCAATCAGAGACCCGCTTTGCACACCTCTGCAAAGGCTTTGCACACCTTTGCACACGTCTGCAAAGGCAGGAGTGTGATGCTGACCTACAGGAAGTGGCTTCTGGCCAGCAAGCCCCACGGTGCCTGAGCGCTGGTGTTTTCACATGGCTTCTGTGAGCCTCTCAGATCAGCCCTTTCTCGCCCACGGCTGTTTCCATTCGCTCAGGGGTCTGTGTTTGAGGCAGGAGCCGGGCTGCCTGGGCCGTCACCTTTCAGCCTGACCTAGAAAGTGCCGCGTTCTGGTTCGAGGCAGGATGTGAGGAAATAGGCCCCACGAACAGCCCCTCTGGTCCCCTTGTGCGCTGCAGAGATTACAGCGACTGATTAGCTCCAGGCTCTCAGCTTCCTGTCCTGGTGGGGTGGGGTAAAAAGCTCAATCTTTGATTCCTCTCCATCAGCGCGACCATGCTCAGGGGGCCCAGTGCCGCCCTTTCCAGCTTTGTTTGGCATCTATGGCCTAACATTCACCATGGGTTCATCCCCCAGCTCCCTGACGGGCACTTGGAGGGACGGACGTGCCCTTGTCTGGCAGTTGCTGGCGCTCGCTCCTCTCGCTGGGGTTAGCCCACCAGGCAAGGCCTGAGCTATGGTGCTGCGGTGAACACAAGCAGGTACTTGGAGCCATGAGTGAGAATCGCGGGCGTCGCTGGGACCAACAACGAGCAAACCACCCCTTAGGGGTGCAGCTGTCTAGCCTGCAGAGGGATGACCTTCGGGACTCCCCCCAAGCTGGAGATGAAGAGAACTTCTCCCCCAGTGCCTGTTGCACCCACTTCTCGTCGGGGTGAATTGGGGCTCTGCTCCCTGACGGCGGGAGAGCAGAGCTGTAGTGTAGATCCCCTCCCTGCTCATTTGGGGCTGCACGAGCTGTCACTAGGCCATCAGCCTTGAACGGGGAGGTCACAAGCCAGGTTCTCCAGAGAGTGCCCGAGTCCTCCCACCTGCCAAGCACCCAGGGGCCTGGCTTCTGGATTTTGGGTCTGGTGCTTCGTCCTCCCACTGGCCGTATCCCACTGCGGCGACGGGCCGGCCGCGGGAAAGAGCCAGGAATCGGCGCCTTTAGGCAGCGGAAGAGCTTTGAGGCTGCGTTTTGCATAGGACACAAGGCCCGTGTTTTGTGCCCTCGCTAGCTTGCTGTGCGAGTTGTTACGTTTCCTGTGTGGTTTCGAAGCGTGCGGCCAGGGGAGGCGGCCGTTTCCTCTGAACACTGGAGCCCCACAAGCCGAGCAGTCCGAGTCTCACCCCCGTCCCTCGGGGTCTCTCTGTGATTTCCCCGCTCCTTCTTGTTTGCTGGGAGACGAAGGCAGCGACTCTGGAGGATGCAGGACGAAGAGGGTTACACGGTATTGAATCTCCGGCCCAAGATGGGAACCGCCAGCCGCCCGTCTGCGGACGGGATCCAAGGTATCGCTCCAAAGTCTCTGCAGGCTCTCTCATCTGTCACAGTAATTCCGGCTTGTGCTTTCAGTGGGGTCTGAGAGAGGATGGATGGGAAGCAGGCAGGGGACAACTTCATGTTGTGTTTCAGGCTGTGGCCTGGGATGCGGGAGACCTGGGTTCGAATCTTAGCTCTGCCAAGAACTTCTTGTGTGACCCTGGGGACAAATCCCTTCATTGCTCTGGGCCTCAGTTTCCCCATCTGTGACATGGGGATAAAAGCACTGTCCTGCCTCATGAGGGTTGAGAGGACAAATACAATAAAGACCGTGAGATGCCTCGATAGTGTGGGAGGTACTTAAAACGTGTGTTCTAGCTACTGGGATGTTCATATGGGGGTGATGGAGAACGGCGAAGTGGGGGACAGAGTGTGTGTGATGGGCATCCAGAGCCTCTGTGCTGGAGCAGGTCCGTGCTCAACTCCGGACAGCCATGTGCACGTATGGTGGTTATTGGACAGCCCCTTACCCCTGAACCATTCCCACTCTGCTGGTCTCTGCAAGGCACAGCCCCTGCACTCCCGTCAGAGCCAGGACCCGGAGAGCTTGGCTGTATTTCCTCCGTAGTTTGTATGCAGTTAGAATTCTAGCCGAGCCGATGAGCTGTGTGGGGCAGGGATCACTGACGTCTTTGTGCCTCGCCCAGCCCAACGGGGCCCGCTAGGCTCACCTGTAGGTCCTGCCGCAGTAAGAACGGTATTTAATAATGTGAATAACCCAGCAGCCAGTGGAGGGTTATTGCTGTCCATGGTTTGGGCCCTGAACACGCTGGTTCAATGCAAGCAGGGCTGGGGGGGCCCAGTGTGGCAGGCCCTGGCTGTATCGATGCTGTATTCTAATGGCCCCGGGCGAGTCAGCCTTTACTCTAGGGAAGGGCCTGGTGCTATTTCTGGCTTCACCCTGTCCAGGCCCCGGATCATACGGTGACTAAGTGGAGTGAGGTTCTCACTGACCTGCAGACATGGGTCGTAGCAAAAGGTCGTTGGCGGTGTTTCGAATGCAATTTGGGCCATGTCTGACATTCTACTGTCACGACCTAGCAGCAGGGCTAAGAGAGGAGGGGCAGGCTGCACTCATGGTTAATGCAGTGGGCTGGGACCCAGGAGATCTGGGTCCAGTTCCTAGTTCTGCCCCAGACTCTGTGACCCTGACCAAGTCCGTGCACCTCTTTGGGCCTTGATAATCTCCCTGTTACTGACAGGGAACCATCTGCCCTTTGTCTGTGAACAGTGAGGTCTCGGCTGGAGTCTCCAGGCGTTACTGTAATATGGATAACAACACATGCAACACCACATCTTTTGTGTCTGTCCTGCCTCTGACTCTGTAGTGACCTGCCTCGGATGCTTAGTGTCCTGTTAGATTTCATCTAATAAATGTTTCTCGCCTCCATTTCCTGTCTCGCTTCGTTCTCTCTCTACCAGCTGTGGCAAGATTTTCAAACTCAACCCGGGCAGTCAGGCTCCTAACGCCCATGGAAACCCCTGGGGAGTTGGGTGCCCACCTCTCGTTTGTGTCTCCAACTCTCCCTTCCCTCACCCCCACAGCCTGCTGTTCCAATGCTGTAACTAACTCCCCTTCCGGCCGTGCGTCGCAGAAAGCCAGACTGAAACGCCCCATTCCCTGCCGCGGGAGTTCTGTGAACCGGGCTGGCGGTTAGCGTTTGCATGGCGGACAAAGAGGTGGCTGCTTTGGGGAACCAACTCGGGACACCACAAGGGTTCTAGAGGGCAGTTGCTCAGTGATTTCCCCAAATCAGGGCTCCTTTAAGTGGTCTCAGATTGGGAGGGGAGGGAGAAATCACCAGTTACTTTGAGAAATCTTGGCCAAAATGCAGAGTAAAATTGTCCTGCAGCAGGAGAGCTCCCAAGGGGACAGAAGAGACGTGAAAAGCAAAAGGCTGTGATTACACCGTATCATGTTAATCAGCAGAATCTAATTGTTTCCTTCTGCTTCCCCATTTGGATCCACGTGTTGTCTCTTCTGAGACTGTAATCGCTTCAGGGCAGGAGCCGTCTGTTTCTAGAACGTAAGAGCGGCCACACTGGGTCAGACCAAAGGTCCATCTAGCCCAGTATCCTGTCCTCCAACAGTGGCCAATGCCAGGTGCCCCAGAGGGAATAAACAGAACAAGACAATCATCAAGTGATCCATCCCCTGTTGCCCATTCCCAGCTTCTGTCAAACAGAGGCTAGGGACTCCATCCTGGCTAATAGCCATTAATGGACCTGTCCTCCATGAACTTATCTAGTTATTTTTGAACGCTGTTATAGTTTTGGCCTTCACAAGTTAATATCCCAAATTAATTAGGGATTTTAGGTCCCAGCTGGTGACACCTCTGGGGCACTTGGCATTGGCCACTGTCGGAAGACAGGACACTGGGCTAGATGGACCTTTGGTCTGACCCAGTGTGGGTGTTCTTATGTTAAGATCTTGGCCTGTGGCTCTGACCGCTGTGACCCACCTCTGCTGAGGAGTGTTTGAGATGGAGAGCAGATGCAGAGCACCTCCTGGCCTCCTTCTTTCACCTGTAATGATGGGTCTATGAAAGGTTATGCTGATGCTTGTCACACAGCCCGGGAGACACTGAGGCTGACTGACCAATCCGAATTCACAGATTCTCCTGCGAACCTGCGTGGGTATAAAATCACCATCGGCGTTTTGGGGGTCTGGAGCGTTGTGGCGACGCTGGCTGTGATCGCGCTGAGCATTCTGGGTGAGCGTCTAGATCCTGTTTGTTTTGTGGACAGCCTGTAAACTTCCCCATGTCTCATCCCAGAGGCTTTTAATAGATTCCGAGGCCAGAAGGGACCATTATGACCGTCTAGTCTGACCTCCTGGATAACACCGGCCAGAGACCTGCCCCTATCATAATTCCTAGAGCAGGTCTCTTAGAAAAAACATCCAATCTTGATTTATAAAATTGTCAGTGATGGAGAATCCACCACGCCCCTTGGCAGATGGTTCCAGTGGTTAATTACCCTCATTTGCATGCTGGCTGTACAGGGCACTGTCGTAATTCCTGCGCTACAGAAGGGCCAAGCGAAGGCCCATAAATGGGAGGTGATGTGCCCATGGCTAAAGCATGAGTCAGCTACAACACCAGAACACAAGAGTCCTGACACCCAACTTTCCCTGCTCTAATCCACCCGCTCCCAGAGCCAGGGTTAGAACCCACAACTCCCTGGCCTGGCCCCTCCCAGTGAATTAGTTTCCTCTCTCTTCTCCCCTTGATTTTTCCCATGATCCTCGTTCTTTGGTGCTCATTTTTCACTGTGTTGTTGCCAGGCAAGAACTCTAACCGCAGGTCTCATGGCTGTTTTCAAGATTCATCTCATGAAGGACTGACAGGAGCAGCGCCCAATGCCCCCGCGAGCCGTGGTGCCCAGTGGGGAGAGGGAAACGGGGCAGAATGCGGTGCCCGTCTGAGCCACCTAGTGTCACGCCTGAGCCAGGCTCTGTGTGCGCCCATCAACAGCAGCTCCCTGGGTAACCCCAGCTCCTCCGCTCTGGGATTGACCGCTCCATTTAAAGGCCCCTGGAGAGAGACTTTCAAGCAGTGGTTGAGTGACACCTACTAGCTGAGTGTATGGTACCATGTAATAGCGTTAGTGAGGGCGGGTGCCAGTGGTGTGCCCGATCATGTGGAACAGGGTGTGCAAATGCTAATAGCTTCACTGGGGTGAATGAAAAGGGGCTGGTCATCCCTGGTGTAATTCCACTGTCCTCAAGGGAGTTCTGCTAGTACTCCGCTCCCAGCTGAGATCAGGGCCCTGTTGTGCTGGGTGCTGCACGGACACACAGGGAGAGGCAGTCCCTGCCCCAGCTGAGATCAGGGCCCCGTTGTGCCGGGTGCTACACAGACACACAGGGAGAGACAGTCCCTGCCCCAGCTGAGATCAGGGCCCCGTTGTGCCGGGTGCTACACAGACACACAGGGAGAGACAGTTCCTGCCCCAGCTGAGATCAGGGCCCCGTTGTGCCGGGCGCTGCACAGACACACAGGGAGAGACAGTCCCTGCCCCAGCTGAGATCAGGGCCCCGTTGTGCCAGGCGCTGCACAAACACACCGACAGTCCCTGCCCCAAAGCTGGCAATCTACACGGATCAGGCACCCAGTGAAAGGGGGAACTGAGGTACAGGGACGGGACATGACTCACGTAAGGTCACCCAGGGGGTCTGTGGTGCAGCCGGGAACAGAACAGAGATTTCCTGAGAGCCAGTCTGTTGTCCAAGCTGCTGCGCCAGGCAGCCTCTCAATGGAAGCACCTAATTCAGCCATTAACGGCGTCTCCTGCTTGTCTCCTCTAGAGGGCGCTGGCTGCAAAATCTGTCCCCCGGACTGGCTGCCACATGGTGCCAAATGCTACTGGTTTTCCACAGAGAGTAAAATCTGGGCCAGGAGCCGCGAGGACTGCTTAGCGAGGAGCGCTCGCATGGTGATGATCCAGGAGCAGGATGAGATGGTAAAGTGAGAAACAGGTGGTGGCGGGATGTGTGTGTTAATCTTCACCTGGAAAGATGGGGGGTGTCCATGAATATCCATTTTACGCTGATTTTTAAAACGATAAAATTACCCCAAGGCCACTTTTCGCAGTTCCACTTTATTTTATTGTCTTTGTTTAAAAAAGCAATAACCCAGCTTTGACCTGTTTGGGAATGTCCTCACTCGCTTGTCTGTCTGTCAACTGTTCTATTGGATTATGTCCCTAATGTGTTGCAGAGAAGCTAAATCCGTGACCCTGCAAACACACTTGTGCACACACTTAGTTTTATCCTAGGACTAGTCCCACCGAAATTCCTGTCCCTATTTTTGTGGGTTTCCGATCACATTTTCCTATCTATTTATTTAAAGCTTCTCTCTCCTGTTGCTGGGGAAAGAAGCTCTAAACAGCCACAGGAAACTGAATAACTGAGATCTACAGGTTGATACAGTGAACCTGACTATACACCAAGTGCTGCCAAATGCCCAATGGAAACGCACTGAAAACCCCCCAGCTTTGAGTTCGTCAGCCTAGGTGTGACTGAGCCCTGGAAAGCCAAGCAGATGAGCTGGGAGCGGCACACTCAGGCTGCACCCAAATGAGATGCTGATTGTGCCGGATATGGCTTGCGAGGGCTCTGGACTCAGCTCCCCGGCAGCAGGGTTGGATGTGTCCATGGGCTGCATGGATTTGGCTCTTTCTTGACTGGAAAGGGAGGAAACCCTCCACGTGATCGCTTCCCACCCCTGGGGGCACTGGCGTGAGCTGTCTCAGAGTGGACTGTGCAGATCTCCATACTATGCTTGTCCCCTCTCCCTCGCCGCTTTGAGCAGCAAAATAGTGATCAACTGCTGACATGGAAAGTATCGTCCTTGGTATCTGTCAGTACCATTGAGATGGCTGGGGAAGTTCACACCCCCTCAGAGCTGTCCGGAGCGGAGGACCTGTACATATTTTCAAACTTGGGGCTGAAGTCTCAAGCTCCAGTGTCTCCCGGAGGGGCTGAAGCCCAGAGCCCCGAATGGAGGAAGGGGGCATGGAGGGGCTCCGGGAAATACTATTTGAGAATTTAACCTGGTGCTCAGGTAGCAATCGAACATCAGGTGCTAGCGTAACCCACTGGCCATTGTCGTTACGTGTCCTGCTCCGTGCTTCATCCATGGAGAATGTGAATCTGTTACAAATCCGCTTGCAAAGCAGCTGGGAGTCCCAGCGGGTTCTCTCCCACAAGTGCCTCTCTCCTACTTACAGGAGTTCCTGGGGAACAGCATTCAAGAGAAGTACCTCGTCTGGACTGGCCTCAGTGCGAACGTGACCGGGATGAAATGGACCTGGGTGGATGGATCCTTGTTAAATCAGACGCTGTGAGTTGCTTTTCTGGATGGTTGCTGAGTTATGTAAGGCAGGGGGCGGGCGTCCCTTATTATTTGAGGCCAAGACTTTCAGAAGCGATGAGTGATTTTGGGGTCCCGGCTGAGACAGCCTAAAGGGCCCAGTTGCCGGTAGGTGCTGAGCACCCTCCCTCTGATAAACAGGGGTCTGATGTTGGGGCCCCCAAATCACTCAACCCATTTTTGAAACTCTAGGGCACAATTTTCAAAAGCATCCAAGTGACTTGGGCATTTAGTGTCATTGACCATCAATGGGACGTAGGCTCCTAAATCACTTGGGCACCATTTGAAGATGCTACACCTTGGCCCTAAGTCTTAGGAAGGTTGATATGCAGCATCCCAGGGAAGAGCTTTGAGTGACCCTCCCCTTCCCCCCCCCCAGCCGCCATTCTCAGTCAGAAGATGCTGGAACGGGGAGATCCACCCCATGAGAATGTGCCAGGGCTCCATGAGGTTTGTCTTTGTGATTTCCAGATCCTTTGTGCTCCAGTTACAATTAGCGACAAGGTTTCACCAACACCAGTCTGGGTCTAGACACACAGAACAGCTCTGCTGTCAGTGACCTGCATTAACAAGACCCCTTGAGTGCCACGAGGGCAACCAATGACTCTTCCCTTGGTCCGGCAGGTTCCCCGTGAAAGGATCTGCTGAAGAGAACAGCTGTGGGGTGATCAAAGGGAGTCAGATCCAGTCGGAAACCTGCAGCGGTGAATACAGATGGATTTGCCAGAAGGACGCCATCCAAATAGACAGCGGAACTAGCGATCTGTAGAGCGCTGCCAATCTGCAGAGATCCGCTTTATATCCGTGCGATATTTTTGCAGATCGGATGCAGATATTAATTTTGTATCTGTGCAGGGCTGTGGCAGTCTGCAGTTGTAGAGCCGAGAGGTAACAACCCCTCGCTCTAACGTGCAGCGCTGAGATTTTTAAAGGGGCCTGTATTTTATTTTCTATTAAGTGCTCAGCTGCAACATAGGATCCCAAACTTTCAAAGACTGACACCTGTGCTTCACTTTAATCACCTACGTAGCCCTCTTTGCAGGAACCAGACAATGACTCAGGCCCAGACCGTCAAAGCTAATTAGGTGCCTGGCTCCCAGTAGGGGGTAAGCACTTAAATACCTCTTGAGGAGATAGAAGGGTCTGGGCCCTTCTGCCTCAGTTTCCCCCTGCTGGCCCCTTGATGCTGCTTCCAGGCTGGGGCACTCAGGGTCTTCAGACTCTGGGGAGAGGCAGCTTCTGAACATGGCCAGCTCTGCTCTGTGCTGTCAAGGGAGGGCTCAAACTTCAGAGCTAAAACCTTTGCCTTCTCCCATGTCTCTGCCACCCCCCTGCTGCTCACCCCACCGGGCTGCTGGCCAAGGGGGGAGATGGAAGCAGCAGCCATAAAGGAGTTTGGGGCCCTGCAGTTATATCCCCTCCTTGATAGGTTGTTTAAAGCCGAAAAGGAGGGGACTGAACTGGTGGGGCCTGAGCACCATTAGCCCTTAGAGAAGCCACTGTCCCAGTGACACGTGGACGGGCCCAGGTCGCGAGAGGCTGTTCTACACACACGCCTTGTCTATAGGGCCTGTGTGACCCCACTTGGCAGCTGTAGATGTAAGCAGAGTCAGGATGAGCTCTACCCTGACATCTGGTGGTGAATTGTGGCTAGTTGTGGAAAAGAACTTCAGGGGCTGATATTATTTGCATAGGCACACCCACTCGCCTAGCATCAGCCCACAGCAGCCCAAATGGTCACTTGGGCTGCTGTGGGATCCCCAGTTTCTCTGTTATTGGGGTAGGAAGAATAAAGTCTTGTTACCCTGATTATGTGGATCAAGGACAGTGGAACTGTTTTATGACAGAGGGACGCGCCATCAACTAAGTAGCACTCGCTAGACAGGAGACATGGTTTCCAAAACCCAGTGAATGGAGAGAGGCTGCGGATAGAGAGTTGTACTTGTTGGTATGGGTCCCTTTTGAAGGTGTGAGACATCAATTGCATTTTTTCATCTCTCCACTGTGGAATATCAGAGCTAATTTTGATTCCATTAGGAGTCTAGTTACAGACTGCTGAGCTGAATTCACTTTGGGCCAATGGTGCACCGGCAGTGATTACACTGGTACAATTTCCCTGGTCATTGTCTGGACATGCTTAATCTGGTTTAAGAGCAGTCTTTTGCAGTTTAGTTTAAACCTGCTTCTAGGAAATATCTGCTAAACCAAAAACAAACCCTGCCATTCAAAGTAAGAGCCAGCCAGGGGTTTGTTCTGGGCCGCAGGTTTCACCAGACCAGTTCCACTTATCCCAGCACAACTTTCCATGTAGACAGAGCCTGCCCCCAGGGAGAGTCTTGTCTCAACCCATCAGCCAAAGGCTGGCCTGAGCCTGAAGCAGGGGATGGGAGGAACAATTAAGTTGCTTCAGGGCAAGTGACTGACAGAAGGTGGGTACAGGGGAGAAAAAGCTGAATGGGGAAAGGAGGGAGAAGAGACTGAGACATGGATTGGAGATCGAGGAGACTGAGGAAGGCTGGTCTTGCTGTTAATGCACTGGGCTGAGACTCAGGTGATCTGTCTTCAATTCCCCATTCTGCCACAGACTCCCTGTCACTGCCTCTCACTGTGCCTCAGTTTCCCTATCTGTGGAATAGGGACAGTTTGCCTGGTTAGACCATAAGCTCTGCAGAGCAGGGGCTGGGTGTGTCTGCACTGGAGCTGGAAGGTGTAATTTCTGGCTGGAGCAGACATACCACCCACACTAGCTGCGATTGAGCTGCCATGCTAAAATAGTGTAGCTGTGGCAGCAGGAGGGACCATCCAACTCAAGTACCTATCCAGGGTTTTGGCTGGACTGTACTCTGGGCAATTAGCCCCTCCCACCACCAGGGCTACACTATCTATTTTTAGCACTCAAGAGTGGGTATGTCTCCTCAAGCTGCCAGTTACATCTTCCAGCTCCAGTGTGGATGTATCCAGTGTGTGTCTGTGCAGCGCCCGGCACAATGGGGCCCTGATCTCAGCTGGGGCAGGGCCTGTCTCTCCCTGTGTGTCTGTGCAGCGCCTGGCACAACGGGGCTCTGATTTCAGCTGGGGCAGGGACTGTCTCTCCCTGTGTGTCTGTGCAGCGCCCAACACAACGGGGCCCTGATCCCAGCTGGGGCAGGGCCTGTCTCTCCCTGTGTGTCTGTGCAGCGCCTGGCACAACGGGGCTCTGATTTCAGCTGGGGCAGGGCCTGTCTCTCGCTGTGTGTCTGTGCAGCGCCTGGCACAACGGGGCCCTGATCTCAGCTGGGGCAAGGACTGTCTCTTGCTGTGTGTCTGTGCAGTGCCCAGCACAGCGGGGCCCTGATCTCAGCTGGGGCAGGGACTGTCTCTCCCTGTGTGTCTGTGCAGCGCCCAGCACAACAGGCCCTGATCTCAGCTGGGGCAGGGGCTGTCTCTCCCTGTGTGTCTGTGCAGTGCCCAGCACAACGGGGCCCTGAGCTCAGCTGGGGCAGGGACTGTCTCTCACTGTGGGTGGGAGCTAAGCCTTCTCTATGGGCCATTACTTAGATTGTGGGGTTTTTGGGTAGAGATCATCTTCATAGTCTGTGTTTGTGCAGCACCTAGCACAGTGGGGTGCTGGCCCACGGCTGGGATTCCTAGGTGCTACCACAATACAGATAACGCAACAGGTATTTAAATAGCTAAACATGACGTTGTGTCAGAGATTTTACTGTCTAACAGGGTTTCACACACACAATTTCACTTCCTAACCTGACTGTCTACTGAGGTGGTTGGCCAGGTAATTAAGGAAGCTGCAGTGGCTTGCCTGCTTGGGGGGATTTGGAAGTGCCAGCTGGGTTTTATTGTTTTCTGTTTCTGTTTGAGCTAGAAAAAAACAAGCCCTCCAAGCCGTCTAAAGCTTCCCCCAGTGCTCGACGGCGGCTGACGGACTGAACAGGAGAAGCTTTGAACACAAGCCTTGTTCAGCGGCTTTCAGCTGCAGGGAGGATGGTTGCTGGAGCTGAGTGTGAGGTGCTGTTTTCCCAGGGGGGGTTGTGTGTCTTCCACTGAAACTACAGGCAGATTTTCCAACTCTTCAGCATTGCAGCGGGAGAGAAAAAAGCAGTTTTTTTCCCCACAGAAAACTTCAAATTTTGGGTGAAAAACTTGAAGCCTGAACGAGGGTCCCCAACCTTCCAGCATGGTCCTGGAGGCTGCAGGAATTAAAGATTAACCTTGAATTAAAGATTATGTCCTGTGTTGAAACCTCCAGGAAAACGCCCAACCAAAACTGGCAATTTAGAATGGTTTGCACTGAACTAGTGCAATTTAGAGCTGCCACGGTTCTTCGTGGGAGTTTTAGTTTGGGCATCCCAGCCTGAAAAAATTTAGAAGACGGAAAAAGTCAGTTTTACAGATAAATTAAAAAAAAAAAGTCATTCTCATTTAAAAAAAAAAAAACCCAGATGTTTGGGTTTGGAGTTTTTTTATTGGAAATCTTCACAGCAAACTAAAGTTCTTCTTTCCTTCAAAAAGCCATTTTTCATTTAAAAACATCAAAGATAAATTTCCAACCATCTCTACAATACTGTAGTCTTTTAACAAGCCAGCCATCTCATTCCCTTCCCTCCCTGCCCCCATGCAACGCAGCTGGAAGGGAGCCAGCTCGGGTGCCCTAAATTGTTAGTTTAGATCACTCCACTGCTCCCAGACATATTGAAGTAGCAACAATCACACGGTAACTCATGTGAACTCTTTGGGGAGTGTGACACAGTGGGGGATTTTCTTAGTGTTCTGCATGAGTGCTGTGTGTGCCTCAGTTTCCCCGGTGTGCTACATGTTTAACGAGGTGGTGGGAGAGGGGGGTTGTTGTTGCCAAGGCCCTGGACAACAGCCTGGAGATTGGGTACCCGAGCAACTGGTGATTGGAGGCCCATCCCATCTTGGACGGCAGCTGGTTCTGGCCAGTGGTGGGAACAAAGGCTGATGGAAGAGAGAGGGCCCAGGTGACCTGTTTGCCTGGGACTGAAGACAAAGGACGGAGGAGGGGCTGTTGGGGAAGGTGATGATACAGGATGGTCGGCTGGAAGGAGGGGGCTACTGGACTGGGGCCAAAGAGCAGCTTGAGCTACCAGGCCGTGGGACAGACCCAGATGGATGGGGCTGGGCGTTTCTAGCTCCAAAAGACCTGAGAACTTTGTGTGCTGGGTTGAGGCATTCAATAAATCCTGTGGTTTTACGCTGGCTGAGTCACTGCGGGCTAGAGACAAGGTTTGCATTGTTCCCTCTGCGGGTGGAGGCCCTCGGGGTGCAGAGCGAGTGGAGGGGGCCCAGGCGAGAGACAGGCATGCAGAAAGCTCAGAGAGGTGTGGTTCCAGGAGGTGCTGGAGCGCAGGGCTTAACCCCCGAGAGGGAGTGGACCCCCGAGAAGGACTGTCACATGAAGGGGATTCCTCCCAGGGACCGTACGGAGCCCAGAGAGCACAGGGCTTAGTGCTAAACAGCTGCCCAAGGCAGACAGATCCCACGATTAGCTTTTCCTCTTGTAAGGCACAACGGGCCAGAGCCGCGGTGAGGGAGTAACGCCACCGTCTGACACAAGGGGCGGCGCTGCCAGGAAATCCCCCCTGAGCAATGCTGCGGAGTAGCGATTGCACAATGGGCATCGGTGCTGCCCCAATGCCGTTGGCTGACACCTCCCCCCCTGCCCCAAGATATGAGCCTCTGCGTGTCCCCGGTGCTCAGTCGGCAGCTGCAGAAGGGAGCAACCCCACCCCATCCCCAGGCCGGCGCGTGCTCCATCCTGCACAGAGCAGCTGGCTGCAGAGGGATGAGCTGGGGCCTTGATGCTGCAGTTAGTGCTGGATGGGGGGGAGGGGTGATGCTGGGGTCTAGGTTGGGGCTCCCAGAGCATAAGTGTCCAAGAGAGGAGGCTGCCCCCCTGCCCACATTCCTGTTCGCCCCACCTGCCCAGTGGAGAACCAGAACCTCCCTCCTTCCTGTGTCCCCCCTCCCTCAATGGAGGAGACACCCCCTGCCCAGATGCCCCCTCAAGCCCTCTAATGGACAACTCCCCCAGCCACCTGCACCTCCCACAAATGCAGGCACCTCCCCCTGCCCAGATCTTATGGGACTACTCATGGTAGTAGCGTTAAGCACGTGCACAGGTCTTTGCCGGATCAGGGCCCTGGGCTGTGAGCAGCGGTAGGCTGGGATGGTCTTATTGTTATATACAATGTGCGTGCAGCACCCAGCGCCATGGGGCTCCAATACCTGGTGGGGGGCTCTAGATGCTACCATAATACACACAGACTAAATGCACAGTTCTGAATCCGGTGGCTTTAGCTGTCTTCCACAGCTTCCCTTTCTGCGTGGGGGTTGTGCGGTGTGAAATCAGAGGGCTTTCTCATTAGCTCTGCTCTGTGGGGGAGGGGTGAATATTACATTTGTTATGTATTTGGTTGGGGTTTGGTTTTACCCACACTCCACCCCCAGTGGTTGCTTCTCTATCCAGAGCTCTGGGTCACTGTGCATTTGAAAACAGCCACACAGGAAGTACAAGGTAAGCAGGAGTGCCGGCAGCTACTCCGCCGCCCTAGGCGGTGGAAGGTCCTGCCCCCAACAGGGGCGGCGGAAGATCCCGCCGGCAAAATGCCGCCCCCAACCGGCGTGGCCGAAGATCCGGCCACTGTGGTCACCGCCCCCCCAAATTCCGGTGCCCTAGGCGACCGTCTAGGTCGCCTAATGGGTCGCGTCGGCCCTGAAGGTAAGGCTGGGAGTCTGGAAACGCTAACTCACATTCACAATTTCCTCGGGTCAGGGATCTCATCGGTTTCAATGCCACCACAGCAAAGCTGCGTATTTGCGAGATCAAGGCCTGCAAATTAGACCCTGTTGAATTTTTTTTTCAAATGAGAAATGGGGTTTTGATGATGTTCTTCACCGAAACATTCATTCTCATCTTTTTTTGTTTTTAATGACATTTAAGAAAAAATTGGTTTTCCCATTGCAAAATTGGAGGAGAAATCCCATTTTTTCTGTTTTTGTTTTGTTTTGTTTTTTAGCCGGAAAAAAAAAAGGGAAGAATTTTTTTAAGGGCAGTGGAAAAAAAAGTGAGTAGATTTTCCTCCCGACTTTCTCTCACTTCATTTAAGCTCTTTTGCAACTTGGAAAAAAAGAATTTTTTTTTTAAAGTGTGTATGATTCCACACCACACCGCCCACCATACAGAAAAGAAAAATTTAAAAATGAAATTTTGTCAAAAAATAAAAATTGCAAACAATGTCTCTGACATATTTTTCCCCTCAAAACACTTTTTAGATCCTGCACTTATGCACGTGCTTAACTTTACTCCTGGGAACAGCCCCTAGGACATCAGTGGAATTACTTGCACTAGTATAAATTAAGCACATGCATACATATTTCCAAACTGAGATCATTAATTTTTTCAAGCAGCTCTGTTGAATACTGAGTGAAGCTGCAACACTTCCTCTGCAGGGTCACTGATATAGCAGGGACCTGACCCACTCAACTGGGAAAATCCCCCGATCGCAGATCCCACATTTTCTGCAGGCAGCAGGTCAGTGTAGACGCTGCCTATGCCAAAGGGAGGGTTCCCCAGTTGGGGTAGGCAATCCCTCCCCATGAGGCGATAGCTAGGTCGATGGAAGAACAGTGCTGTCTACACAGGGGCTAGGTTGGTGTAGCTGTTTTCTCTCAGTGGTGTGGATTTTTCACACCCCTGACAGACTATTTTTTACCAATACCCCCGCCCCTTTCAGACAGACGATCAGTTGCGGTAGGAAGGGCCCCAGATCTGGGCTGTTGTGACCCGTGGGGGTGGGATATAAGGGGTGGGGCTATGCAGATCAGTTGTTTTTTCCCATGCAGTCACTGATGACATAAGTACGTCATCCTGTGTGTTTGTTTCACTTCTGTAGAGCTGCTGCAGGGGTTGGGGTAAGTGGCGGCTCTGCTGTTACAGGGGCTTGGGCGAAAGGGGCAATCAGCCTAGGGAGGGACCAGAGGGGACAGCGAGCTCCGTAGACAGCCAGGGTGGCTGCGGGGGGTGGGGCTGTTAGGGCACGGAGAGAGGCAGCATGTGGGTAGGGTGACCAGATGTCCTGATTTTATAGGGACTATCCCGATTTTTGGGTCTTTTTCTTATATAGGCTCCTATTACCCCCCACCCTCTGTCCCAATTTTTCACACTAGCTGTCTGGTCACCCTACGTGTGGGGCTGTTACCGGAGTGGCTCTGAGCACCCACGGGCCTTGTTTTCTTTATAGGCTTTTTAACTTGTTAGTTGACTGCCAGTCAACTCAGATTAGCTAAGCCAACAGATCTGCAAAGGGGGGTCGGGGTCCAGACTCTCCCCAGTCGTTTGTTGTTTGACTCTGGTGGTGGTTAATGGCCGCGAGCTAAAACAGGAAACAAAACTTCAGGCTTGCCTAGATTCAGGGCTTGTTTGTGAAGGAAAATGGCACCGACAGCGTGAATTTAAACAGCTTGTTAAACCCCTGCAAATGCTCTTAGTTTGGTTTAAAAGCAGATTTTTTTTTTCTGGTTTAGCTCAGCTCCTTTGGGAACAGGTTAATAGGGTGTTAACACAGGCGTTCACACTGGTTTAATGGAAGTGGTTGTGTTAATCCAGTGCAAATTTGTGTGTCGGGTTAGGCGGAGAAGGGGCCTCTAGCGGTTTGGAAGTTAGCAGAAGAAGGTGGGGGCTGTGGGAGGGAACGTGGGTGTGTTGATAAATGTCAGCTCGATATTAAGGAATTTGTGAGCGTCTGAGGAGCAAGGTTGTGGATTTTTTCCTCTGTTTCATGAGAAACACCAATAGGGGGAAACAAAAACAAACAAACAAAAAACAACCCCGAGGAGTCCATGCCCAAATAAATGTGTTAGTTTCTAAGGTGCCACAAGGACTCCTCCTTTTTTTTTCCTTTTTTTCTTTTCTGAAACAGACTAACAGGTTTCAGAGTAGCAGCCGTGTTAGTCTGTATCCGCAAAAAGAAGAACAGGAGTACTTGTGGCACCTTAGAGACTAACAAATTTATTAGAGCATAAGCTTTCGTGGACTACAGCCCACTTCTTCGGATGCATATAGGGCTAACAGGGCTACCACTGAAACCTGTCACCAATAGTGGAATTTGCTTTTAAGGGGATATACTAGTTGTTTGAGCACTTCATTTCCTTGGGCCTGGTTTCTCTTGCCCTGTGCTTCGTGGTGGGGGTTATTTTAATGCAAAGTGAGACTAAAGGGCCCCCAGGCGGGTGTAGTACCATTGGATATCCACTTCGCTCTGTGTAGAAGAGATAACAAGGAGCGGGCCGCCGTGGATCAGGCCGTGAGTGTTAGGAGCTAGTGGGGTGACAGCACTGAGCCAATGGCTGAATGAGGGTGGGGCCACATGGGGACTGGGGAGGAGGCTGCAGAGACATATAGGGATGGGGATGCTGGGACAGGGGAAGATGTGCCTGACTGAATGGCAGAGGCTTGGGGTCAGCCAGGGTCTGCATGGGGGAGGCTCCACAACTCTCTAACAATCCCCCCTCCCCCCCAAAAAAAAACCCACCCCAAACAAACCCCTGTTCCATACTTCTCCCACTCACACCCAACAACCATCCGGGTCACTCCAGGCTCCTTCCCTGTCCCTCAGCTCCTTCGTTACCCCTGACTCCCCCAAGCCTTTGCACTGCTTCTGACGGGTGTGGGAAATACATTTCTGTACTGTAATTTAAATAAATTACTCAAAGTTCTGTGCTAATATGCCTGGTAAGGAATCTATTTGTCAAAAAACAAAAAAATTACCAGAATCTTTTTTTTGGTCTGTATTGTTACAGCTGTACTTGCTGACAGATGTTTTGAAATAAATGACCGAAATAATTGAAACTGGTGTGATTATATTGTTATTTTGACAAATAAAATATGCAGAATATTGTAGAATTTTAAAATATTGTGCGCAGAATTTTTAATTTTGGGGGGCAGAATTCCCCCAGGAGTACTTGTTATGCAAAATTCTTTTGATATTTTGACCTGTGAGTGCCCAGTTTGAGATGCCTTAAAGGGGCCTGATTTTCAGAAAGTGATAAGCACCCACAAGGGAAATCAGTGGGACCTGTGCATGTCCAGCACCTCCGGAAATGATGTCCATGGCGTCTCAAATTGGACACCCCAAAATCAGAGGCCACTGCTGAAAACGTGGCTGTTTTTTATCCAGCATGTCTCTTAATTCCTCCCTTACTTCTTACCCCAAATTGGGCTTGCACCGAATCACAGATAACGAAAGCTGCTCCAGCCAACCACTCTCTTGTCTCTAACAGGCCTGATCGCAAGCGAGCAGTCGGCGCACGGAAATCCAAGAGCCTTGGTAGTTGTGACAATACACTGTGACCCTGGAAGGAAGTGCTGTGGGGGCCTCACCTATTACAGCAAAATGGGTAGCTAGCAGCCGCCCAGGGGCAGCGCTCCCTCACAGAGGTTGCAAGATCAAAAAGGCCTTTACTTCCAGTGTGGAAAAGATCAGCTAGTGCACAGGTGAGTGAGCACCTTAATTCGTCATCACTTGGAGTTTTTGCACTGAGACTGTGCCCTGGTCTACACTTAAGAATGATCAGGCCTAGCTGCGTTGCTCAGGGCTGTGATAAATTTCACACCCTGTGTGAGGTGGTTATGTCAGCCTAACCCTGTGTAGACATGGCTCGGTCAACGGAAGAATTCTTCAGTCAACCTAGCTACCACCTCTCGGAGAGGAGGATTAGCTACACGCAGTGGTTCTCAATCAGGGGTACGTGTGATACGCAGAGGTCTTCCAGGGGTACGTCAACTCATCTAGACATTTGCCTGCTTTTACAACAGGCTACATCAGTGGTCCCCAACCTTTTTCATCTGCCGTGCGCCGGACGACGAGCCACGGAGGACCATGGCCGGCGGAGGCGCGGTGGCAACATCAATAGGTGTGGCCACCGAGAATCAGTGGCATTTTGGTGGTGACGCCTCTGGATGCAGCTGCTTCTCGGCAGCATTTCGGCGGATGCTCGTCCGCCGGCCAGTACGCGGGCACACATAGATGCCCCGGCGGGCGCCATGGCGCCCACGGGCACCGCGTTGGGGACCACTGGGCTACATTAAAAAGCACTAGCGAAGTCAGTACAAACTAAAATTTCATACAGACCATGACTTTTTTACACTGCTCTGTATACTCCACACTGAAATGTAAGTACAATATTTATATTCCAATTGATTTTTTTTTTTTTTTTTTATAATTCTATGGTAAAAAAGAGAGAGTCAGCAACTTGTCGGTAATAGTGGCTGTGACACTTTTGTGTGTTTATGTCTGACTTTGACAGCAAGTATCTTTTAAGTGAGGTGAAACTTGGGGGTGACATATCAGCTCCCCTAAATTCCCTGTAAGCCAAGGTATGTGGCTTGGCAGCTGTCCAGCAGCAGTTCAGCTGTCCCTCCCCCCACTGCTGTACTGCTCCTGCCTGTCAGGATGTCCCCCTGCTCCGGACCCCCTCTCCACAAAGCAGAGGAGGGGACAGGGCTCGGGAACAGAATGGGGGGGGGGGAGGGGGAGCTTGCTGGAAGCTGTTGCTTCCTGTCTGAACTGACTGATCTGCTTAAAAGGGCAATGAACTTGAAGTGGGGTCAGCGTACTTAAAGGGGCAATGCATGTCTGTCTCTCACTCATGCATGCACCCCCCAGCACTTTGGAAAGTCAGCACCTGCGCAGCTGTGCATGTGCTGTCAGGAGGAGGGAGCGGTGCGCTCCAGCTGGATAGCGTGGGCTCATCATCATGCTCAGTTTTTGCAGGGAAGTGTTTGCAGTCACTGCCCTGCATCTATTGTGTTTCCTCCTTCCTGCCTCAGTCCATGCTGCCTTGTAGAGTGTGAGGCCACATTAACAACAGCGTATTAACCCTTGAGGGCTCAGCCGAGTGCTAGTTCATCATTTAACAGCAAGGCATTCCCTGGGAAATATCCCACCTTCTGACTCCACCACCTCAACCAAGCTTCACACTCCTCATTGCTGTGTACAATATTAAACTGTTTAAAATTGTTTAAAACTTATACTTGCGTCTGAAGAAGTGAGGTTTTTACCCACGAAAGCTTATGCCCAAATAAATCTGTTAGTCTTTAAGGTGCCACCAGACTCCTTGTTGTTTTTGTAGATAAAGACTAACACGGCTACCCCCTGATACTTAAAACTTATACTGTATATGTATATAATGTCTTTTGTCTGGTGAAAAAAATTTCCCTAGAACCTAACCCCCCATTTACATTAATTCTTATGGGCAAATTGGATTCACTTAACATCGTTTCGCATAAAGTCGCATTTTTCAGGAACAGAACTACACCGTTGAGTGAGGAGTTACTGATCTGTTTTCTGAGCTCTCCCAAATGCCCCCTAAGGGCTGTAGCTGTAGCTCAAAGGGGGGACTTATTTATTACACATGAGATGCACGAGGGAGTGCTCACAGCGTAGATACAGCCACAAAACTCTCCTGAGCCATTGTGGCAATCTGCTTGGTATGCTGACTTCCGGCAGTTTGAATGATTTTCACCTATTCTGAAATGTCACTGTAATTTAATTTAATCCATCCTGTTTTAGCCTGGCATATAAGAACTGGTCAGACACTGCCACCTACTGGAGAAGCCTTTGAAAGGAAAGAACCTAGAGCTGTGATTGTTACAGCTGACCCAGAAAAGTTGGTCAGGAGACACGGACGTTGTGGTTCCCAGCCAGTTCTGTTCTGAGAGCAAAAATGGAGACGATTGCCGTTCAACATCAACATCTTGACCTAGAGAAGCAGGAGTCAGGTAATTTGACAGTCCCTCCTGCCTCTTCTTTTTCTTTGTTGGGGGTGGGGAGGAAACGTGGTCTCAGCCGGGATCGGTTCCTGAGTGTCAGGGATGGGTCCAACTTTCACCGGGGTGAGGAATCATTGTGGGAGTTTGCAGTGTCTCAGCACCTTTCAAAGTAAGCCAAAAGAATTCCAGACAGAGCTGAGACAGAACAGAGACACCACAGAACGAAAGGGTGTTGGATATTTCGGGCCAGATCCTCAGCTGGCGTAAAAGTCTAGAGTCCATGTCTCCTTCTGCTGTGATTTGTTGCTACTTGGGACTTGTCTTTACCTTGGCAGGGGAAAAATTGATTTGGCCGGAGACCCAAAGCACCAAGTCACCCATCCAGCTAGAGGAAAGCATTCTGTATCGTGACCAAGAGGGTAAGCCAAATTACAACATAAGTATTTAGGCCAATGGCTGCATGCGTTGCGTGTCTTATCTCTGGCAATAACCTGCAGCGTTGTGTGCGTCGATGTCAAAACGAGAGTTCCTCATTTGAATGTTAAATGTTTCTTGTTACGCCAGTCAGGGTTAATGTTGAGATGTCATAAGTCAGGGACATCTCTCACACTCTTGGAGCACGGACCATCTCTTAATAGAGAGAGTATCTTGTAGTTTCCCTGGCCCAAACACAATCCCACAACATCCTTGTGGTAACTACAGCAATTACTTTCCTGGAAAAGTAAGAGTAGAGAAGTGCTTAGGCCAGAATTTTCAATGGTCCTCAGCCAGATTTTCAGAAGACCTCAGCACTAGAGCTACTTGGAAAATGTGTGTGTGGGAGGGAGGTGGAGTGTGTGTGTTTTTGTTTCTTTGGGTTCCACCCCCCAGCAGAAGACCTTTTATTTGGGGGGATAGGGTGGGAGGCAAAAAATCAAAACCCAACATGCTTTGATTTGGAAATTCTGCCATGGTGCCTTGTGGGAGTTGTAGTTCGGGTACTTCATGCCCTCATTCCCCTGTATAGGCCCAGCTGCCTGGTTGAACTACATCTCCCATTAAGCACTGTGGTCTCCCCTCTCGGAGAGGGGAGGTGGTGCGTCAGGGGAGATCGAGTGCTTCCATGCGCCCATTCTCCTGCATGGGCCAGGCTTTAACTACAGCTCCCATGAGATGCTGCAGCAGCATTTCCAAACCAAAATAATTCTTTTTTCAGGCATTCAGTTTTTTTGATGAAGAATCAAATTTTTCTGTGGAAAATTTTCCATCTAAACCGGGGTCTTTTAACAAACTTTTTTTTTTTTATGCTAAACATGTCTGCTTCCTTTGGAAATAGATTTCTGTTTGGAAATGTTGCCACAGTGCCTCATGGGAGTTATAGTTTGGTTACCTCATGTCCCCATTCTTTATGGGTTGGGCTCTGCATCTGGACTACATCTCCCATGATGCACCACAGTCGGAGACTCCCTGATGCACAACTTCCCCTTGCAAAGAAGGGAGACCCTGATGCATCATGGGAGCTGTAGTCTGGTTAGGGAGCACCTCCTATAGAGAGAAATGGGAGCATGAGATGCTTGAACTACAACACCCATGAGTCACTATGATGGTATTTCCAAATAAAAATAGTTTTGCTGTTGATATTTTTTGGGGGGGTGGGGGTGGGGAGGGAGGAGTGAAAAATCAAAAATTTCCTAGGAAAAGTTTGATTAAAACTTCTTTTTTTTTTTTCTATTTTTTTCAACTATCCAAGGGATTAAAAAAGCCATTTTCAGACCAGCTCTACTATTGATAGCTGAGTGGCCTGTATCGAATTTTCACTCTTGTTCCCCTTTCTCAACGTTAAGGGTTAACTGCAAATCAGCCAGGTTTTATTTTTGTTTTGTTGGCTAATAAGTCTGGTGACTGGCTAGTCCCTCCGCTAGAACAGCCCTCGGGATTCATGGCTCTTTCTCTTTCAGTTCCTGTGTGTAAATGTGGGAAGGCCACTTGTCTCAAAGTCGTAACTGGAATCGCAGGCATAACTGTGGCTATAATTCTCATCGTTTTAGCAGGTGTGTGGCCACCTTTACTTCCCCCGGTCTTTGCGTTCTCTGAGCGCTGGGATTGCTACAAACTCACACATTGTCCTCCTGGCTTCTGGCTGTGGAGGTTCTGCTTTGCTCCGCCCCAGCACGGTAGTAGCTGAGCGCCTCCCAGGGAGTGAAGGATTTAACCAGGGACATTCGTCCTGTCCCCCCGACCCTTCCCCAGGCCAGGAAATTATTACCGTCTCCATTTTAGAAGTGGGGAAACCGAGACATAGAGACTAGAGCCGTAGTTCTCAAAAGTGGCCTCTGATTAATTGTATTAGTTTGGCTGGCTGACTAGAGACCACTTAAAGGGGCCTGATCGTTAAAGGTGCTGGATACCACAACCATGAAGTCTATGGGGCCCATGGGAGTCAACCCTGCTGAGGTATCTCAAGTCAGGCAGCCGAAAAATCAAGTCTCCCCCTTGTGGGAGTCAGTGGCAGAGAGAGGATTTGAACCCAGAGCTTCCAAGTCCTAGCCCAGAGCCTTGATCACAGGACCAGTCTCTCCCATTCCAGCAGATCTCAAAAAGGCTTTAGCTAAGACACATCTTCCCCTGACCTATCCCTTTTCTTCTGTAGGGTATACGGCCACGAGGCTGTTCCCCATCCTCCACCTAACCCCTAATGTACAGCCAGTTCATCTCCGCCCCCAACTGTTGTGTCCATTTGCAGATGTAATGCACCTTGTAATGCTTTAGGAATGTTATCAGACTGGGTCAGACCCGAGGTCCACCTGTCTCCAGTCTCCGAAGATGGCGAGATACTTCAAAGAAAGATGTAACAAATCCTGCAGTAGGGAATTATAGAAAGTTTGTTCCTCACCGCCAGCGCCTGATTTCTTACAGAAATCTGCTAAAAGATGCTGCCTATTTCATGGGGTTTTGCCTAAGTGAAATTTTTAATGAAGAGTGTCTGCTTCCTATAGAAAACTTGATTCCACCCCCCCCCCCCCCATTGCAAAACCAAATGATGGAAAACCAGAAAGTTTTCAGCTGAAAGCTCATGCGAAACCTGCTTGCTTGCTCAATTGGAGCACAGCGGGAGGGGGGGGGGGGCGCGAGTCTGTCCCTAGAGCAAGGGGCCGGAGAGAGCCAGGGCCCTGGGGGGATCAGAAGGCGGGATGGGCCATCACAGGCAGCCAGCCTGGCTGCTGGCCCCGCTCCTCAAGCACTGTGCATGGTCAGGATCCTTCCTCCTCCAGCAGGATCCCTCCTCCTCCACCCTCCTGGTGGTAGAGACCAACCGCGGTTACTGCGCTAACCGTATTTTTGGTGTCCAGTCAGCAGTGCTGACCGAACACTGCACAGGTCCCTTTTCAACTGGACTAACCAGACACCTGGCAACATTCTCCTTTATGGGCTGGGTTTGCCAGCTGGACTACATCCCTACAATGTGTTATAGCCAGGAACTCCCGTGATGCAACACTTCCCATCACCAAGTTGAGAGACTGGGGTGCATCATGGAAGACGTAGTCTGACCAGGGAGCCTGGAATATAGAGAATGGGGAAATGAGGCACCCAAACTACAACTCCCACGAGACACTGCAGCAGCGTTTCCAAATCAAAATATCTTAGAGTTTGATCGCCCAAAATTCAGCGTTTTCTGCAGGGGGTGGAAACCCATTTTCTGACCAGCTGTGGTTGAAACCATGGGCTGCCTCTTTCCTTCCACAAAGCCTGAATATTTGGGGCTTATTCTGCTTCCCAGTCCAGAAGTGGAGGAGAGAATCTAACTGTTCTCACTCTCTCACTTTCAGTGCTGGCAACCAAATCCCATGTGACCAGTTCTCCTTCCCCTGCCGCCTCGTATCCAGTCTCCTGTCCAGGCCCCTCCTGCCCAGACAGCTGGATCGGGTACCGAGGAAAATGCTACTATTTCTCAGAGATGGAAGGGAATTGGACCTACAGCCAGAGCCAGTGCTCTGCACTCAACGCCTCCCTGGCTGTGATTGATAGTGAGCAGGACCTGGTAAGAAGGAAACAAATGCATAGATTATTTTTTTTTTATAGCAACCACAACACACGGAGTTTGTAATAGTCAGGAATGAGTCATGCACAGCTCAGCAAAGCCTCTGGTGCCTCTAGTGGCAGGAGGAATGGAAGTGGAATGGAAATTCTGGTAGTTGAATTTGAATCTGCCTCTTTTAATGAAGTCGTGGCAGAGATTTCACAGAAGATTGACAGGCCATGTCTATTAATAATAATAATATTTATTACTGTAGCACCTAGGGGCCCTCATCATAGACTGGGACCTCTGTGCTAGGCGCTGTACAAACACAAAATGAAAAGACTGTCCTGCCCCATTATGAATCTAGTTCTCCCCTCCTCCAACTAAATGCCTTCTCACTTTCTTCAAAAAAAATCTTAGCACATCATTTTTCATGCTTGGTCTCAGCCCCAAAGAGTCTAGTTGCTAGTGCAGGAGGAGAATAAGAAGCTTTCCCCCAAATCACAAGGCTGCTTGCGAGACGGTGATTGACCTGCTGCACATCTTATGTATTGACAATGCCTAAATTGTCATAGTGACGGGTTTGGTTACAGAGACCCCCTTGGGACTGTCACCTGACGTGCTGAATTTACCTCTGAGCCATTTTCCCTGCCAGCTTGGGACTCCAGAACCCTGCCTTGTTGAGCCAGACACGTAAGCCTGCTGCAACACAGACCCAGGTCTGGACCACGCCCCCAAAGCTGCAGACTTTAACCAAAACTGCTCAGCAGGTCACCTATCTCCAGCACCCAGTTCCCAATTGGATCCAAACCCTGAATAAATCTGCTTTACTCTGTATAAAGCTTATACAGGGTAAACTCCTAAATTGTCCGCCCTCTATAACACTGATAGAGAGATATGCACAGCCGTTTGCTCCCCCAGATATTAATCATTTACTCTGGGTTAATTAATAAACAAAAGTGACTTTTATTAAGCATAAAAAGTAGGATTTAAGTAATTTACCAAGCAAAATAAAACAAAACACGCAAGTCTAAGCCTAATACATTAAGAAACTGAATACAGATAAATCTCACCCTTAGAGATGTTCCAAAAAGCTTCTTTCACTGACTAAACTCCTTCCTAGTCTGGGCCCAATCCTTTCCCCTGGTATAATCATTGTTAATTCCAACTCAGATGGTAACTAGGGGATTTCTCCATGACTGGCTGCTCCCTTTGTTTTGTTCCACTCCCTTGTATAGCTTTGGCACAAGATGGGAATCCTTTGTCTCTCTCTGGGTTCCCACCCCTCCTTCTAAATGTAAAAGCACCAGGTTAAAGATAGATTCTAGTGTCATGTGACATGTTCACATATCCTGTGAGCCCCCCTCCATTCTTTCAGGACTGGCCCGCACATAGGCAGTGGAGGCTTGCAAGTAAACAGAGCCATCTACAGTCAATTGTTCTAGTCAATGAGAACCATCAAGATTCCAAACAACCATTAATTGCCCACACTGTGCGTAATTACAATAGGACCTCGGAGTTATACTTCATATTTCTAGCTTCAGATACAAGAATGATACATTCATACAAATAGGAGGAATATATTCAGTAGTTTATAACCTTTGTTATGATACCTTACAAGAGACCTTTTGCATAAAGCATATTCCAGTTACATCAGATTTACACTCACCATATTTCCATGACGTCACAGTCGTCTTTAGGTTTCAGAGTTGACACATCATGGTGGTGCACAGGACAGTTCATGCCACTCTCAGACCTATTAGATCAGACTCTCTGTAGACTGAGGCAGTCGTTGATGCATAAGTCACATTCTGGGCAGCTCCCCCATCTCAGAGCTATTGTCTCAGGCTCTCTGCAGACTCAGGCAAGAAAGCTGACACTGTAGAACACAATTCTTCCTCCAGCGGTGAATTCCGTGGCTGCAGATTTCATGGGGTCCTGATTGTTCTTCTACAGTAATGCAGGAAGATAATGCTTGGTGGAATTGTCTGTGGCCTTTGCATATAACTGCGTCCCCCTTTGCTTTTCTTCTTGTAAGATTTTCATGTTGCGCTTTAAAGTCAGAACGGATCCGTGGATCGGCCTCCGGAGGGAACCCGGTCAGGGGTGGAAATGGCCCAACGGTTTGGAATTCAACAACTCGTGAGTCCTTTTCTTTCTCTTCATACTGACTGTCAGGCTTTTGGTCGAAGCCATGTAAAATCCCAGCTGCGGTGGTGGCAGCCAGCCAGGGTTCTTGACCTACAATTTAGAAATGTGGAAAACCTATCTTGTGTCTCCTGTTGCCACCCATGTTCTCCCCTACTGGGTGGGAGTGGATTTCTGGGACCTGGCAAGTTGGCTTCTTATCAGAAAAGAAATCAGTGGTGTGGAGTTTGGGGATATTAAGTGTAATCGTCTCACATAGAGTAGCACCCTGAGGGGGGTAACTTTAATAACAGAGGCCTGATTCACCACTGATGTAAAACTGGGGTGTAACTCCATTGATTTCAACCCCGGGGTGAAACGGGCTGTACAGCTTTAAATCCTTTCCATTTCTAGAGCTGACAGAAATGTATTTAGAATTAAAAGTTTGCAGGTGGGGGGTATGTCAAAAAATGGCCCTTTTTTCCAAATGGAAAACTTGTGAAAAAATGTCCAGCGTGGTTCTTTTTGTAAATGTTTGAAACTTTGTATTGAAATTTTTGATCCACTTTCTTGTTTGCGTCCTGTTTCCCAGTCAGTTTTGAAAATGAAAATTGTTGTTGTTAAAAAAACGACAATTTTTGGAAGGGAAAAATGTGACCAAAAACTTTTTAAAGAAATGAAAACCAGGTCCATTTTGAGCCCTGGGGAATGAAAACAATGTCAGGAGCTCAAAAATTTGGGGGAAGGAAACTGAGTTTTCATTAACTGGAATTAGCTGGAATTGATATGCAAACTAGATACAATCAATTTAGGATTGAATAAGGACTGGGAATGGCTGAGCCATTACAAACATTGAATCTATCTCCCCTTGTAAGTATTCTCACACTTCTTATCAAACTGTCTGTACTGGGCTATCTTGATTATCACTTCAAAAGTTTTTTTTTCACTTACTTAATTGGCCTCTCAGAGTTGGTAAGACAACTCCCACCTGTTCATGCTCTCTGTATGTGTGTATATATATCTCCTCAATATATGTTTCACTCTATATGCATCCGAAGAAGGGGCTGTAGTCCACGAAAGCTTATGCTCTAATAAATTTGTTAGTCTCTAAGGTGCCACAAGTACTCCTGTTCTTTTTGCGGATACAGACTAACACGGCTGCTACTCTGAAACCTGAGTTTTCATTATTATTTTTTTAATTAGCTCTAAGGTAAAACTTTCAAAGGCTCCTAAGTGACTTAGATGGCTAAGTCCCACTTTCAAAATTGACATAGGAGCCTAAATGTCATTAGCTTTCAATGACATTTAGGGCCCAGATCCTCAAAGGTATTTATAAATGGAAGTTAGCTTTGAGGATCTAAGCCTAAGTGCTGGTGTCCCTGTTGAAAATGGGGCTTAGGTGCTTTTGAAAATGCTGCCTCGGTACTCTCTGTCCCCTGATTGGCTCAAGACATTAAATTCCCTCCTATCAGGGAGGAGCCTGAGAGTGCTGTGTCTGTCTAACCTCACAACGTGGAGTGTCCCTCTCTTAGCGTCATCTCACCTGTTCGTTCCAGGTTCGTCATTCGAGGGGACTCGGACTGCACGTTCCTGAGTGACGACACCGTCAGCTCTTCGAGATGCTACATTGAGCGAAACTGGATCTGCAGCAAACCCGATGCCTCTGCAAAGGGAACTGATACAAGGGGGGACTCGAGAGTCTGAAGGTTCAAATTGCAGCTCCGCTTTGAAATAAGAATTAAATAACTGGCATTGGAGGCTTCAGGCTTATTACTTCTCAGCAAATCTATCAAATGTGCCCCATATACAAGGGAAAAACTGCAAGCCAAATTTTCCCCACAGTGACCCTCCCTCAGGCAACTTCCTTCCCCAATCCTCTTCCCATACTGCCTTGGTGACCTCTGTGCAGCCCCATTCTTTCAGTGGGGCTTGCACAGCTATAAGGCCCAGGCCAAAGAGGGTCTTAGGCATTGCAACGCTCAGTGTTTCAAAACCTAGCATGTAGGGGCCTAGCCACCCAGCAGAATCCACAGCTCGGAATTAGGCGCCCTCCAAATAAGGCACTCTTACTCCGGAATGAGGCTGTGACGTTGCACTCCATAATGTTTTATGGAAATAGGCTTATGAGTGTGAATATAATGTAACTGGAATATGCTTTATGAAAAAGGCCTCTTGAAAGGTATCATTACAAAGCTTATAGTCTACTTAGTGTGTCCATCCTATCTGTATGACTGTATCATTCTTGTAACTGAAGCTAGAAATATGAAGTATAACTCTGATGTTCTATTGTACTTATGCAAAGTGTAGGCCATTAATGGTGGTTTGGAAACTTGATGACTCCCATTGACTAGAACCATTGGTTGTAAATGGTCTGTTTACTTGCAAACCTTCCTGGGTGTGTGGGGAAGAATGGAGAATGAAGTCTGTCAGTGACATGTGACCATGTCACATGATACTGGAATCCATCTTTAACTTAGTGCTTTTCCATTTAGAAGGTGGGGGTGGGGACCCAGAGAGACAAAGGATTCAGGGCATTTTTGAAAGAAACATGGGGAAATATTGCCATTGATTTGTAGTAAACAATCCAAATGATAACCGGGTAGACGGGTCTGTCGGGGGGAGCAGTCACCCACCCACACCCCACTGCACACAGGACTTGTAGGAGGGGGAGGAAGAAGCGGACTTAGTTTATGCTCCCACTGCTTTTGGAAATCTGGCACCTAAATGGGAGCAGAGCTTTTCTGAAAAGCTAACCCCAGATATGTCCCCCCTGTGCACGGAGAGCACAATTCAGCTTTCCCATAACTGCCCCCCAGACTACCCCCATTTCAGGTTGCCAACCCTCCAGGATTGGCCTGGAGTCTCCCGGAATCAGCATCCGTCTCTCGGTGACTATTGAAAGCAATCCCGGAAATTTTAATAGGATATTTTAAGAAATGACATTACGTCATACTGGGGGGGGGGATCTCCCGGAATAGCTTCAGTCAGAGTTGGCAACCCTACTTTGTGTTCTATGGGAGACTCACCGTGAGGCTGGGGTGGGGAGATGCCAAAATTGTGCCCAGTTGTTAGATATTTACCCATCCACCCCCATAGGCACTTTCTAGCTCTAGCTATCCATGCGTTCCCATACATATCATCTGTCTATCTTGGCTATCACATTTTTGATGGAAAATTTAATAAAACTGCGGATTTAAAAATTTAGGGGGGAAATGTTAAAAAAATACTGCATCCAAAACAGAGAGAGAGAGAGAGAGACCAGCTGGGTCAATTTTGGAGGATTTGAAATAACTTTGAAATTTCAAAATGTTTTGCGGAAATGTTTTTAGACCACCTCTAGAAGCAAGTTCCAAGTAAGGACAATAGACCAGATCCTCAATGCAGCTTCAGCTTCCTTTGCTTTCGGGGCTGCTGTCTGTGGAGCTGAGATCCCCTGGCTCAAATGGCAGCAGACGTCAGGAGACTGTGACACACACAGTGGGGCAGCTCATCACAGTCTCGTGATATCTGGTGCTTTCCCTCAAGCCTCTGCTCCAGGAGTCATGTGATGTTTAGAGAACTGCAGCTTTCAATTAACAGCAGGTGTCTCGTCTTTGTGGTGCGGAGAAAAGCCTGAGAAGATGAGCTGAGTGTACTGGGGAGGCTCAAAGCCCCAAATTTAAAATCTTTGACTGAAAAAATCACATCTCATGATTTGGGGGGGAGGGGGAAATTCGGCTCATGATTTTGGAATGGGTGGGGTTGGCCGCACTGTAGCCTGTCACAGGCTGACTGGCCCCTTTAAAGGGAAATGGGACCAGCCCCACCTGTGCCATAATTAATTAGCTGCTTCTCAGCCTGAGGGGGTGGGACTGTAGCCTGATCTACAGATTATGAATAAGAATTCCCGGTTCTCACTATAAGGGTAGACAGGTCCTTGGCCCAAGATCAGGCCCAGTATTAATACAATTATTATATGGTTGGGAACCCCATTGTGTACAGGTGCAACACTCATTATAGGAACTCTTCTATATTTACAACTAAATAATTTATTAATACATTTGGCAGTTTCCCCTCTTCCACCTCACTTCCTTTGGAAAGTTGTGTGTGTCTCTCTCAGCTCCCGCAGGCACAGCCATTCCTGTCTCCTCTCTGCCATGCAGTAGGTCGGTGTGTTCCTGGGGCTCTTAGTTCTAGCCTGTCTGGGCTTTTTGCTGCCACTTCAGGTAAGAAATCCCAGCTCCCTTCTGTACTGTCCAATGAGGCTGGGGTCCTAGGCAGAAAAGGGGAGGTGCAAGGCTGGCTTTAGGTAAAATGGCACCCTGGGCGAACTTGTATTTTGGCACCTCTGGCCCCTGTGGGTGCGGCACCCCCCCTCCGTTGTCCCTGGCCTCCACGGGAGCCCCTCCATTGTCCCTGGCCCCTGCGGGTTCCCCACCCCCTTTCTGCGTCCCTCTAAGGTGCGTGCCTGGGCGGCTCTACAAGAGGGCTTCAAGGGCCGCACACCTGATTAGTGGAGCCCTGCAGACGTGGTGGCTCCACTAATTAGGTGCCTGGACCTTGGAGAGGACACGTGTAAGGTGAGGTGGTGGCTTTGGGGGGAATAGGAGATAGGTGTGGGGGTGGGGGCAGTTTTGGGCATGCAGGGCTGCGACGGCCCGGGAGAGACACCCCCCCCCCCTTCCACCCCAGCTCGGTGGCTGCCGCAGCAGGAGTAAGACCACCCCCCCCTTCCCAGCCCCTAGCCATGTATTTGCCTTCCTGCCGCCTTCCTTCCTGTCTGTTTTCCTCACAAAGCGGAGTTCAGTGGATTTCCTGTGATTCTTCTCAGGATGTTGCTTCCCTGAGTGACAGGGCCTGACAGCAATCAGGACTCCCCTCCAAATGAGGAAAGCAGGAGGGAGTGGGACAAGAGCAATTACAGGCAGCCGGGGACTTCTCTCAGAAACAGGCATCAGGGCTCTGACAGGGAAGGCGCGCAGCAGCTTCTGCGCCGCTTACCAACCCCTTGCACTCCTCAGTCTGTTCCTCCCATCCTCTCCCCAAACAAATTCTAAAACTGAATGGAGATCACTTGTCACCCTGCTGGTGGCCAGAGAGACGCCTCCAGACAAGCGATTTCCATGACTTTTGTTTGGGGAGAGGTATGGGGACCATTAAGGCCAGATCTTTGCTAGCTCGTATAGTCCTGGCTCTTCAGAATACTTTAGGGTGACCAGACAGCAAGTGGGAAAAATCGGGACAGCGAGTGGGGGGTAATAAGAGCCTATAGAAGAAAAAGACCCAAAAATCGGGACTGTCCCTATAAAATCGGGACATCTGGTCACCCTAGAATACTTCCATTGAGTCATACGGAGCAAGCAGCACTAGGTTTGGTGCTAGGTGTTTTGTAGGATAAAGACCTTACCTGCAAGCTCTTTGAAGCGGGGATCTGTCTGCAAACTCTGAGGCCATGTGTTAATGTGCTCCGGGGCTTGTAAAAACCTAATGAGTCGACTCTGAGTTGGTGACACACACACACAATGTGAAACCAGGATAACTTAGCCTGTTTCTACAGGGCTCTGTTGCACTTGCACAGCGTGGGTCCTAAACACTCATGTAAAATTCCCCAAACCAACCACTTGATGTTTTACTTCCCTCCATATTCTCAGTGGTGTCACTCGTTTGTTTGTGGGTTTGTTTGCTCTCTGTGTTGCTTTATTACTTATTGTTACTGTTCTACATGTGACGTATTAATCGAATTTAGAGTGGACATCTCAGAGAAATTGCATAAGCCTGAGTGAATGCCTTTTATTCTCCTTTCCAGTATCAGAAAATATTGCATTAAGATTTGCGATGAGAGCGTGACTATTTCCAGTTGACTCATAGATTTGTTTAGCATCTTAAAGCTGAGCGGTGTGTGCAGATACTGTGCATGCAGGAGGATAGTTTTGTGACCTGCAAACGTCTATAACATGCTAGTGTGTTGGCAGATGCTTCATTTTTCAAGAGCAGCTTTCCCTGAAGGTTTAGTGCTCTATGGTAGGAGAAGGTTATTCAATTGGGCCTCTGGCACATATTTTTTATGCTTTCACTTAACAGCCATGTCTTTGTTTTATTTACATAGCTGTTTTCAGTGTGCCCCATTTTGGTGTGTTTACAAGCTTGAGTTGTTGGAAAGGATGATAAAATCCATGTACTCCAAGGGCAGTGTGAACCTTCTTTTTATTTGATTTCATATTAAACAAACCTCTTAAGCCGAGCCCCTCCTTAATTATTCCTTGTTTTAATATTCTTTCTTCTTCCAGAGCCATGAACTGTTTACAAATAGATATCTAGGGGGTTTTGTTTGTACTGGTGCCGCACATTACGGCGATATTGGTGCTGCACACAACAACCTTTTACTGCTTATGTGATTCTCAAATAAACTGCTGTGCATTGAGCAAATGGAATCTGAATTTTCACTGGTGCCAGTAACAATCTGCGCAGCTGTGGGCCATTAACGACCCGTTTCAACACAGGGGTTGGGGCAAAGGGGGCACAGTGCGAGGGTTAGGGGTGCAGGAGGGGATGGCAGGGGTTAGGGCCAAAGGGAGCACAGTGCGAGGGTTAGGGGTGCAGGAGAGGACGGTAGGGGTTAGGGGCAAAGGGAGCACAGTGCGAGGGTTAGGGGATGCAGGAGGAGACTGCAGGGGTTAGGGGCAAAGGGGGCACAGTGCGAGGGTTAGGGGTGCAGGAGGGGACTGCAGGGGTTAGGGGCAAAGGGAGCACAGTGCAAGGGTTAGGGGTGCAGGAGGGGACGGCAGGGGTTAGGGGCAAAGGGAGCACAGTGCGAGGGTTAGGGGTGCAGGAGGGGATGGCAGGGGTTAGGGGCAAAGGGAGCACAGTGCGAGGGTTAGGGGTGCAGGAGGGGACGGCAGGGGTTAGGGGCAAAGGGAGCACAGTGCGAGGGTTAGGGGTGCAGGAGGGGACTGCAGGGGTTAGGGGCAAAGGGAGCACAGTGCGAGGGTTAGGGGTGCAGGAGGGGATGGCAGGGGTTAGGGGCAAAGGGAGCACAGTGCGAGGGTTAGGGGTGCAGGAGGGGACGGCAGGGGTTAGGGGCAAAGGGAGCACAGTGCGAGGGTTAGGGGTGCAGGAGGGGACGGCAGGGGTTAGGGGCAAAGGGAGCACAGTGCGAGGGTTAGGGGATGCAGGAGGAGACTGCAGGGGTTAGGGGCAAAGGGGGCACAGTGCGAGGGTTAGGGGTGCAGGAGGGGACGGCAGGGGTTAGGGGCAAAGGGAGCACAGTGCGAGGGTTGGGGGTGCAGGAGAGGACGGCAGGGGTTAGGGGCAAAGGGGGCACAGTGCGAGGGTTAGGGGTGCAGGAGGGGACGGCAGGGGTTAGGGGCAAAGGGAGCACAGTGCAAGGGTTAGGGGTGCAGGAGAGGACTGCAGGGGTTGGGGCAAAGGGGGCACAGTGCGAGGGTTAGGGGTGCAGGAGGAGACTGCAGGGGTTAGGGGCAAAGGGAGCACAGTGCGAGGGTTAGGGGTGCAGGAGGAGACTGCAGGGGTTAGGGGCAAAGGGGGCACAGTGCGAGGGTTGGGGTGCAGGAGGGGACTGCAGGGGTTAGGGGCAAAGGGGGCACAGTGCAAGGATTAGGGGTGCAGGAGGGGACTGCAGGGGTTAGGGGCAAAGGGGGCACAGTGCAAGGGTTGGGGGTGCAGGAGGGGATGGCAGGGGTTGGGGGCAAAGGGGGCACAGTGCAAGGGTTGGGGGTGCAGGAGGGGACTGCAGGGGTTGGGGCAAAGGGGGCACAGTGCGAGTGTTGGGGATGCAGGAGGGGACTGCAGGGGTTGGGGCAAAGGGGGCACAGTGCAAGTGTTGGGGGTGCAGGAGGGGACTGCAGGGGTTGGGGCAAAGGGACATAGTGCAAGGGTTAGGGGTGCAGGAGGGGATGGCAGGGGTTGGGGCAAACGGGACACAGTGCGAGTGTTGGGGGTGCAGGAGGGGATGGCAGGGGTTGGGGCAAACGGGACACAGTGCGAGGGTTAGGGGTGCAGGAGGGGACTGCAGGGGTTGGGGCAAAGGGGACACAGTCCCTCATCACAGGGTGTTGGCTACCTTGAAACCCTCTCTTACAGCGTCACAGACCTCTCCCAATATTAACTGGCGCGCAGGAGGCTCTTGGGGGGAGGAGCGAGGACACGGCAGGCTCAGGGGAGGGGGCGGGAAGGGGTGGAGTGGGGGCAGGGCCTGTGGCAGAGCCAGGGGCTGAGCAGTGAGCCCCCCCGGCACATTGGAACGTTGGTGCCTCTAGCTCCAGCCCAGGGCCGGCTCTAGGCACCAGCGCTCCAAGCATGTGCTTGGGGCAGCACTTTCCAAGGGGCGGCACTCCAGGCCCCCCCCCCCCCGCTTTTTTTTTCTTGGGGCACAAAAAGCCGGAGCCGGCCCTGAACCAAATGTTCCCTGTCAGCTGCGGCTTTCAGGCTGCGCTGGAACTGACGCTGCAGTTCTGGCTGCAGTCGCTAGATGGCGCTCAGGGCAGCCGGAGTCGCACAGGCTGGACGGCAGTTCCGGCTGCCCGGCCGCTGGAGAGCCGGAGCGTCATCCCCGGAGCTGAGCCCGGCTGCGGCGGCGAGAGGGGCTCAGCTCCGGGGGATGATGCTCCGGCTCTCCAGCGGCCGGGCAGCCTGACCTGCAGCCCAGCCTGGGGGTGAGGAGCCGGGGCGGGAGGGAGGGAAGTGGGCCCGAGATGCAGGGAGTAGGGAGGGGTCCTGCTGCCGCTGCTGCTCTGAGTCTCCCCAGGGCGGCGCGGCGTTTCCCGCCCGAGGGGGCTGTGCAGGCACCGCCGGGCTGGGCAGGGGGCGCGGATCCCGGCTAGTGCGCTGACAGGGCGAGTGGCTGGGCAGCCCGAGCTGCCGCCGCCCCCTCCTGCCCCCGGACCCAGCCCGCCGCGCACCTCCCCCACCTCAGCCCCGCGCTGCCTGCCCTGGGCGGGGAGAGGCAGAGCCCGGCTCCGAGCGGGACAGCGGGGGATACTACCCTGCCGGGGGATCCCTGCGGCTCAGGCACCTGGGGGTCAGTGTCCGTCCTCTTGGCTCTGCCTGCACGGGGCTGGGGAAGCAGCTGTCAGCACCTGCCCCTCTCAGCCCTTGCACCCCCATCCCGCTCGCAGCCCCCCCACTTGTACCTCCCTCCATCGCTCCTTCGCTGCACCCCTTCCCCTTGTACTCTCCCTTCACCCGCACCTCTCCCCTGGTGCCCTCCCCCAGCCCTCTCCTCCCGCACCTCCCCCTACCCCTGCACCTGTTCTCCCGCAACCCTCCTGATACCCCCTCTCCTCCTCCACCCTCCTCTGCGAGTACATCACACCCCGCTTCTCTACCAGTGTAGAGCCCCCAAGCGCCCTCACACCCGCTCCTCTGCCTGAACCCTCTTTACTAGCTCCCCATCCCTTTCTGCGTACAAGGTTTGAGGGTTAGTCCCTATGCCTTCCATTGCATTTGGAGCACTAAAGATGGGGTTGCAGGGGACGGGGGGGGAGGTGAGATTTATACTAAAGTGAAATAAAAATAGGAGAAACAGTTTGATCCCCACTGCAAGTGTAAACAGGGATTGCTGTGGTGAACGAGGAGGTCACGTTTGGGGAGGGGGAGCCCAGGGCTGGGGCAGCAGGGGGTATGGTGAGCGGGGAGAGCCCAGGGCTGGGGTGGAGGGCAGCCAATTTTGCTTGGGGCGGCAAAAAACCTAGAGCCGGCCCTGATCACGATATAGAAACAGTGCCTGCCCCCCACCCTGGTTCGCCTCCAGAAAACAAACCCAGCAGCCTGGTTACCAGCCTCCCCACAAAATCCACCTACCCCAGCCTGGTTCCCCCAAACAAATACATTCCTGCCCCGCCCCGCCCGGAGAACTGAGCGCCCGGCCCCTTCCACCCAGCCCAGAGCGGAGAGGCTGAGTCCTGGCTCCGGCCCAGGCTTGCAGCGCTTCTGTTCACAACCCCAGACACTGCTGGAAACAATCACTCAATGCGGAGCCGGTAGCGAGTTATCTTCAAGACTGGAACCGCCTCCTCTTGAGCCAGAACCGAGTCATGCCAACCCTGCTCCTCTTCCCTGCCCCAGCTCCTGCAGCCTGCAGCTCCCTGGGGATTTCTCCCTGCAGCGCCTGGCTTCCCTGCTGCTGTTTACCCAAGAACCGGCCACTCCCTGGGTCTGGGCCCTGCTCCTCACTGGCCAGGGGATGGGGATGTGCAGCGGGGAGGGAGTTTCTTGCTTAGCAGGTTCCTCACAGGGAGGGTGGGCTGGGTGGGGTCGCTGCTGTGTGATTCCAAGGCTGGTTTCTCCACACTGCACTACAGCCTGGATTTTCAGACCAGCCCAGCACCCATTGCAAGGGCCAGGTTGTCAAAAGAGCTCAGCTCCCATTGGAAATAGAGTGGAGATGTGCCCTAGCCAGACACCAGTTACTGGGCTCAATAGGGTGCTAGGAGAAGGAAGAAATTTCACCCCCCGACACACCCAGAGAGGCAGAGGTGTAGCTGGTTAAAAGTGAAGGACTCAGCCCTTGAGAGACCTCTGGGGCAGGGGATCTGGGGTGCAGATGAGAAAAGCTGAGGGTGGAGGGATTGAGAGGAGAGACTTGGCCCCATAGACATCCAAGGAGTGGGAGCCCCCAGTGAAGGGCTTGGAGCAGCAGGGCTGAAAGTGTCCCCTTTCCACGGGGTTGCTTGGGGGGCTGCCTGGCCCCATCCAAGATCAGATGGAGCTTTTCCAAAGCTCTTGTGTTCATCCCCAGAGACAGGGTGTTGCCATAATCCCGACCTCCTGACACACAGCTTTGCCCCACCGCTGCCCGGATCTCCCCTCTACCCAAAAGAAAAGACGGGAGTTGCTCCTGGTTGAATCCAATGTACAGCCTCCCTACCTTACCCAGATCATAATGGTCTGTACCGTTCTAGCCACTAGACCAGGGGTCGGCAACCTTTGAGAAGTGGTGTGCTAAGTCTTCATTTATTTACTGTAATTTAAGGTTTCACGTGCCAGGGGCCGGCGACCGGAACCCCAGACTGGCAGCGGGCTGAGCAGGGCCAGCGGCCAGGACCCCGGCTGGCAGGAGCCAGTGGACAGAACACCAGACCGACAGCGGACTGAGCGGCTCAGCCTGCTGCCGGTCTGGGGTTCCATCTGCCAGCCCATGGCAGGCGAAACCTTAAATTACAGTCAATTACAGGGGTTCTGTCCATCCAGGCTGTCAGCGGCCTTAGCGGGGCCGGTGGCTGGGACCCCAGCTGGCAGCAGAGTGCCACTAAAAACCAGCTTGTGTGCCGCCTTTGGCACGTGTGCCTCAGGTTGCTGACCCCTGCACTAGACCCAACTCCCCTCCCAGAGCTGGGGATTGAGCCTAGGAGTCTGGGCTCCCAGGTCCCCTGCACTAACCACTAGACTGCACTCCCCTCCCAAAACAGGATAGATGCTGCTCTTCTCTCTCTCTCCCTGTTACTGTCTGGGTGGGCAGCAAGAGCAGGTGTGGGTGGTTTCCAGGAAGCTCACCCATTACCCTAGCTCAGTTCCAAACCAGGGATTTAGATGCAAGGACAGAATTTCTCCCCCTCTCTGGAGGAGAGGAGAGACCTGGTCCCACAGCCACCAAAGGTGAGGAGAGGAGAGCTGGGGGTGAAGGAGTTAAAGGGAGGACTCAGCCCTATAGACACCCACAGGGCAGGGGCTTTGGAGTACATGGAGAGGAGGGGTTGCGAGGAGAAATTTAGCCCTATATATAGATCAGTGGTTCTCAAAGTCGGTCCGCTGCTTGTTCAGGGAAAGCCCCTAGCGGGCCAGGCCGGATTGTTTACCTGCCACGTCCGCAGATTCGGCTGATCGTGGCTCATCGTGGCTCCCACTAGCCGTGGTTCGCCACTCCAGCCCAATGGGGGCAGCCAGCAGTCCATCAGAGGCAATGGCAAACAATTGAAATGCCTTAAAGGTAAAAAAGACACATTACAACAGCTGTTACCTGTTCTGACAGGCTGTTTATAATGCTAAGTTTACTAGTTTTCAGAGGTTGTCGGGGGGAGGAGGAAAGGGGGGGCGCAAGGTGGAAGTTTCGCCTAGGGTGCAAAATATCCTTGCACTGGCCCTGGGTGGATGCAGGGGCTGGTTAGCTGAGAGAGGAATTGGGTTGGTGAAGGATGAGAGCCCTCCTGCCATCAGGCAGAACACTCCATCGAACTCCCACCTGTTTCCTGGCTCTGTTACCCAGCTCCCCCTCCCCTGAGCTGCGATCCCAGCCAGGGAGAGCTCTAGCAAATGGAGTCACTGCCTCACCCCCTACTGCCAGCCACACATGCAGTGTGATCTCTGTCTGGTGGGGTCTGTGTCGGGTTCGGTCACAGAGATCCCCTTGGGACGGTCACCCAATGTGCTGAAATTACCTTTGAGCCCATTATCCCTGCCAGTCTGGGCCCCCCCTTGTTGAGCCAGACACGTTAGCCTGCCCAACACAGAGCCAGGGGCTGGGCCACGCTCCCAAAGCTGCAGCCTTCACTGAAAACAGCTCAGCAAGTTACCTGTCTCCAGCACCCAGACACCCAGCTCCCACTGGGATCCAAACCCCAAATAAATCCATTTTATGCTGTATAAAGCTCATACAGGGTAAACTCATAAACTGTCCGCCCTCTATAACACTGATAGAGAGATATGCACAGCTGTTTGCCCCCTCCCCCCCCCCCGGTATTAATCACTTACTCTGGGTTTATTAATAAACAAAAGTGATTTTATTAAGTATAAAAAGTACGATTTCAGTGGTTTCAAGTAATAACAGACAGAACAGATAAGTTACTAAGTAAAATAAATCATAAATGCAAGGCTAACTTAATACACTAAGGATGTAGTTACAAATAACTTCTCACCCCAGCTGTGAGTATCTCAGGTACAATTCCTTTCAGACCAACCTTGTGGTTTATGGCCTGGGTCCAGCAATCACTCACACCCCTGTGGTTACTGTCCTTTGTTCCAGTTTCTTTCCGATATCTCTTTGGGGTGGAGAGGCCATCTCTTGAGCCAGCTGAAGACAAAGTGGAGGGGCTTCCAGGGCCTTTTATATTCTCTGCCTTGCGGGAGGAAACCCCTTTGTAGTTCTGTGCAAAAAACACAGTAGCAAGATGGAGTTTGTAGCCACATGGGCAAGTCACACGTCCATGAATGATTCAGCTTTTTGCAGGCCAACACCATTGTTTACATGTTAGTTTGACAGATTTCAGAGTAGCAGCTGTGTTAGTCTGTATCCACAAAAAGAACAGGAGTACTTGTGGCACCTTAGAGCAGGGGTCCCCAACGCGGTGCCTGCGGGTGCCATGGCGCCCGCCGTGGCATCTCTGTGCGCCCGCCTACTGGCCACCGGAAAAGCAGCTGCCGAAATGCCGCCAAGAAGTGGCAACATTAAGAAGCGCTGCCATCGAAATGCCGCTGATTTTTGGCAGCATTTCGGCGACGCTGCCTCTTGATGATGCTACGTCTCGGCAGCGTTTCGGTGGCAATGCTTGTTGGCATGGCCGCTTATCGGCAGCATTTTGGCGGTGATGCTTGTCCAGCGGCCACGCTCCTCGGCGGCTAGTCGTCAGGCGCCCGCCACGCTGAAAAGATTGAGAACCGCTGCCTTAGAGACTAACAAATTTATTGGAGCATAAGCTTTCGTGGGCTTCAGCCCACTTCATCGGATGCATAGAATGGAACATGTAGTGAGGAGATATTTATACACACAGAGAACATGAAAAGGTGGGAGTAGCCATACCAACTGTAAGAGGCCAATCAATTGAGATGAGTTATCATCAGCAGGAGAAAAAAAACTTATGAAGTGATAATCGAGATGACCCATAGAAGGTGTGAGGATACTTAACATGGGGAAATAGATTCAATTAGTGTAATGATCCAACCATTCCCAGTCTCTGTTCAAACCTAAGTTAATGGTATCTAATTTGCATATTCATTCAAGTTCAGCAGTCTCTCTCTGGAGTCTGTTTTTGAAGCTTTTTTGTTGCAAAATTGCCACCTTCAAGTCTGTCACCGAGTGGTTAGAGAGGTGGAAGTGCTCTCCTACTGGTTTTTGAATGTTATGATTCCTGATGTCAGATTTGTGTCCATTTATTCTTTTGCGTAGAGACTGTCCGGTTTGGCCAATGTACATGGCAGAGGGGCATTGCTGGCACATTCTGGCATATATCACGTTGGGAGATGTGCAGATATAGACATATCTATTCAAGTGACACCTTCATAGGACCTAATCACATCAGCCACGCCATCAGGGGCTCGTTCAAGTGCACATCTACCAATGTTATATATGCCATCATGTGCCAGCAATGCCCCTCTGCCATGTACATTGGCCAAACCAGACAGTCTCTACGCAAAAGAATTCTTCTGAGTCAGTACAGAAGGTTTTTTTTCTCCTGCTGATAATAGCTCATCTTAATTCATTAGCCTCTTAGAGTTGGTTGGGCAACTCCCACCTTTTCATGTTCTCTGTATGTATATATATCTCCTCACTACATGTTCCATTCTATGCATCCGAAGAAGTGAGCTGTATCCCATGAAAGCTTATGCTGAAATAAATTTGTTAGTCTCTAAGGTGCCACAAGTGCCCGTTATTTTTGCGGATACAGACTAACACGGCACCTACTCTGAAACCTGGAGATTAGACTGGGGTTGCTGCCCAGAGCGCGGGAGGGAACCTCCCCACCTCTCCAAGTCGGAATGAGTCACACAGCACTCACTGCGGTGTGTACATGTCTTGGCGTCATGCCAGGTGTCCACTCTGTGCTGCAATTGGCTCCTTCTCAATTCTGCCTTGTGAGTTATTAGTATAAAAACCCCACCCCACATTGTAGTTCATCACTCTCGCTTTGTGGCTGTGCCTTCGTGAGGATCCTCTCAATTTTCTGCTCTCCCTTCTCGGTGAGTGTGTGTGTCCCCTGGGCCGGGGCAATGGGGGTGAGGGTCTGAGGGGGAGAGTCCCAGCCCAAGAGACAGCCGGGGGCTGGCAGAGCCCCATTCTGGGGTGTAGGGGAACTGGGGGGACGTGTAGGGAGGTGGGGGGGAGAAGAGACACATGCAAGGCCGGTGCATCCACTAGGCAAACTAGGGCGGCAAGTGTTTGGGGGCGCCCAGGGCCGTCCTTAGGCATAGGCAGCTGGGTGGGGCACCTGAAAATTTGGGACACCACTCGGTCTTCGTGTCCATTCTACTGGTTTTCCTGTCCCTGTTCTGATCCTTCCTGCAGGCTCTGAGTCTTCCTGGGAAGGGGATCTAGTAGTTAAAAGAGAAACAGTCTCCAGCCTGCCAGACCTATTAGCACAACACTGGAACTGTTAAGGAGCCATTCAAGGGGTAATGAAGAAATTTAAGAGGCATTTGCCAACCCCCAGGTATCTACTGTCAGTTTCTGAATGTCCTGACAAAAACAGTTGTGCACGACTGTCATATTTACTCAGGACATGTCAGTCTACAGGGCCTTCGTTTAAAATCTGCTTTAAAAATATTTCATTAGTGAATTGGTGAAGATTATAAAAATCACATCTCTAAAAATCCTTGCATCAATTTTTAGATGCACAATTAGCCTTAAATGCTTGGATCTTCAGACATATGGTTTTTTAAATAAATTCTTCAAAAGACCCCCCTTATCTAAAATACACATTTGTATTACTATAGTAAAAAAACTTGCTTCCAAAGTCTTCCTGTCCTTTCTGTCCATCCCTTTCTGTCCATCCATTTCTCCCTTCACCCCCCCCCCCCCCACAACTGAAGGAAGCAACAGCCCTTTGCTTCCAGATAGCTGGACAAAGAGTTTCCTTTTCTTTACTTCTGACTATCTGATGAACTAGTTTTAAGCAAAATCAGTACTTTAGTAAGATATCAAATCCTTTGTTATGCCTAAAATCTTGCATCCCCAGTTCCCACCTCGCTAGGGTGAACAGATGTCCCAAGTTTATAGGGACAGTCCCAATTTTGGGGTCTTTTTCTTATATAGGCTCTATTACCCCCAACCCCCCTCCTGATTTTTCACCCTTGCTGTCTGGTCACCCTACCCCTCATCACACTCGGGCTTTGCGGCTCCCGGGCACGTGAGCTGTCACAGGGGCACGTGTCCCTGAGCCTGTTCCGGGAGGGGCAGTGGTGGCGGTGGCAGCTCACACTCCTGGGAGCTGCAGAGCCCGAGCACGGCGAGGGGGAAGCTGTGTGTGTGTGGGTGCATGGGGGGGTGCATGGGGGGGGTGCATGGGGGCCTCTGCCCGCATGCATCTGCTGCGGGAGTCCCCAGGAGCCCCCAGAAGGCAGCTCCTCCCTGCCAAGCTGCTGCAGCGGCCAAGCCCGGCAAAGCCAGTGAGTGGACTTGGGGTGGAGGCCGCTGGGGTGGGGTGGGGAGGGCTGGGCTCACGGGGGGGCTGTGCACCCTCCAGGGGAGTTCAGGAGGAGCAGCCCCTGGGCACGGCTGGCCCCTGGGGTCTATAAAGGCTCAGTGGGATTTGCCCCTCAATGAACTGATGTTACGTGGGCGGTGGCGCAAGGTGGAAGTTTCACCTATGGTGCAAAATATCCTTGCACCGGCCCTGGACACATGGGGGGTGACACGGTGTGGGGGGGAGGGAGGCAGGGGTCTTGCAGACTGGGTCGGCGAGTTCCCAAGGGCTCTGCACCGCCTTTCCACATTTTTAAGGGTCCAAAAATGGGGAGGGGGGAGGTTGAAGTGTGAAACTGCTGTGCTAGAGCAGGGGGCGCGGCCAGATCTCGGGGTGCGGACAACTAGTGACGACCAGTGACACCAGACTCTGCAATGTATGTGTACGAACGGGAAAACTAGGGCAGCATTGGCTGATTGCCAGCACCTTCTGCTCCTCTCGCCGTGTGCCGGGCGGGCTCTGCAGCACTCAGCGCCCGCTGGTCTGCACTTAGGATGCTGCAGCAGCATCTGGGGAGGAGCCCGCTCCCAGCACAGAACCCTGCAGCCCTTTCACAAACCATCGCTGCCATCTTCTCTCCACGCCCTGCTGCTGTAAACACCCCCTTTCCTCCCCCTCCTTGGAGGAAAAGCACCAGGCAGGAAGAGAGCAGGGCTTGGCTTTAAACCATGTTCTCGGTGGGGGTGGGGGGTGTTTTATTTAAAAGCTGACCCTGTTAAATAATTGAGTGAGCCTTATGTACAAAAAGTCCTGTGCTTTAATGCTGAGTTGGGGGGAGGGGTCTACCCCCCCCAAAACCCCAGTGTGAGAGTAGATTTGGGGGGGGCGCAGCCTTCCCTACCTGACCCTCCATACAGTTTTGCAAGCTGATATGGCCCTCAGGCCAAAAAGTTTGCCCACCCCTATGAAAAAACTTGACCTACACTGCAGCAGAAGGCTGAGGGCAGGGCAATGGAAATACCCACACATTACTTGCTCCATTACTTAAGTTTTTCTTGCTGGTAAGGTAGTAATCTAGAGAGGAAATAAGGAATAAACCTTCAATATGATCTGTGGGCTGTGCTGGCCGCGCTATAGACCCTGTGAGTGGAGCTAGGGTTGCAGATACCTTGCCGTGCTCCTTCTGCCAGTGTAACTGTTGGCTCAGTATTGCCTATGAGCTCATCCTTCTAATTCAATTGAGTTAGGAAGAAGGGAGTAAAACTGTGTCCAAGGAGCGGCAGTAACAGGAACCAGATCTACATAATTCTACAGTTTACAGTTTATTTGATCGCTATACTGTATAAAGAGAAAAAAATCTAACAAACCCTCCTTCCCCCAATAAAATCAATACTTAATGCATGTACATTTCCCCCATAATCCCTAGGAAATACCCTGCGATTTACCACAGAATTAGGCCTCTCCTCTCCCCCCACCCCCACCAAGATGCAGAATTTGTTGTGTCTAAACCATGCAAGACAGATGGCTCCAGCCTCCTTCTGACAACCTCCACTGAAGGAGCTTCCACGACCTCCCTGGGCGTTGGTTCCATTGTCCTACTGTTCTTTCAGTTAACAAGTTTTTCCTTGAGATTTAATTTAAATCTGCTACGCTGTAGTTTGAACACAGGTCCTTTTCCTAAGCAGACGCACTTAATTTAGACCCTGTAAGGCAGGAGTAGTTTTGCTGTTTCCCTCCAATGTGTGTTGCTAGATGCAAAGTAACACTGAATTTTATTTGCCATTGTGTTGCCCATTCACCCAGCTTGTTCAATCTCTCTAAAGTGCCTAACAGTCCTCTCTGGTTCTGACTAACCAAAATAACTGTGTCATTTGCAAATGTTGATACCTTACGCCTCACCTCCTTCCCAGATCAATACATATATTAGAAAATACAGGACCCAGTATGGAACCTTGATGTCTCCACTGTTGACCTTTTGCCACAATGAAAGTTGCTCATTTAACCCTACTTTTTCAGGACAGTTTTTGATCCATGACAAAACTTTGCCCCTCACCCTGTGACCACTTCGCTTCTTTAGCAGCCTCTTGTGAGGGACCTTGTCAAAGGCCTTTTGGCAATCTAAATAAGTCATGTTAACTGATTCTCCTTTATCAGCTATCTCATACCTCAGCTCTTCCAGAACTCTTGTATAGAGCATCTGGGCCTGGTGCCTTGTTAGTCAGATGATCAATTTGCTTCCACATCTCTCCTTCTGTCACCTCAGTCTCTGAGAAGACCTCTGCTTGGTTTCCAGAAGAGACCCCCACATCTGGCTCCTGGACTCAGTTGTTCTCCTTTGGATTAGGTGCTTGGGAGAACTTCACAGGCCATATTCAGCCCAAAGGAAGACTGCAGTAAAGCAAGGTCTGGTGGGTGCATAACTGGTTGGATAAACATTCCCAGAGGGGAGGCAGCATGGTGCAGTGGTTAAGGCACTGGACTGGGATGAGGGAGAACTGGGTTCTAGTCCTGGCTCTACTGCTACCCTGCTAGGTGTCCATGCGCAAGTCACTGCCCTGCTCTGCGCTTCGGTTTTGCCTGTCTTGTCTGTTTGATTGTGATCTCAGCTGGGAAAAAAACTAGGTAAGTCCATCAATGGCTATTAGCCAGGATGGGCAGGGATTGTGTCCCTGGCCTCTGTTTGCCAGAAGCTGGGAGTGAACAACAGGGGATGGATCATGCGGTGATTCCCTGTTCTGTTCATTGGCATTGGCCACTGTCAGAAGACAGGACACTGGGCTAGATGGACCTTTGGTCTGACTCAGTCTGGCTGCTCTTACATTCTTATGACCCCTTCCTCTGTAGTCCCTGATCCTGGAGAGTGTCAGAGGCAGGAAATTGGACAGAGGGCAGTTGGGCCTGATCCAGTGAGCGTAGGTGCCTACAGGGCGAGGTGATGGCCGAGCAGGACTTTGTGGATCACAGTTGTGCCTAAGTCTGGACTTTAGACACCTAAGTCCATTTGCAGATCTCGTCCTTGGTGCTCAACACCCCTTTATCCCTACTAGGTACATCCGGAAACACCACAGACATCTCCTTCCAACAGACTTTGTCAATGGTTCACTGTTACAGACTAGGGACTGAATGGCTAGGAAGCAGTTCTGCAGAAAAGGACCTAGGGTTACAGTGGATGAGAAGCTGGATGTGGGTCAACAGTGTGCTCTTGTTGCCAAGAAGGCTAACAGCATTTTGGGCTCTATAAGTCGGGGCATTGCCAACAGATCGAGGGACGTGATCATTCCCCTCTATTCGACATTGGTGAGGCCTCATCTGGAGTTCTGTGTCCAGTTTTGGGCCCCACACTACAAGAAGGATGTGGAAAAATTGGAAAAAGTCTAGCGGAGGGCAACAAAAATGATTAGGGGGCTGGAGCACGTGGCTTATGAGGAGAGGCTGAGGGAACTGGGATTGTTTAGTCTGCAGAAGAGAAGAATGAAGGGGGATTTGATAGCTGCTTTCAACTACCTGAAAGGGGGTTCCAAAGAGGATGGATCTAGACTGTTCTCAGTGGTGGCAGATGACAGAACAAGGAGTAATGGTCTCAAGTTGAGGTGGGGGAGGTTTAGGTAGGATAATAGGAAAATCTTTTTCACTAGGCGGGTGGTGAAGCACTGGAATGGGTTACCTAGGGAGGTGGTGAAATCTCCTTCCTTAGAGGTTTTTAAGGCCCGGCTTGACAAAGCCCTGGCTGGGATGATTTAGTTGGGAATTGGTCCTGCTTTGAGCAGGGGGTTGGACTAGATGACCTCCTGAGGTCCCTTCCAACCCTGATATTCTATTAATTGGTTCTGTATAAATGCAAAGAATTGATAATCCATCAATGTTTGCAAAGTCCTTGGAACTGCTGGGAGTCGCACAAAACACAGTTCTGGTCTTGATTAAGGAGGGGGACGTGCTGTGCAGTATAATGTCCTTTTATACATTGATACAAACAAGTTATGTATTACACTCTAGATATTGTTAGTTACCATCCTTAGCCTTGTACATCCAACAAAACATCCTCATTCATTATCCTGTCATCCCCTTTTCATCTTTACAAGGGGTCGGGGTGTTCTTGGACCATCTCTTAGGAATGTGTTTACATAGTTACTTGAGAACTCTTTGTGTTTCTGCACCGTCCTTTCAGGTCAGGAACGTGCTTTCCTGGTTAGCTGACACCTTGTGTGGTGTTGATCTGCCAAAGCCTACTCTGGTTCATACTCTTAGTTATGCCTACGGTTCCAGCAAGACCTACAATGTGACTAAAACAGTGTGTAGGGAGCAGTGCTAGGACTCGCTCTCCTGACTTAGCATTAATAAGAGCAATGGTGAGATTCCGCCCACCATTCCGTGCTTCTCCAAATTATTTGTAATTTGGGGGATAAAATTACTTCATGATCAACACCTTAAAACAGCCCTTTCATTGCCTCCAAAAACACTGCAGAACTCCTTCCAATGGATTATTTAATTTGATCCTCAGGAGATGGTCTATCACAGGAGTGGGTAGGTAAGGTTCTGTGGCCTGCAACGGGCAGGAGATCAGACTAGAGGATCATGATGGTCCCGTCTGGCCTTAAAGTCTGAGCTTTTGCTTAATAACTTTCTGTTACTTCCTTTGCAGGAACGTTCCTGGGGTCTGTGGACAGACTCTCACTGAGCACTGACTGACCAGATAAGTATTATCCAGTCACTCGCCTCTTGCTCAAACTCTAATCCCAGTCTTGGTTCTCTGTAGGTACCATTGATTCTTTAGAAGATCTTTCTGATATCTTCCCTCAGGTTCTGCTGAGAGACCAGCTCATCATTTGTCCCAGTAAATGACAATCAGTTTCACTACTGGGGAGGATTAGGCTGCCCATCATCTGCTGGGATATCTGATAGTTTAGGAAGGGGTCAGGAATCACAGAAACAGACGGGAATCAGGTGAGTGGCTTCCCATCTGAATGAGTCCTGTGGTTTCAGGTCTGGCTGCTCTGGTGAAGGTTACAAACCAATTCACTTTGTAGCTCCCCGGTTCTCCTGAGTTTGTAGATTTCCCAGAGCTGGGAGGGAACAAGGCCTAGATTTTCAATGGTATTTAGGCGTTTAACCCAAAATCTGGAGGGCTGTTTTAGTTTGATCCCAGCAGTGTGCCTGCTTAGTAGAGGGAGAGGGGCCCTCCAGTTGGAAGGAGATTCTCTGGCTGTGGGCTCCTCTCTCCATGAGTAGCTGTGAGCACTATGTGAAGATACAGCTGGTCATAGGGTTCAAGTGTTCTCAGCCTAGGAGGGTTGTGAATGGGTGTTAAACAGCTGCATTCGTACCTCCCTACTTGAGAGTGGGGTCCCAGCTAGATGGCAGGTCTCAAGGGTTGGGGGGCCCTGGCATGGAAAAAGGTTATAAACCTGTCATGGTTATAACCATGCATCTGTCCAAGTAATGAGAGAGCAGGAACGAATCTATTTGTGAGTGGGATTGATCAGGGCCACATTAAGGAAGAAACATTATCGACTCTGACTAGGGCCCTGGCTCCTGGAGTCATGTGATTACCTCAGACTGTTTTTTCTGTTTTTTTGTTTTGTTTTGTTTTTTTGCATCTCAAAGGGGTGTTAACCCCAAAACCTGCTGTTGTGGAGGCCCCCCCATGAAGACCACTCCAGTAAAGGACTCTGCATGTGGCAGGAGGGGAAGAGTACAGTGGGCCCAGCTCCCACCACCCCCTCCCAAATAAAGACACCAATCCTGCACAATCTCCTTGCCCTCTTCATTCCCCTGCATCATGGGAAGAAAGTGGTGCACAGACCCTGGAGTGGGAATTATGGACTTTTGTGAACCTTGCAACCCAGGGGAGACGCTGGGAAGAGGACTGTGGCCCATGAAGGGCGAAGGGCTTGTGTTGTTTTGTTTGGATTCTCACTTACCCCAGAAGAGGGAGGACACTTGTTGGCATGGTGACTGTGGAGAGCTACACTGAATTTATTACCCAACTGCTGAGGGGAAACTGAGGCATGGCCAGAGTTAAACTGAGGAACAGGCTCACCGGATGCCAGGCCAGGTAAGGGCCTCTTACAGAACCCATTCATTGATAACTTGTGGCTGTGTGGATTATTTTGATGCACAGTTTTATGTTGCTTTGCAAGGTGGTGGCATCAAACTGTGATTTCATATGTGGTTGTTCAGGTTATTATACCCCACCATCCCCATGGGATCTGTGCGCCAGCTAAGTGGTGTGACTAGCACCTGTCTGTGCTGCCCATCCTCTGCAGTATCTGAGCACCCTCCGTGGAAACCAGTGTTTTCCTTTGTGTCTGTTTCCCTCCCCAGAAGGAGAACTGCCTGTCGCACTTTAGTGTTCTGTATAGACACTCTTCACTGTGGTATCTATGCACCTTCCGTGTAAAAGCAATAGTTAAGCCCTTAGTGGTCTTCCTGGAGTCTCCTGTACTCTTACCTTTTGAGGTAAAAGCTCTGCGTGGGGTAGTTTGGCTTTTTTGAACTGGTTGACTGGTTTGTTTCAGAGTTTTGTTCGGTTATTTGGGGGGAGTGGGGGGGTGTCAATGTTGAGTGTCGTTGTTGTTACAGGGCTTCCCCTCTGTTTGTTGGGGAATCTGTGGCTGCGCACTACTGCACCTGGATCTTTCTCAGTCTCTGCTAGTGAATTTATTCCTTTAGTTTCTTTGGATTTAGTTGAAATGTAGCAGCCTTGTACAGGGGGACTCTGTGCTCCTTGTGCTGGGTTTGCTGATGAACATAAGAATGGCCAAACTGGGTCAGACCAACGGTCTACACAGCCCTGTATCCTGTCTTTCAACTATGGCTGTTGCTAGATGCTTCAGAGGGAATGAACAGAACAAGGCCATTACTGAATGACCTGTCCAGTCCCAGCATCCGGCAGTCAGAGGCATAGGGACACCCAGAGCATGGGACTGTGTCCCGGACCATCTTAGCTAATAGCCATTGATGGACCCATCCTCCATGAATGTATCTAATGCTTTTTTGAACCCAGTTATAGTCTTGGCCTTCACAATATCCCCTGGCAATGAGTTCCACAGGTTGACTATGCATTGTGTGAAGTAGTTCCTTAGGTTTGTTTTTAACCTGCTGCCTGTAGCGTCATTGCGTGACCCCTGGTTCTTGTATTATGCGAAGGGGTAAATAATACTTTTTCTCCAACATGCATGATTTTATAGACCCCTATCATATCCCTGCTTAGTTCTCTCTTTTTTTTTTTTCAAAGCAGAACAATCCCAGTCTTTTTAAGCTCTCCTCATATGGAAGCTGTTCCACACCCCAGTCATTTTTGTCACCCTTCTCTGTACCATTTCCAATTCTAAAATATCACTTTTGAGATGGAGCTACCAGGATTGCATGCAGTACGGAAGGTGTGGGTGTGCCCTGGATTTATAGAGTGGCATTATGATAAAACAGAAAATATCTCTCCCATTCCTAACAGGCTGTTAGCTGTTTTGTCGGCCACTGCACATTGTAGCTAGTTCTTTGAAAACATCTGCTCAGTGACTCCAAAATCTTTCTTGAGCGGTAACAGCTAATTTACACCCCCATCATTTGATATGTGCAGCCGGGATTGTTTTCCAATCTGCCTCCTTTTCCTCAGTGTGCACAGAGCGCTGGGGGCGGGGAAGACGGGTCCGGCAGTGCGGGCCCTGGCTTGTGGTCAGGGGATCTCCCTGGTAGGGAGCGACGGCGGGACGTACTTCCTAGGCGCGGGGTCCCCCTTACCAGCGCTGCTGGGCTCCAAGTCAGAGTCGAGCCAATCAGAAAGGGGTGAGAGGGTCGGACCTTGCTTTGGGGCGGTCACGTTGTTGGGGGCTGTGCACGCAGGAGGCGATTGCTGTACTGCGCAGGGCTCCGGGTCTGCCAGGCCTCGGGCCGCCGGTTCGGGTCTCAGGTGAGGGCCGGGCAGCGCGTGTCTCCGAGCCGGGGCAGGGCAGCTGCAGGGACGCAGCTACCCCCAGACATCCGCCCGCTGAACCTTTGGTTCGGGCTGCTGGCGGCTCCTGCCCGGTCCCGGGAGCTGCGGCTGGGGGAGGTGACGCAGCCGGCCGGAGCTAGCGGGGCTGGGCCCATTGGGGGGGAGCAGGGCCCCGCCGGAGACAGGAGAAGGGGAGGCTGGAGGGGGCAGAGGCTGTTGCCCCATTCCCCGGTCCTGGCGGCGGGGCGGGGGCTAGGGTGACCAGACGTCCCGATTTTATCGGGACTGTCCCGATATCTGTTTGTTTGTCCCGCGTCCCGACTGATGTTCGGCCGGGACACTGGACAAACAAACACTTTTGCCCTCCGCTCCGGCGCTTGCACCCCCCCCGCCGCCCCAACTCTGCCCCCTTCTTCCCCCATTGGATCCCTCCCCAAATCCCTGCCCTGACCCCGCCTCTTCCCCAAGCACTCTCTGGGCACGCTGCAGCCAGCTCGGTCTGCTCCCCTGGCCGCAGCTGGCTCAGCGTGTGGGGCGGGTGACTGAAGAGGGACCGGAAGCCGGAGCTTGGCCGCTGGCGCGCAGAGCCTCTTCCTCAGCGGGTGGGGGAGCCGGTCCCCTGCCCGTCCCGCCGCAGGGATGAGGCGCACTGGGCTGGGTAGTGAGCGGCGGCGGCGGGAGGGGCCCGGCCTGGGCTGGGGCGAGCGAGACGCGTTTGCAGCTGCCGCGCCAGGGGTTCCCGAGGCGCGGCAGGAGCTCAGCCCCTCCGCGGCCACGCGTCTTCCCGGGACCTCGCCTGCCTCTCGAGCCGCCCCAGGGCCCCTCCGCCGGCAGCCGAGTCCAGCCCAGGCCCGCAAACGCCGCGTCGTAGCGCCGCTCTCCGCGCCCAGCGCTGCCCGGCCCCCTCCAGCCCGGCCCTGCACGCCGGCAGCCGGAGCAGCCCCCAGCCTGGGAAGGGGTGACCGGTGTCTGTGTGTGTGTTGGGGGGGGCAAGCAGGGCGGGCATGGGCCTACGGCGGCTGAGCTGTGGCAGAGTGTCTCCGAGACAGGCGGAGGCAAGCTGGTGGGGGGGCGGGGCGTGGAGCTCCGGCGGTTTTTTTTTTTTTTTTGCGCCCCCCCCCCCCCCCCCCGGCGCGGCGTCCCGATATTTCACCTGGGTGATCTGGTCACCCTAGGGGGGGCGGCTGGAAGGGGGAAAGGAAGCAGACGCGGGGGGCTCCGGAACTACTGGAGCAATGGCGGCCCTTGGTGCGGGAGGGGAACCGCCCGAGCCGCCCGCGGGGAACACGGGCCGGGCCCAGCGACCAGTGCGGTGACCGCGGGGAGCTCAGCCCGGACCTGGGGCGGGAGCACGTGAGCCTGGGGCAGCACGTGCAGCTGTAGCCCTGGGTGTGCGTAATCGGGAGCCCAAACAGCCCCGCCCGGTCCCAGAGCTCTCAGTGTGGGGAGGGGGAGTCTGCCCCCCCCCAACCCATGCAGAGCCCCCCCACACACACACCTAGCCCCCATAGCTCTCAGTGCGGGGAGGGGGAGTCTGCCCCCCCAACCCATGCAGAGCCCCCAACCACACCTAGCCCCCAGAGCTGTCAGTGCGGGGTGGGGGGTGGGCTGACGTGCATCCCTCCAAGCCCTACACCGGGGTAGTCCATAAGCGAACCACAGGCCAATCCGGATCTCCAGACACTTTTGAATGGACTGTGAAATCTTTTTATTTACTTATTATCATTGGGGGTTTTTTGTATTTTCTCTGGCGTCTGGATCTTTATTACACCTTGACCAAGAAATGTGGACCTTGACCAAAAATAATGGACTACCACGCCATACGCAGAGGCCCCCCGCCCCTGCTCCGCTTCCAGAGTTGTCAGTGCATGGCTGGGGGGCCCCAGCCCCATGCAAATCCCCACCCCTCAGAGCTGTCAGTATATGGGTGGGAGGGATCAGGGCAGATTGATTTAAATTAACCAGATTTTAAATTTCCACTAAAATAACAGGAATACTTGTGGCACCTTAGAGACTAACAAGTTTATTTGAGCATAAGTTTTCGTGGGCAACAGCCCACTTCATCAGACACATGGAATGGAACATATAGTGAGGAGATATATATACATACAGAGAACATGAAAAGGTGGGAGTGTAAGCGAGGACAGGTCTGTCTCCCAAGATCTGTGAGAGTGAGGGACAGGCCAGTCCTCGCTTACAGACAACCTGTAACAAATTCTCACCAGCCCCTGTTCGCAAAGCTCATTCACCTGCACATCTACCAATGTGATATACGTCATCATGTGCCAGCAATGCCCCTCTGCCATGTACATTAGCCAAACTGGTCAGTCTCTACGTAAAAGAATAAATGGACAGGGGCTGCTAACAGGGAGTTTCGCAAGAGAGTTTGGAAGGGGAGTGGGAAGGGGGCAAGGGCCCCTTGCTGTTCTGTAAAACTATAAACTAAAGAACATTCAAAAATCCTTGATTTAAACAAAACCCTTTCATTAACTAGGAGACCACGCAGGCAGAAGCCCAGCAGCAGAGTGGGGGCTATCCAGTTTATTACGCTGAGTGTTGCATGTATGATTACCCGCCCTGTGGGCGGGTGGCATATGTGTGCATTCGGTGCAAGGAGCTCCTGGCCCTCAGAGACCGCGTATGGGTTTTGGAGGCCAGGGTGCGGAACTGGAGGAGCTAAGGGAGGCTGAGAGGTATGTTGATGAGGCTTTCCGGGACACTGTGGAATTGTCTCACCTCCGGTCAGAGAGCCCCTGCGCTGTTGAGGAGGATGAAAGGCCCAAGGAAACAGAGCAGTCAACGGTAGCAGAGGGAAACCTTCCTATAGTTGGGACCCTCCTTCCAGATGGTGTTGGGGTATCCTTTCGCATTGAGGTTAACTCTCCCAGGGGAGGGAACTCCAGTCACTAGGAAAAGGCAGGTGTTAGTAATGGGAGATTCGATCATTAGAAACATAGATAGCTGGGTTTGTGATGACCGGGAGAACCGTATGGTGACTTGCCTGCCTGGTGCGAAGGTTGCAGATTTCTCAAGGCATCTGGATAGACTTATGTGTAGTGCTGGGGAGGAGCCGGTGGTCGTGGTACATGTAGGTACCAATGACATAGGGAAGGATAGGAGAGACGTTCTGGAGGCCAAATTTAGGTTGCTAGGAAAGAGACTGAAATCCAGGACCTCTATGGTGGCATTCTCAGAAATGCTCCCAGTTCCACGCGCAGGGCCAGATAGGCAGGCAGAGCTTCAGAGTCTCAATGCGTGGATGAGACGATGGTGTAGAGAGGAGGGGTTTACATTCATTAGGAACTGGGGAAACTTTTGTGATACAGGAAAGATGGGCTCCACCTAAACCAAAGTGGAACCAGACTGCTGGCACTTAACATTAAAAAGGTTGCAGAGCAGTTTTTAAACTAGGAGATGGAGGAAAGCCGACTGCTGCAGAGGAGCATGTGCATCGGACAGAGACTTCTCTATGTCTACACTACAAAATTAGGTCGAATTTATAGAAGCCGGTTTTATAGAAATCGGTTGTATACAGCTGATTGTGTGTGTCCCCACATAAAATGCTCTAAGTGCATGAAGTCAGCGGACCGCGTCCACAGTACCGAGGCTAGCGTCGACTTCCAGAGCATTGCACTATGGGTAGCTATCCCACAGTTCCCGCAATCTCCGCCGCTCATTGGAATTCTGGGTTGAGATCCCAATGCCTGAATGATGCAAAACAGTGTCTCGGGGGGTTCTGGGTACATGTCGTCAGGCACCTCTCCCTCCATCAGAGCAACGGCAGACAATCGATTCACGCCTTTTTACCTGGGTTACCTGTGCAGACAACATACCACGCCAAGCATGGAGCCCGCTCAGCTCACCGTCACCATATGTCCTCTGGGTGCCGGCAGACGTGGTACTGCATTGCTACAAAGCAGCAGCTAATTGCCTTTTGGCAGTAGACGGTGCAGTATGACTGGTAGCCTTCATCGGCGATCTGGGTGCTGGCAGACATGGGACTGGCAAACGTGGGGCTGCATTGCACACAGCAGCAGCCCCTTGCCTTTTGGTAGAAGATGGTATATTACGACTGGTATCCGTCGTCATCGTACTGCAGTGGCTGTCAATCATGGGCACCTGGGCAGTCTCGACGATGATGGCTATCAGTCGTAGTATGCTATTTTCTGCCAAGCGCCTAGTATTTTCTGCCAAGCATCCAGAAGATGCCGAGGGCTATCAGTCATGCTGCACCATCGTCTGCCAGCTTAAGATGTAAAAAATAGATTTGTTCTGTATTCATTTGCTTCCCCCTCCCTCCGTGAAATCAACAGCCTGCCAAACCCAGGGTTTTGAGTTCAATCTTTGGGGGGGGCCATTCTGTGTGACAGTTGTTTGTGTTTCTCCCTGATGCACAGCCACCTTCGTTGATTTTAATTCCCTGTACCTGTACGCCATGTCGTCACTTGCCCCTCCCTCCCTCCCTCCGTCTGTCAGATACTAGTTTCGCGCCTTTTTTCAGACCAGACGCCATAGCACTGGGATCATGGAGCCCACTTAGATCACCGCGGCAATTATGAGCACTGTGAACACCACGCGTATTGTCCTGGAGTATATGCAGAGCCAGGACATGCCAAGGCGAAACCCGGACCAGGCGAGGAGGCGATTGCAGCGCGGCGATGAGAGTGATGAGGAAATTGACATGGACATAGACCTCTCACAAAGTACAGGCCCCAGCAATGTGCAAATCATGGTGTTACTGGGGCAGGTTCATGCCGTGGAACGCCGATTCTGGGCCCGGGAAACAAGCACAGACTGGTGGGACGGCATCATGCTGCAGCTGTGGGACGATTCCCAGTGGCTGCGAAACTTTCGCATGCGTAAGGGCACTTTCATGGAACTTTGTGACTTGCTTTCCCTTGCCCTGAAGCGCCAGAATACCAGGATGAGAGCACCCCTCACAGTTGAGAAGCGAGTGGCGATAGCCCTGTGGAAGCTTGCAATGCCAGACAGCTACCGGTCAGTCAGGAATCAATTTGGAGTGGGCAAATCTACTGTGGGGGCTGCTGTGATCTAAGTTGCCATGGCAATGAAAGACCTGGTGATATCAAGGGTAGTGACTCTGGGAAACGTGCAGGCTATAGTGGATGGTTTTGCAGAAATGGGATTCCCAAACTGTGGTGGGGCGATAGGGATATGGGTTCCGTCTATCTTGGCACCGGAGCACCAAGCCATCGACTACATAAACCACAAAGGGTACTTTTCAATGCTGCTGCAAGCCCCGGTGGATCACAAGGGACGTTTCACCAATTTCAACGTGCGATGGCCGGGAAAGGTACATGATGCTCGCGTCTTCAGGAACTCTGGTCTGTTTCAAAAGCTGGAGGAAGGGACTTTCTTCCCGGACCAGAAAATAACCGTTGGGGATGTTGAAATGCCTATCGTTATCCTTGGGGACCCAGCCTACCCCTTAATGCCATGGCTCGTGAAGCCGTACACAGGCAGCCTGGATAGTAGTCAGGACCTGTTCAACTACAGGCTGAGCAAGTGCCGAATGGTGGTGGAATGTGCATTTGGACGTTTAAAAGCGCGCTGGCGCAGTTTACTGACTCGCTCAGACCTCAGCGAAAAGAATATCCCCATTGTTATTGCTGCCTGCTGTGCGCTCCACAATATCTGTGAGAGTAAGGGGGAGACATTTATGGCGGGGTGGGAGGTTGAGGCACATCGCCTGGCCGCTGATTACACGCAGCCAGACACCAGGGCGGTTAGAAGAGCACAGCAGGGCGTGGTGCGCGTCAGAGAAGCTTTGAAAACAAGTTTTGTGACTGGCCAGGCTACGGTGTGAGACTTCTGTTTGTTTCTCCTTGATGAACCCTCCGCCGCCCCCCTCCCCCGGTTCACTCTACTTCCCTGTAAACCAAAAACCCCACCCTATCCTCCCCCTTCGAGCACCGCTTGCAGAGGCAATAAAGTCATTGTTACTTCACATTCATGCATTCTTTATTAATTCATCACACAACTAGGGGGATAATTGCCAGGGTAGCCCGGGATGAGTGGGGGAGTGTAGCGGCGGTCTCTGCTCCTGCTGCCTTTCCTGCAGCTCAACCATACGCTGGAGCATATCAGTTTGATGCTCCAGCAGCCGGAGCATCGACTCTTGCCTTCTGTCTGCAAGCTGACGCCACCTATCATCTTCAGCCCGCCACTTGCTCTGTTCATCCCGCGATTCAGCCCGCCACCTCTCCTCTCGTTCATATTGTGCTTTTCTGTAGTCTGACATTGACTGCCTCCACGCATTATGCTGTGCTCTTTCAGCGTGGGAGGACATCCGGAGCTCCGTGAACATGTCATCCCGAGTCCGCCGTTTTCTCCTTCTAATCTTCACTAGCCTCTGAAGGAGAAACATTTGCAGCTGGTGGAGGAGAAGGGAGAGATGGTTAAAAAAGACACATTTTAGAGAACAATGGGTACACTCTTTCATGTTAACTTTTGCTGTTCACATTACACAGCACATGTGCTTTCGTTACAAGGTCGCATTTTTCTTTTATATTGAGGGCCTGCCGGTTTGGTGTGAGAGATCACTCACGCAGTGCCAGGCAACAGATTTTGGCTTGCAGGCAGCCATGGTAAGCCACAGTCTTTTGGTTTTTTTCACCTTCTTAACATGTGGGAATGGTTTCAAACTGTAGTGCCCTCATTTCCCATACCAAGCACCTGTTGGGTTGGCCATTTAAAATAGGTTTGCAATGTAAAAGGAGGGGCTGCGGTTCCCGGGTTAACATGCAGCACAAACCCAACTAACCCCCCCCCCCCAACACCCAGTTCTCTGGGATGATCACTTCACCCATCCCCCCCACCGCGTGGCTAACAGCGGGGAACATTCCCGTTCTGCAAAGCAGGAACGGGCACCTCTGAATGTCCCCTTAATAAAATCACCCCATTTCAACCAGGTGACCATGAATGATATCACTCTCCTGAGGATAACAAAGAGCGATAAGGAATGGATGTTGTCTGCATGCCAGCAAACACCGGGACCATACGCTGCCATGGTTTGTTATGCAATGTTTCCAGACTACATGCTACTGGCCTGGCGTGGTAAAGTGTCCTACCATGGCGGACGGGATAAGGCAGCCTTCCCCAGAAACCTTTTGCAAAGGCTTTGGGAGTACATGAAGGAGAGCTTTCTGGAGATGTCCCTGGAGGATTTCCGCTCCATCCCCATACATGTTAACAGACTTTTCCAGTAGCTGTACTGACCGCGATTGCCAGAGCAAATTAATCATTAAACACGCTTGCTTTTAAACCATGTGTAATATTTACAAAGGTACACTCACCAGAGGTCCCTAGTGCCCTCAGGGTCTGGGAACACGCCTTGGGTGAGTTCGGGGGTTACTGGCTCCAGGTCCAGGGTGATAAACATATCCTGGCTGTTGGGGAAAACGGTTTCTCTGCTTCCTTGCTGTTGTGAGCTATCCACATTATCTTCATCCTCCTCTTCCTCGTACCCCGAACCCTCTTCCCTGTGTGTTTCTCCAGTGAGGGAGTCATAGCACACGGTTGGGGTAGTGGTGGCTGCACCCCCTAGAATGGCATGCAGCTCCGCGTAGAAGCGGCATGTTTGCGGCTGTGCCCCGGACCTTCCGTTTGCTTCTCTGGCTTTGTGGTAGGCTTGCCTTAGCTCCTTAATTTTCACGCGGTACTGCTGTGCGTCCCTGTTATGGCCTCTGTCCTTCATGGCCTTTGAGAAGTTTTCTAATATTTTGCCATTTCATCTACTGCTACGGAGTTCAGCTAGCTCTGATTCATCTCCCCATATGGCGAGCAGATCCCGTACCTCCCATTCGGTCCATGCTGGAGCTCTTTTGCGATCTTGGGACTCCATCACGGTTACCTGTGCTGATGAGCTCTGCGTGGTCACCTGTGCTCTCCACGCTGGGCAAACAGGAAATGAAATTAAAAAGTTCGCGGGGCTTTTCCTGTCTACCTGGTCAGTGCATCTGAGTTGAGAGTGCTGTCCAGAGCAGTCACAATGAAGCACTGTGGGATAGCTCCTGGAGGCCAATAACGTCGAATTCCGTCCACGCTACCCCAATTCTGACCCGTTAAGGCCGATTTTATCACTAATCGCCTCGTCGGAGATGGAGTAAAGAAACCGGTTTAAAGGGCCCCTTAAGTCGAAAGAAAGGGCTTCGTCGTGTGAACGTGTCCAGGCTTAATTCGATTTAATGATGCTAAAGTCAACCTAAACTCGTAGTGTAGACCAGGCCTAAGAGGAGAGTCTATTGATAGAGATTCTCTAGGTTATAGTCAGGAACAGAGGATGGAAGAAGATAATGTAAGGGCCAGATCAGACAAGAAACCTTCACATAAAGAATCGAACACTTCAGAAAAGTACAGACAAATAAACAGTGACACATTTTTAAAGTGCTTGTACGCAAATGCTAGAAGTCTAAATAATAGGATGGGTGAACTAGAGTGCCTTGTGTTAAAGGAGGATATTGATGTAATAGGCATCACAGAAACCTGGTGGACTGAGGACAATTAATGGGACACGATCATTCCTGGGTACAAAATATATCAGAAGGACAGAACAGGTCATACCGGGTAGGGGGAGTGGCACTATATGTGAAAGAAAATGTAGAAGCAAATGAAGTAAAAATCTTAAGTGAATCCACATATTCTATAGAATCTCTATGGATAGTAATTTCATGCTCTAATAAGAATATAACAGTAGGGATCTATTATCGACCAGCTGACCAGGACAGTGATAGTGATGATGAAATGCAAAGGGAGATTAGAGAGGCACACAAATAGACACAAATCTGACATCAGGAATCATAACATTCAAAAACCAGTAGGAGATCACTTCAACCTCTCTGGTCACTCAGTAACAGATTTAAAGGTGGCAATTTTGCAACAGAAAAGCTTCAAAAATGAGAAACTGCTGAACTTGAATTGATATGCAAACTAGATACTATCAATTTAGGCTTAAATAGAGACTGGGAATGGCTGAGCCATTACACACATTGAATCTGTTTCCCCCAAGTTAAGTATCTTGTCAAACTGTCTTAAATGGGCTATTTTAATTATCACTACAAAAGTTTTTATTTCTCCTGCTGACAACAGTTCATCTTAATTAATTAGCCTCGTAGAGTTGGTAGGGCAACGCCCACCTTTTCATGTTCTCTGTATGTATATATATCTCCTCACTATATGTTCCATTCTATGCATCCGATGAAGTGGGCTGTAGCCTACGAAATCTTACACTCAAATACATTTGTTAGTCTCTAAGGTGCTACAAGTACTCCTGTTCTTTTTGCAGATACAGACTAATACGGCTGCTACTCTGAAACCTGGCTCCAAATTGATCAGAGTCCAGCACCCACCGCTGCCTCACTGAGAGAAGAGATGTGGGAGGGAGCAGAAGCAGATCCCCCTGGACAGCCTCTTACCAATGCCATAGACTTGAAGAGTGGGGGAGAACCAGGTAACTGGAGCTTCCCTGCCTGGGAACAGGCTGGTGGGAAGAGATGCCTTTTAGAGGTGGGTGTAGCTGTCTTTCGTCCCCCACCCCATGCAGCAGAGGCTGTATTACTCCAATGGACTCAGCTTGTGCTGCACTTGTGCATATGGTTTTTAGGACTGCACATGTTCTGTCCCCTTAAACGTTTGGCTCACGTCTCCCTGGGTCGCTCCTGTCACTGCTCTTGCCTTCTGTTTGTTTGTCCTTCCAGTGTGTGAGCTGTGGTGTTTGCACTCATAACACACGCAGAGCCTTGCCTTCGTGCATGGCCAGGAGCAGGTGTAGCTGCCTGTGGCCACAGCACATTCATTTGTGTTTTGCCAGTGCATGTATCATACCCTCTGTCAAGGTTCCTTCCCCACTCTGAACTTTAGGGTACAGATGTGGGGGCCTGCATGAAAACTTCTAACTACCAGCTTAGATCTGGTATTGCTGCCACCACTCCCAAGTGCTAACTCCCTTCCTTGGGTAGCCTTGAGAGACTCCTCCACCAATTCCCTGGTGAACACCGATCCAAAACCCCTTGGATCTTAAAACAAGGAAAAATCAATCAGGTTCTTAAAAAGAAGGCTTTTAATTAAAGAAAGAAAGGTAAAAATCATCTCTGTACAATCAGGATGGAAAATAACTTTACAGGGTAGTTCAATTCAAAGAGCCCAGAGGAACCCCCTCTAGCCTTAGGTTCAAAGTTACAGCAAACAGAGGTAAACACTCTAGCAAAAGGTACATTTACAAGTTGAGAAAACAAAGATAAACCTAACACACCTTGCTTGGCTGTTATTTACAAGTTTGAAATATGAGAGACTTGTTCAGAAGATTTGGAGAGCCTGGATTGATGTCTGCTCCCTCTTAGTCCCAAGAGCGAACTCCCACCAAACCAAAGAGCACAAACAAAAGCCTCCCCCCTCCCCCCCCCCCCCCCCGATTTGAAAGTATCCTGTCCCCTTATTGGTCCTTTGGGTCAGGTGTCAGCCAGGATACTTGAGCTTCTTAACCCTTTACAGGTAAAAGGATTTTGGAGTCTCTGGCCAGGAGGGATTTTATAGTATTGTACACAGGAGGGCTGTTACCCTTCCCTTTAAAGTTATGACACCCTCAGATGTGGCTCTGGGCGCTAGGGAAGAGGATTTGTGAAGACTGAACTCCAGCAGGGGTTCCCTGGATTCACTCTCCCTGGGACGCAGGAGCTCTTCCAATGTTCCTGCCAACCTTTGGCTGTTAATTATGACAACTCTGGATATTTGTGTTAACCATATAAATGCTCAATCCTTTTTTAACTTTCCTAAATTCCTTTGATCAATTTCGAGCTTTGCGAACAGGGGCTGCTAACAGGGAGTTTCAAAAGAGACTTTGGAAGGGGAGTGGGAAGGGGGCAAGGACCCCTTGCTGTTCTGTAAAACTATAAACTAAAGAACATTCAAAACTCCTTGATTTAAACAAAACCCTTTCACTAACTAGGAGACCATGCAGGCAGAAGCCCAGCAGCAGAGTGGGGGCTATCCAGTTTATTGCGCTGAGTGTGGCATGCATAGGCGTGCCAGCACATTTAATTAGGGTGTGCATCCAGGGAATTTTCTTTTTTTTAAAGGCGAACATCATAAAGGTTGGGGTGTGGGAGGGGGTGCGGGGTGTGTGTGGGGATGTGGTGTGCAGGAAGGGGCTCAGGGCAAGGGATTGGGGCAGAGGAGGGGTGTGGCAGGGGGCTCAAGACAGGGAGTTGGGGGGCAGGAGGGTACAGGGTGCAGGCAGGGGGCTCAGGGCAGGGGGTTGGGGGCAGGAGGGGTGTGGCAGGGGGCTCAGGACAGGGAGTTGGCGGGCAGGAGGGGTACAGGGTGCAGACAGGGGGCCCAGGGCAGGGAGTTGGGGTGCAGACAGGGGGCCCAGGGCAGGGAGTTGGGGTGCAGGCAGGGGGCTCATGGCAGGGGGTTGGGGTAAGAGGTGCAGGCAGGGGGCTCAGGGCAGGGAGTTGGGGGGCAGGAGGGGGCTCAGGGCAGGGGATTAGGGGGCCGGGGCCAGGAGGGGGCTCAGGGCAGGGAGTTGGGGGGCAGGAGCAGGAGGGGGCTCAGGGCAGGGGGTTGGGGTGTGAAGTGCAGGCAGGGGGCTCAGGGCAGGGGATTGGGGGGCAGGAGAGGGCTCAGGGCAGGGGGTTGGGGTGCGAAGTGCAGGCAGGGGGCTCAGGGCAGGGGGTTGGGGGGCCAGGGCACAGGAGGGGGCTCAGGGCAGGGGGTGGGGGTGGCGGAGGGGCAGGGGGCAGGGAGTTGGGGTGCAGTAGGGTAGGTTGTTTGCAGGCAGGCCATGGGCTGGGGATCTGTGCTCCCCCGTCCCGGCAGGAAGGCTCGGGGGCTGGGCAGAGAGGGCCAGGCTGGGCACTTGGGGCCAGGCCAGGAAGAGGCAGCCAGGGCGGATCGCAGTGGGGCCAGGCTGCTCCTGGAGCTGGATTCAAGGCCGAGGGAGCCAGGCCAGAGCCCCCGAACAGCGCCGTGGAGCTGAGCTCGCAGCCGGGCTCTGGGGGGTCCTGTGGGCCGGGCTTGCCCCCTGCTCCGGGCTCACTGGCTCCCAGGCCCCACTTAAGGTGGGCTGGGCTCGGGGGCGGCCTGACCCCCCCAGGCGGTGCCCGGCCCCGCTGCCAGTGCTGGGAGCCCGCTGGAGGGGGGCAGCTGCCTGGGGGGGGGCTGCAGCAGTGCCCCTGTGAGCTCCACTGGCCACTTTAAGCGGCTGTGTTGAAGCTGCTGGGTGAGAAGCTGCCAGTGCACATGGGGCTGTTAAAGCAGCCGGGCCCGGCCCTGGGGAAGGGGAGCCCGGCTCAACAGGGTACAGGCAGGGACGGGGGGCGGGGTGCAAGAGGGGTTTGGGCTCCAGCCTGGTGCGGCTTACCCGTAGTGGCGCGCTCCCTGCCTGCCAGGGCCCCACGCCGCTCACCACGTCCCCGTGCAGCCCCCGGGGAGAGGGCGGGCGGCACAGGGCTCTGCACGCTGCCCTTGCCACGCCTCCAGGTACCTCCCCCGAAGCTCCCATTGGCCGCAGTTCCCCGTTCCCGGCCAATGGGAGCTGTGGGGAGCAGTGCCTGGAGCAACCCTCCCCCGAGCCCCAGAGACATGGTGCTGTGCTGGCTGCTTCTGAGAGGGCATTAGGGTGTGCTGGGGCACACCCGGCACACCCCGTGCGCATGCCTATGGTAGCATGTATGATTACCTGCCCTGTGGGCGGGTGGCTTGTGTGTGCATTCGGTGCAAGGAGCTCCTGGCCCTCAGAGACCGCGTACGGGCTTTGGAGGCCAGGGTGGCGGAACTGGAGGAGCTAAGGGAGGCAGAGCGGTATGTTGATGAGGCTTTCCGGGACACTGTAGAATTGTCCCATCTCCGGTCAGACAGCCCCTGCGCTGTTGAGGAGGATGAAAGGCCCAGGGAAGCAGAGCAGTCAACGGGAGTGGAGGGAAACCTTCCTATAGTTGGGACCCTCCTTCCAGATGGTGCTGGGGTTGCCTCTCGCACTGAGGTTACCTCTTCCAGGGGAGGGAACTCCAGTCACTAGGAAAAGGCAGGTGTTAGTAATGGGAGATTCGATCATTAGAAGCGTAGATAGCTGGGTTTGTGATGACCGGGAGAACCGTATGGTGACTTGCCTGCCTGGTGCGAAGGTTGCGGATCTCTCGAGGCATCTGGACAGACTTATGTGTAGTGCTGGGGAGGAGCCGGTGGTCGTGGTACATGTAGGTACCAATGACATAGGGAAGGGTAGGAGAGATGTCCTGGAGGCCAAATTTAGGCTGCTAGGGAAGAGATTGAAATCCAGGACCTCTATGGTGGCATTCTCAGAAATGCTCCCAGTTCCACGCGCAGGGCCAGGTAGGCAGGCAGAGCTTCAGAGTCTCAATACGTGGATGAGACGAAGGTGTAGAGAGGAAGGGTTTAGATTCATTAGGAACTGGGGAAACTTTTGTGATACAGGAAGGATGGGCTCCACCTAAACCAAAAGTGGAACCAGACTGCTGGCACTTAACATTAAAGAGGTTGCAGAGCAGTTTTTAAACTAGGAGATGGGGGAAAGCCGACTGCTGCAGAGGAGCATGTGGATCGGACGGAGACTTCTCTAAGGCCTGGTCTACACTGTGAGTTTAATTCAAATTTAGCAGCGTTTAATCGAATTAACCCTGCACCCGTCCATACAATGAAGCCATTTATTTCGAAATAAAGGGCTCTTAAAATCGATTTCTGTACTCCTCCCCAACGAGGGGAGTAGCGCCGAAATCGATATTGCCATTTCAAATTAGGGTTAGTGTGGCCACAATTCGATGGTATTGATTTCCGGGAGCTATCCCACAGTGCACCATTGTGACTGCTCTGGACAGCAATCTGAACTCGGATGCACTGGCCAGGTAGACAGGAAAAGCCTCGTGAACTTTTGAATTTTATTTCCTGTTTGCCCAGCGTGGAGCGCACAGGTGACCACTCAGAGCTCATCAGCACAGGTAACCATGCAGGCCGCTAATCGAAAAAGAGCACCAGCATGGACCGTACGGGAGGTACTGGATCTGATCGCTATATGGGGAGAGGATTCAGTGCTAGCAGAACTACGTTCGAAAAGACGAAATGCCAAAACTTTTGAAAAAATCTCAAAGGGCATGATGGAGAGAGGCCACAATAGGGACTCAGATCAGTGCTGTGTGAAAGTCAAGGAACTCAGACAAGCCTATCAAAAAACAAAGGAGGCAAACGGTCACTCCGGGTCAGAGCCGCGGACATGCCGCTTCTATGCTTAGCTGCATGCAGTTCTAGGGGGGGCCGCCATCACTACCCCACCTCTGACCGTGGATTCTGAGGTGGGGGTAATCTCAGCCACACCTGAGGATTCTGCGGACGGGGAAGAGGAGGAGGAGGTGGAGGACAAGCTTGCGGAGAGCACACAGCACTCCGTTCTCCCCAACAGCCAGGATCTTTTTCTCAACCTGAGTGAAATACCCTCCCAAGGCAGTATCCAAGACCATGACCCAATGGAAGGGACCTCAGGTGAGTTTACCTTTTAAAATATAAAACAGGGTTTAAAAGCAAGCGTTTTTTAATGATTACTTTGCCCTGAGGACTTGGGATGTATTCGCGGCCAGTACAGCTACTGGAAAAGTCTGTTAACGTGTCTGGGGATGGAGCGGAAATCCTCCAAGTACAACTCCATGAAGCTCTCCTGGAGGTACTCCAAAAGCCTTTGCAGAAGGTTTCTGGGCAGTGCAGCCTTATTCCGTCCTCCATGGTAGGACACTTGACCATGCCGTGCTAGTAGCAAGTAATCTGGTATCATTGCACGACAAAGCCTGGCAGCATATGATCCCGGTGTTTGCTGGCATTCAAGCAACATCCGTTCTTTATCTTGTTGTGTAATCCTCAGGAGAGTGATATCGCTCATGGTAACCTGGTTGAAATACGGGAATTTAATTAAAGGGACATAGAATCATAGAATATCAGGGTTGGAAGGGACCTCAGGAGGTCATCTAGTCCAACTACCTGCTCAAAGCAGGACCTAATCCCAACTAAATTATCCCAGCCAGGGCTTTGTCAAAGCTGACCTAAAAAACCTCTAAGGAAGGAGATTCCACCACCTCCCTAGGTAACCCATTCCAGTGCTTCACCACCCTCCTAGTGAAAAAGTTTTTCCTAATATCCAACCTAAACCACCTCCACTGCAACTTGAGACCATTACTCCTTGTTCTGTCATCTGCCACCACTGAGAACAGTCTAGATCCATCCTCTTTGGAACCCCCTTTCAGATAGTTGAAAGCAGCTATCAAATCCCCCCTCATTCTTCTCTTCTGCAGACTAAACAATCCCAGTTCCCTCAGCCTCTCCTCAAACTCATGTGCTCCAGCTCCTTAATCATTTTTGTTGCCCTCCGCTGGACTCTTTCCAATTTTTCCACATCCTTCTTGTAGTGTAGGGCCCAAAACTGGACACTATACTCCAGGTGAGGCCTCACCAATGTCGAATAGAGGGGAACGATCAGGTCCCTCAATCTGCTGGTAATGCCCCTACTTATACAGCCCAAAATGCCGTTAGCCTTCTTGGCAACAAGAGCACACTGTTGACTCATATCCAGCTTCTCGTCCACCGTAACCCCTAGGTCCTTTTCTGCAGAACTGCTGCCTAGCCACTTGGTCCCTAGTCTGTAACATTGAATGGGATTCTTCCATCCTAAGTGCAGGACTCTGCACTTGTCCTTGTTGAACCTCATCAGGTTTCTTTTGGCACAATCCTCTAATTTGTCTAGGTCCCTCTGTATCCTATCCCTACCCTCCAGCGTATCTACCACTCCTCCCAGTTTAGTGTCATCTGCAAACTTGCTGAGAGTGCAGTCCATGCCATCCTCCAGATCATTAATGAAGATATTGAACAAAACCGGCCCCAGGACTGACCCTTGGGGCACTCCGCTTGAAACCGGCTGCCAACTAGACATGGAGCCATTGATCACTACCCGTTGAGCCCTACGATCTAGCCAGCTTTCTATCCACCTTATAGTCCATTCATTCAGCCCATACTTCTTTAACTTGCTGTCAAGAATACGGTGGGAGACCGTATCAAAAACTTTGCTAAAGTCAAGGAATAACACATCCACTGCTTTCCCCTCATCCACAGACCCAGTTATCTCCTCATAGAAGGCAATTAGGTTAGTCAGGCATGACTTGCCCTTGGTGACTCCATGCTGACTGTTCCTGATCACTTTCCTCTCCTCTACGTGCTTCAGAATTGATTCCTTGAGGACCTGCTGCATGATTTTTCCAGGGACTGAGGTGAGGCTGACTGGCCTGTAGTTCCCCGGATCCTCCTCCTTCCCTTTTTTAAAGATGGGCACGACATTAGCCTTTTTCCAGTCATCCGGGACCTCCCCCGATCGCCATGAATTTTCAACGATGATGGCCAAAGGCTCTGCAATCACATCTGCCAACTCCTTTAGCACCCTCGGATGCAGCTCATCCGGCCCCATGGACTTGTGCTCGTCCAGTTTTTCTAAATAGTCCCGAACCACTTTTCTCCACAGAGGGCTGGTCACCTTCTCTCCATACTGTGCTGCCCAGTGCAGCAATCTGGGAGCTGACCTTTTTCATGAAGACAGAGGCAAAAAAATCATTGAGTACATTAGCTTTTTCCACATCCTCGGTCACTAGGTTGCCTCCCTCATTCAGTAAGGGGCCCACACTTTCCTTGACTTCCTTCTTGTTGCTAACATACCTGAAGAAACCCTTCTTGTTACTCTTAACATCTCTTGCTAGCTGCAACTCCAAGAGTGATTTGGCCTTCCTGATTTCACTCCTGCATGCCTGAGCAATATTTTTATACTCCTCCCTGGTCATTTGTCCAATCTTCCACTTCTTGTAAGCTTCTTTTTTGCGTTTAAGATCAGCAAGGATTTCACTGTTTAGCCAAGCTGGTCGCCTGCCATATTTACTATTCTTTCTACACATCGGGACGGTTTGTTCCTGGCAAGCTCAATAAGGATTCTTTAAAATACAGCCAGCTCTCCTGGACTCCTTTCCCCCTCATGTTATTCTCCCAGGGGATCCTGCCCATCAGTTCCCTGAGGGAGTCAAAGTCAGAGATAAAATTTCTCGATACTTTAAATGACTGCTTCATGGAGCAGCTGGTACGGGAACCCACAAGGGGAGAGGCAACTCTAGATTTAGTCCTGAGTGGAGCGCAGGAGCTGGTCCAAGAGGTAACTATAACAGGACCGCTTGGAAATAGTGACTATAATAACATTTAACGTCCCTGTGGTGGGAAGACCATCTCAACAGCCCAACACTGTGGCATTTAATTTCAAAAAGGGGAGCTATGCAAAAATGAGGGGGTTAATTAAACAGAAATTAAAAGGTACAGTGACTAAAGTGAAATCCCTGCAAGCTGTTTGCTGACACCATAATAGAGGCCCAACTTAAATGTATACCCCAAATTAAGAAACACAGTAAAAGAACTAAAAAAGAGCCACCATGGCTTAACAAGCATGTAAAAGAAGCAGTGAGAGATAAAAAGACTTCCTTTAAAAAGTGGAAGTCAGATCCTAGTGAGGTAAATAGAAAGGAGCATAAACACTGCCAAATGAAGTGTAAAAATGTAATAAGAAAAGCCAAAGAGGAGTTTGAAGAACAGCCAAAAACTCAAAAAGTAATAACAAAATGTTTTTTAAGTACATCAGAAGCAGGAAGCCTGCTAAACAACCAGTGGGGCCCCTGGATGATCGAGATACAAAAGGAGCGCTTAAAGACGATAAAGCTATTGCAGAGAAACTAAATGGATTCTTTGCTTCAGTCTTCATGGCTGAGGATGTTAGGGAGATTCCCAAACCTGAGCCGGCTTTTGTAGGTGACAAATCTGAGGAACTGTCACAGATTGAAGTGTCACTAGAGGAGGTTTTGGAATTAATTGATAAATTTAACAGTAACAAGTCACCAGCACCGGATGGCATTGACCCAAGAGTTCTGAAAGAACTCAAACATGAAGTTGCTGAACTGTTAACTAGGGTTTGTAACCTGTCTTTTAAATCGGCCTCTGTACCCAACAACTGGAAGATAGCTAATGTAACACCAATATTTAAAAAGGGCCCTAGAGGTGATCCCGGCAATTACAGACCGGTAAGTCTAACGTCGGTACCAGGCAAATTAGTCAAAAAAATAGTAAAGAATAAAATTGTCAGACACATAGAAGAACATACATTGTTGGGCAGAAGTCAGCATGGTTTCTGTAAAGGGAAATCGTGTCTTACTAATCTATTAGAGTTCTTTAAAGGGGTCAACAAACATGTGGACAAGGGGGATCCAGTGAACATAGTGTACTTAGATTTCCAGAAAGCCTTTGACAAAGTCCCTCACCAAAGGCTCTTATGTAAATTAAATTGTCATGGGATAAGAGGGAAGATCCTTTCATGGATTGAGAACTGGTTAAAAGACAGGGAACAAAGGGTAGGAATTAATGGTAAATTCTCATAATGGAGAGGAGTAACTAGTGGTGTTCCCCAAGGATTAGTCCTCGGACCAATCCTATTCAACTTATTCATAAATGATCTGGAGAAAGGGGGAAAAAGTGAGGTGGCAAAGTTTGCAGATGACACTAAACTGCTCAAGATAGTTAAGACCAAAGTAGATTGTGCAGAACTTCAAAATGATCTCACAAAACTAAGTGATTGGGCAACAAAATGGCAAATGAAATGTGGATAAATTTAAAGTAATGCACATTGGAAAAAATAACCCCAACTATACATACAATATGATGGGGGCTAATTTAGCTACAACAAATTGGAAAAAGATCTTGGAGTCATCGTGGATAGTTCTCTGAAGATGTCCACGCAGTGTGCAGAGGCAATCAAAGGAGCAAACAGGATGTTAGGAACCATAAAAAAGGGGATAGAGAATAAGAAGGAGAATATATTATTGCCCTTATATAAATCGATGGTACGCCCACATCTTGAATACTGTGTACAGATGTGGTCTCCTCATCTCAAAAAAGATATACTGGCACTAGAAAAGGTTCAGAGAAGGGCAACTCAAATGATTAGGGGTTTGGAACAGGTCCCATATGAGGAGAGATTAAAGAGGCTAGGACTTTTCAGCTTGGAAAAGAGGAGACTAAGGGGATATGATAGAGGTATATAAAATCATGAGTGATGTGGAGAAAGTAGATAAGGAAAAGTTATTTACTTATTTCCATAATACAAGAACTAGGGGTCACCAAATGAAATTAATAGGCAGCAGGTTTAAAACAAATGAAAGGAAGTTCTTCTTCACACAGCGCACCGTCAACTTGTGGAACTCCTTACCTGAGGAGGTTGTGAAGGCTAGGACTATAACAGGGTTTAAAAGAGAACTGGATAAATTCATGGAGGTTAGGTCCATTAGTGGATATTAGCCAGGATGGGTAAGGAATGGTGTCCCTACACTCTGTCTGTCAGAGGGTGGAGATGTATGGCAGGAGAGAGATCACTTGATCATTACCTGTTAGGTTCACTCCCTCTGGGGCACCTGGCACTGCCCATTGTCGGTAGACAGGATACTGGGCCAGATGGACCTTTGGTCTGACCCAGTACATCCGTTCTTATGTTCATGTGGCAGTGAGTTCCACAGTCTAATTATACGTTTGCTGGAAAAATTAGTTCCTTTCCCATCTTTTTAATCTCATTGAATATCCCCTTGTTCTTGTGTTATGAGACAAGGAGAACAATGGGAAGGGGATAACTACCACTTTAAGGGACAGGGAAGAGGCTACATCTGGAACAGGTGTAATCAAGGCACCCACACCGCACCATAGGCCTGGACTATTGGAAGAGGGAGCTGAAGGAGCGAGGGGAATAGAAACCAGGCAGGCTGCAGCAGGTGGTGGTGGTAGTTTCTTACAGGCTCTAGGAGACCAACCTAATCAGCCCGATACTTGGTTTTACAGATTGACAGAGCCAGAAAAGTACTCAGAAGTCACCTACTACAGGACAGGCCCAACAAAGAAAATAACAGAACGCCACTAGCCGTCACCTTCAGCCTCCAACTAAAACTTCTCCAGTGCATCATCAAAGATCTACAACCTATCCTGAAAGATGATCCCTCACTCTCACAGACCTTGGGAGACAGGCCAGTCCTCACTTACAGACAGCCCCCAACCTGCAGCAAATACTCACCAGCAACCGCACATCACTGAACAAAAACACTAACCCAGGAACCTATCCTTGCAACAAAGCCCGATGCCAACTCTGTCCACATATCTATTCAAGTGACACCATCATAGGACCTAATCACATCAGCCACACCATCAGAGGCTTGTTCACCTGCACATCTACCAATGTGATATATGCCATCATGTGCCAGCAATGCCCCTCTGCCATGTACATTGGCCAAACTGGACAGTCTCTATGCAAAAGAATAAATGGACACAAATCTGAAATCAGGAATCATAACATTCAAAAACCAGAGGAGAACATTTCAACCTCTCGGGTCACTCAGTAACAGACTTAAAGGTGGCAATTTTGCAACAGAAAAGCTTCAAAAACAGACTCCAATGAGAAACTGCTGAACTTGAATTAGTATGCAAACTAGATACCATTAACTTGGGCTTGAATAGAGACTGGGAGTGGCTGGGTCATTACACAAATTGAATCTATTTCCCCATGTTAAGTATCCTCACACCTTCTTTTCAAATGTCCGAAATGGGCCATCTTGATTATCACTACAAAAGATTTTTCCTCTCCTGCTGACAATAACTCATCTTAATTAATTAGCCTCTTAGAGTTGGTTGGGCAACTCCCACCTTTTCATGTTCTATGTATGTATATGTATCTTCTTACTGTATGTTCCATTCTATGCATCTGATGAAGTGGGCTGTAGCCCACAAAAGCTTGTGCTCAAATAAGTTTGTTAGTCTCAAAGGTGCCACAAGTACTCCTGTTCTTTTTGCGGCTACAGACTAACACGGCTGCCACTCTGAAACCTGGTTTTATGGATGTTAAATTTGGGATCCCTGACCCAGGGTCCTGAGGTGAGGACCATATAAACTGTTGAAATTGCTCCTGTCCTGAAGCCTTATTAACAAAACAGCATGTCCCTTTTTAATTAGTTTTGGCTGCTCCTTGCCTTGGGCTGTTAAAGCAAATGTACTACTGCCAATCAAGGGAAATTAAGGAGGGGTGCACCCACGGTGCCACACCAGGCCACAAGGGGGCGTGCAGGGACTGCCCACAGCTTTACCAACAAAAGCTCCCAGTCTGCCTCCTGTCCCATCTGATATTGCAGAGACTGTTTATCCTGTCCCCCCTCATTCACCTCCTCTCCATGGCAAAACAATCCCAGGCTTGTCAATCTCTTGTCATGGATTTTCCAGGCCACTGATCATCCTCCACCCTCCTCCGAATCCCTCTGAATTCTGCAGGGTCCTTTCTGGGGATTAATTGAGCTCATTAACCACACAGTGGTGATTTGGGGAGTGATGTTCTCCTTCGCAGTCTGGATGGGAATTTGAGTTAATATTTGTGTCCAGAGTGGGACAGAACCATTTAAGACGTCAAAATAAATATCTGGTGCGTGTCAGATCAGAGCCTGATGGCAAATAATTCTGGTCTGAGTCACCCCAGGAGCATTAACAGGTTTTTATCTTCCAGGTCATCCAGCTAATTCCAGCTCCAGGAAACCTGCACTATGGGAACGTCCAGCTGTCCTCAGAGCCATAACCGTGGTTATGACGGTCGTTGTCATCGCTCTAGTAGCAGCTTTGATAGGTAAGTTCCCAACCCCGATGATTTCTCCTCACGCCCGTGTGAGGCAGGGATGTGTCCTTGTCCCCATTCTGTGGCGGGGGAGCCAAGGCACCGTGGTCTCGTTCCACAAAGGGCACTAAAGGGTCGAAGTCCCCGTTTCAGGCACCCTGTGATCTGCCAACCGCCTGCCCGGCTGCCACTGAACCCTGGGGGTGCCTGAGCTCACCAGGGGACGACACTTTAGCTGTAGAAGTTCCCTCAGCCCTTCATGTTCTGCCTCTGGGCGTGAGCTGCAGTTTGGCTCTTGGCACCCAGAGGCCTGTTGTACCCGTGGGGCGGGGTCTGGCAGGTGTGCTTAGGCTGCCGGCCTCTGTGAAACAGGTGGGGGGCAAGAAAACCCACCACCCTTAACCCTGCCCCAGTGGTAGGGCCCTTCCCTGGGATGTGAGACCCCAGTTCCAGTCCCCTCTGTCTGAGGGGAGACAGGATCTGAACAGGGGTCTCCCACCTTTTAGGGGAGTGTCCAACCACTGAGCTGTGGGACAGTCTGATGGGGGGGGGTGTCCCTCAATATTTCCTGCTGAAGTTGTTCTGCTTTGATTGAATAATTAAATATTAATTGGGCCAGAGAGTTAGAATCCCTCTGATCTAGTGAGTAGGGCGCCCACCTGAGCCGTGGGACCCCCTGTTCTCCAATCCCTGCTCACCAGGGAGAGGGGGACTGAAGCAGTGTCTCACATCGGGGTGAGAGCCCTGCCAGTGGGTTAAAGGTTATCAGGGAGGTCGTCTTCTCTCCCCACCCTCCCCACAGCCCCTTGTGTTTTTGTTTTTTCCAGTGGAAAAATCTGGGCAGCCTCCTCCATGCCCCCCTGCTGCCTCCTGGTGCCCGGACGGCTGGATCCGGATCCAAGGGAAATGTTACTATTTTTCTAAGGCCGAAGGGAACTGGACCTACAGCCGGAGCTTCTGCTCGTCACACGCTGCCTCCCTGGCTGGGATTGATAATCTGCAGGAGCTGGTGAGAAGCCCGGATAGATGCTTTGTGCCAAGCCCAGCGATCGCTGGCACCACAGACAGGGCTGGAGTCAGGCTGGGCTCAGCCCCTGTAGGGCAGAGAGGAGCCCGGGTGCCTCCCAGGCTGGGCGGCCAGAGTCAGTGCGGTTCTGGCAGCTGAATCCTGGCTGGACCTGGGGCTCCAGCCACCTCGACCCTGCATTTGCCAGAGCCCAGGTGGGAGACTCCCCCTGTGCAGGGCTGGGCCGGCTCAGTCAGCTCCAGGCCAATGGGCTGCCTGGGGCTGGAGGGGATGAGAACCTGCCCCCCCCCAGCTCAGCCCAGTCCCAGGGTTCCCTCATGGGTGGGGCGGAGGGAATCCAGCTGAAGGTGAGGCTGGCTTTACACCTCTTCCTATCAACTTACCTGCCCTGGTGGCGGGTCTGTCTGCCCTCCCCCTGCAGCCCCCTCTCCCTCCTGGCCCTGCTGTGCTCTGAGAAGGGGCTGCTGGGCGGACAGTGACCTTGCAGCTCAATTCCTCCTTCACCCCGGAGGTGCCATAGCCCCCAAAAAAGAGAACGTGGGAAGGTGAAGGGCTAATACATATCTGATCCCTTCACCCAATAACCATGGAAGAGGCCTCTAGAAATCCCCCACTGCCCAAGGTGGGGAGCAGCAGAGTCTGGGTCTAACACAGCTGATTGCATTTATTGGGTTTCTAAGGGTTCCCTGCTGCCATACAAAGGCAAACTGGACCACTGGATCGGCCTCTGGAAGGACATGGGCCGGGTCTGGAAATGGCCCAACGGGACCGAGTTTGACCGTCGGTGAGTCTCTTTTTCTCTGTGTTGGTCAGAGGCGATGGAAATACCCCACTGGCTGCTTTAACGTTCCCTCCTGCCGGGAGCGGGGCCTGGGGCTGGTGCAGGGAGGGGGATCCTGAGGGGCTGAGTGCGCAACTCCCCTCTCTCACCTGGAGTGTCTCCCCCGCTCTGTGCCTGGCACACACTGACTCTAGATCCAATTGCTTCTGGGTTACAGGTTTGAAATACAAGGAGGAGCCGCCTGTGCGCACCTGGATGAAGACCTCACAGTCACCACGTCAAGCTGCAGCACACCAAGAAAATGGATCTGCAGTAAACCTGATACCCCTGGGAAGGGAGAGGAGCGAGCAGTGGGAGGGGATTCGTGAACTCAAGGGAATCGGAGACCAGCTGTGACAAAGCCTTGTTCTAGTCTCCTCCATGGCACCTCCATGCTGCAGCCTGGTTCCTTGTTTCTTAGTCTGTCTCCAGGGTTTGTCCAGTCCTAGTCGTCAATTATCCTAATGCCGCGGTTTGTGACCCTTCTCTAGGGGAGACTGTCACCGTTTCAGGGTAACTGCATCTCTATCCCATCTCCATCAGGTCAGGGCTTGAGTCTCCAGCCACCCCCTGTCTCTGGACAGAGACCCCGTCTCACTTCCTGACCGAGGCACTTAAAGTTGCACAGCTCCCTTCCATACACCATGATATCCCCAGCAAGCCAATCTGTCTAAAAGCCAGCACCTGCACTTTGCTTCCGCTCTGAGCACAACGCCCAGCATGTTCCAGCTTTTACAAGCTAGCACACGGCCCTTCCTCAGCTGATACATTTATTCTAGGGCAAAAGCGTTATGGGGAAAATGTATAAAAATTACTAAAAGTTCCCCCTCACTAAACACACCAGAACTCATCCCTCTTCCACGGGGGAGTCTAGTAGCCAGTGACCCTTCCACGCGCTCCCTGTGGGGTTGGAGTCTTTCTCCCTCCCTGCCGAGAGCAGGTCCTGTCTATTTTAATTAAAATAAAGGTCGTGAATGTGTTTAAACTCAGCCTTTGTGTGTCCTAAGTTCTGTCTCCGTCTCTAGAAAACCCCCTGTGAGCCAGTGTGTGGGAATCAAACGTTCCAGGGTGCAATCCCAACCAGGGAGAGGCTGTGTCACCGCTTGCCCTGCAGCCTGGGGTGCCTCACGATCCTGTGCAGAAACTCCCAACCTGGGCCAAACAGCCTGCAGGTCACGCCCTGAGTGGCTGTGCATAGCCACAGCCCTGGTCCAGCAGCCTGTCACCCACGCCACATTGGGTCCACCAGCCTTGGTCACTACTTCCAGGGTGACCCCAACACACTCCCAGTCCTGGACTTTCCCCCCAAAACATGTTCTGCACTGTCCAGCCCTCTCCTGGACAGTCCAGATCTACTATGTCCATTGCCCCTCTAAGGGCATCAACATACACAGTCTGCTACCTTAGATAGTTACCCAAACAAGTCACAGCACTGGATTAGTTGTAATTAAAGACTAAAGCAAGTTTATTTACTTACAAAGAGATTTTAAGTGAGTACAAGTAAGAGGAGGTTACTCACCCTGTGCAGTAACTGACGTTCTTCGAGATGAGTGTCCCTGTGGGTGCTCCACTCTAGGTGTTGGTGCGTCCCTGTGCCTTCACTCGGAGATTTTTCGTAGCAGTACTTGTACTGGCCACACATGCGCAGAGGCTGCCCCCCCGCAGTGAGTCTAGGATAATAGTGCGCATGCGTGGCCAATCACCTCAGTTCCTTCTCTACAACGGAGGCTACCCCAACTCCGAAGTAGAGGGGAGGAGGGTGGGTAGTGGAGCACCCACAGGGACACTCATCTCGAAGAACGTCAGTTACTGCACAGGGTGAGTAACCTCCTCTTCTTCTTCGAGAGATGTCCCTGTGGGTGCTCCACTCTAGGTGACTTAAAAGCCATGTATCTTAAGGAGGTAGGGACTTCGGATCTGATAGGAACGCCGTTGATAGTACAGCCCTGCCCAAATGTATATCAGATAGAGGGCCTTGAGTAAGGGCATAGTGTTTAACAAATGTGTGCTCAGAGGACCAGGTAGCTGCTTTACAGATATCAGCCAGGGGAACTTTGCGTAAGAATGCTACAGAGGCAGCCATAGATCTAGTGGAGTGTGTTCTGATGCTGTCTGGAGGTGTAACTTTCTTCATCTGATAGCACAACCGGATGCACTGAGAAATCCAGTTCGAAAGTCTCTGGGTAGAAATAGGTGTACCTCTGGAACGCTCCGCGATGGAAACAAAAAGTCTGGAAGAATTTCTAAAAGGTTTGGTTCTATCCAAATAGAAGGACAAGGCCCTGCGTACGTCTAGAGTATGCATTGAGGCTTCGAACGAGTTCGCATGTGGCTTCAGGAAAAAAGTTGGTAAGTGAATCGGCTCATTAATGTGGAATGAGGAGTGTACTTTAGGAAGAAAATTGGGGTGTAACCTGAGGGTAACCTTGTCTTTGAAAAATATCGTATATGGTGGGTCTGCCATAAGAGCTGCTATTTCTCCTGCCCGCCTGGTGGAGGTAATTGCCACTAAAAATGCTGTTTTCATCGAAAGGTGTAAAAGGGAACACGTGGCTAGGGGTTCAAATGGTTGTTGGGTTAGGCAAGAGAGAACTAGATGAAGGTCCCACGGGGTGGTGGGTGGTTTTATGTCTGGGTATAGGGTTTGGAGTCCCTTGAGGAAGCGCTTGGTGATAGGATGAGCAAATACGGAAGTACCATCAATTTTGTCATGAAAAGTTGTAATAGCAGCTAAATGGACCCTGATGGAACTGGAAGAAAGGCCGGATTGCTTAAGGTCCAATAGGTAGTCAAGTATGAGCGGAAGAGGTGCTGACGTGGGACTAAGTTGTTTAGTTGGACACCAGTGTGTGAATCGTTTCCACTTACATAGATAGGTGGTGCGAGTAGATTGTGTTCTGCTATGCAGGAGCACTCTTTGAACTTGTTCAGAACAATCTAGTTCATTTTGGGAGAACCATGTAGGAACCATGCTTTGAGGTGGAGCATGGATAAGTTGGGGTGGAGAAAACGGCCATGTTGTTGTGATAGGAGGTTCGGAATGAGAGGCAAGGGGATTGGTGGTCGAATGGACATTTTGGTGAGAAACGGAAACCAGGGCTGTCTGGGCCATGATGGGGCAATTAGGATCACCTTGGCTCCATCTGTTCGTATTTTTATCAGGACCCTGTTCAGAACCGGTATCGGGGGAAACGCATACAGTAAGTTTTGGTGCCATGGGATCATGAATGCGTCTCCCAGGGAATGTTTGCCCAGCCCTGCTCTGGAGCAAAAATTGGGACATTTCTTGTTTTTTGCAGTTGCAAAGAGGTCTATTGCTGGGTAGCCCCAAATGCGGAATATGTTGTGAATGGTGTGCTCGTTTAATTCCCATTCGTGATCCCATGGGAAACGTCTGCTTAGTTCGTCCGCTGTGGTATTCATCACTCTAGGAAGATAGGCCGCTGATACCCGGATGTTGTTCGCAATGCACCAGTTCCAGAGTTTCATAGCCTCTGTGCACAGAGACTGGGATCGAGCTCCCCCCTGCCTGTTCACGTAGAACATGCATGCAATATTGTCTGTCATTATGCGTACGTGTTGGTTCTTGATCAGTGGTAGGAATTGACGGAACGCATTGCGAATGGCTCGAAGTTCTAGGACATTTATATGGAGAGAGGTCTCGGTTGAAGACCAAAGCCCCTGGGCTGTGTGGTGAGACATGTGTGCACCCCATCCTGTCAGAGATGCATCGGTCGTCAGTATGAGGGATGGAGCCTGCTGAAGAAAGGGGACTCCAGAGCAGAGGTTGGAGTGAATTGTCCACCACTGTAGAGAATCTTTGACTCGGGCAGGTATGGAGAGAGTCTTGTTTAGAGGGTGCACATTCGGTCTGTACACCGTGGCCAACCACGCTTGGAAGCACCTCATATATAGACGTGCATTTTGAACGACGGAGGTGCACGAGGCCATGTGACCTAATATTTGTAGGCAGTCCCGGACAGTCACCTGGGGACTGTTGCGAATCCTTGTGGCTAGTTGACTTATAGAATTGAAGCGGGCTGGTGGGAGAGATGCCAACCCCGTCCGGGAGTCGAGGTATGCCCCTATGAACTCCAGATGTTGGGTGGGGTATAATGTGGATTTGTTTTTGTTTACTTGCAGGCCTAAAGATAGGAAACAATCGATGGTAAGCCGTATGGATCGGAGAGCTTCGTCGAACGTTGAAGCTTTGAGGAGGCAATCGTCTAGGTAAGGAAATATTATGACCCCTTGTTTTCTGAGGTAGGCTGTAACTACGGCTAGGATCTTGCAAAAAACACGGGGGGCCGTGGACAGTCCGAAAGGGAGAACCCTGTACTGGAAATGTGTGGAGCCGAGAGTAAAGCGTAGGAATCGTCTGTGGGACGGGTGTATAGTCACATGAAAATAGGCATCCTGTATGTCGAGGGCTGAAAACCAGTCGCCCTGCTCCAGCGCTGGGATTATAGTGGTGAGAGTGACCATCTTGAACTTTTGCTTTTTGACAAATTTGTTGAGCCGCCTGAGGTCGAGGATTGGTCGCCATCCCCCATTTTTCTTCTCTGTTAAGAAATAATGGGAGTAAAAACCCTTCCCTCTGTGTCGTTCTGGCACAGTTTCTACTGCTCCCAGTTGAAGGAGATGCTGCACTTCTTGGAAGAGTAGTTGCTCGTGAAATGGGTCCCTGAAGAGGGACAGGGAGGGTGGGTGGGTGGGAGGGAGGGAGAGGAAGGGGATGGCGTATCCAATTGTAACTACCTCTATGACCCATTTGTCGGATGTAATTTTCTGCCATTGATGAGAGAATGGTCGTAGGCGGTGTCCAAAGATAGGTGTGCCGGCTGAAGTGGGAACACTGTTTTCTAAACCCTCGACCAGTGCTTCAAATCTGCCTATTAGTTGGAGGGGGTTGCAGCGCCCCGTAGAGTTAGGACGACGACGCTGGAATTTTGGTCTTTGGCGATGTTGTTGCTGTTGTTGTTCCTGTGGTCTATAGGAGTGTTGTGAAAATGTGGGGTAGCGTGGTCGGTGATAAGGTTGATATCTATATTGTCATCTTCTGGTCGCAGGTGGCTGGAGGCCTAGGGACCGGAGGGTTGCTCTTGCGTCCTTTATCGAATGCAGCATGTCGTTTGTGGTGGAGGCAAAAAGTTTTTCCCCGTCGAAGGGAAGATCTTCAATGGTGCTCTGGACCTCTTGAGGGAAGAAGGAGGAAGAGAGCCATGAACCCCGTCGCATGACCACTGCTGTGGCGGTCGACCTTGCTGCAGTATTAGCTACATCGAGGGCCGCTTGGAGAGCAGTGCGTGATATGGTTTGTCCCTCGGAAACCAGAGCTGTGAATTGTTGTTTCTTCTGTTCTGGGATGTGATCAATAAAATCCATGAATTTATTATAGTTTTTGTGGTCATATTTTGCAAGGACTGCGGTATAATTAGCTATGCGAAATTATAGCGTCGAGGATGCATATACTTTATGGCCGAAGAGGTCCGGGCGTTTACTGTCCTTGTTGGCTGGGGTGGAGCGGGCGTACTGTTGTTTGGCCCTCTGGTTTGCTGCATCCACTACCAATGAGTTTGGCGCCGGAAGGGTAAAAAGGAATTCAGAGCCCTTTGAAGGAATGAAGTACTTCCTGTCCGCTTGTTTACAGGTAGGTAGGCTAGTGGCTGGATTCTGCCAGATGGATTTAGCGGGTTCTAAAAGGGCTATGTTGATTGGTAATGCCACTCTAGAGGAAGAAGAGGGCTGCAAAATGTCTGTTAGTTCATGCCGTTGTTCAGTGACTTCCTCTAAGTTAATTTTCAAGTCACCTGCAGCTCTTTTAAAGAGGTCTTCGAATTTGGCATAGTCATCCGACGGGGTTGGAGGAAGGGGAAGTAAGGCTTCTTCAAGCGTTACGTCGGACTCTGCTGGAATAGGAGCAGGACTCAGTTGCTCCTGGGAGTGTGACGGTGCTGCCTGGTATCTTATGTCACTGGCAGGTCCGTCACGAGGCAGTGCTAAACCGGTGTTGCGCCTGGTCGAAGTGCCGTAGTGCATGTGTTCTCAGGGGTACGATGCCCATGGTGCCCAACCTTGCCATGGTGGTGGGTAGGGCATAGGTGTTGCCATCCAAGGGTTCACTCCCCATGGGGCAGGAGCCTGAGGACAGGCTGAGGTAGTTTTTTTGTAACCTCTGTTGATTGGGGTCTGGGAGTCTTGAGAAGGAGAAAAAACTGCCTGTGGATCAGTTTCCTCCTCACTGGAGGAAGGTTGTTCTGATCCTGAATCCAGCATTGGAGAAAAACAGGCATTTATCAGGGGAGACTGCAGAATAGGTGAGACCAATAGATCTGCTGTCTGAGTGAATTGAAAAGGTGAGGCTCCAGGTAATTGTAACAAAGTGAGGGATTTCCTAACGAGTCTGCTGAGCTCCGTCTCAGGCCGGGGATGGTAGAGAAGGAACTGAGGAGATTGGCCACGCATGCACACTATTATCCTAGACTCACTGCGGGGGGGCAGCCTCTGCGCATGTGTGGCCAGTACGAGTACTGCTACAAAAAATCTCCGAGTGAAGGCGCAGGGACGCACCAACACCTAGAGTGGAGCACCCACAGGGACATCTCTCGAAGAAGAATGAAGCATTAAAGTCAGGAATGGTTACAAGAGCAATAAAGATAAAACACTTTCTAAACTTAACAAACTAGACTTGGTTCAAGGTGAACTCCCTCACCACAGGTTCACAGTGTTGCTGACCAAACTCTCAGGCCGGCGTCTGGACCCAACGTCCAATGACTTTTTCTTTTGCCCTCTTAGGTGAAAGGAGAGAGATTGAGAGGGAGAGAGAATTTGGGGTATTTTTGCCTCTCACTTTTATAGTCCAGTCCCCCTTTGAGATGCAGTTTCCTGAAGGCCCTCCCCGCCCCCCCAAGCAAAGTTTATTCAAACAGTAAAGAAGGCGACATGATGTCTGGTGGTAAAAAGTTCTGTGCTGTTTCTTTCCTGTTTCCTGAAATGCAGATTTTCCTTGTCTCCTGTCTTCCCTCTCTCACTGTCTGAGGATGCTGTTTACAACGTAAACGTAAACTGAGGGAAACACACATTCCTTTGTATAAGATCTGCTTGACCAGTGCTGCCTAAGCAGGGCTATATGTGTTAGAACATGTGCCACCAATATCACTTAGGGGGAATTCATAACTTTACATATAATGTTGCTACATCCATTTCCCCATGATATTATTGACCAGCGAGGAGTTAGTTTTCAAATGATGCCTTTAAAAGATGTATTTTGAATAAGGATTATTACAATAGTGTGTAGGGGTGTGAAAATTATATTACAATAGTGAATACAGCTGTGGTCACCCTCCCCCATGGAGTAGAACACAAGCAGCGAGAAGCCATTCATAAATTTGACACACTGGTCCCCAAAGAGACTGCAGGGGTTGTAATATTCCAGATTCTCAGACTTCCTCACTGCTGGGGATTGTCTCCTCAGCACCAGCCGGAAATTTCCCCTCTTGCTCAATTCATCCCATTGGCTCCTGTTGCTCCCTGGTGCCTTTAATGATTTCTTGCCCTTCTGGGGTTTGCACCCTTCAGACTGGGACATGGCTCCTTGCTGTATCCACAAACTGCAACACGTTCCTGTCTGCAGACAGCCTCCCTGCAACTCCTGGGTGCCATAGGTTGGCTTTGGCCCTGGGTGTTGGGTTCTACATAGTGTGGGCACTTTCAAGCTTTGTCCACCTCCGTTAGCTACAGCCAGCACTGCAGCTGTGCTGCCCTGTGAGATACAGACTGTGGGTGTCTTCATGCAAATCCAGGGTCTGAATTTGTGCCTGGGAGCCTCCTTTTGTGACAATGTGGCCCTACAGACAGCTTGACACGCATTTATTATTTTTCCCAGGAGCTCCTCTTTCCCCTCCCTGCCCAAACTTTTGTGCTGCCCCTGGTCCCTGACTGCTGATTCTCACATCCGCAGGCTGCACTTCAGGGATAGATTTCTTTAAGGCACTATTTAATGTAAAATATTTTCCTACATGTCTTTTATAAAGATACTGCAGTGCTGGAATGTTAATTTTAAATAAATGCCAATTGCAAATTCCAGAGGGTAGAATGTTGCTGCTTGAGTTAGGGGCCTTCTCAGTAGCTTTTTCTATTCATGAAGGTGTCTGAACTCAACTGTGTAACCTGGCTCCGCAATATATTTGTCGTACTCACATCTGCTTATTAGGTATGTTGAGCTGTTTCCTGGGAATGGATTCTGTTGCTGACAGAAAACTGCCCTAAACTAGGAGAGCCATATCTAGATATATATGGCTAATCTGTTAGCAAGTGTGCCAGAGAAGGGATTCAAATCCAGGGCTGCCCAGAGGATTCAGGGGGCCAAGCAATTTCAGGGGCCCCTTCCATAAAAAAAAGTTGCAATACTATAGTAACATGTATTTGGAAATGTAAAAAATAACCAGTGAAATACATTCAAAAAATAATTTTTAATAATTTGAAAATACACAAAATACATTATTTAAAATCATTAAATGCTTTAATGGTATGTATACATTTGCAATTACATAATGGGCTGTCGCTGGGTGATGGTTGGTGCCAATGGACTGTCGTTGCCTGGGGGTGGCACTGCTGTTACCCGGGGCTGGGTGGGGAGCTGGGCTCTGGGTCACGGGGTGCCCGGCTCAGAGGGGCTGGGCAGAGAGCTGGGGGTCAGGGCTGGGGGGGGGGGGGGATGGGGTCAGGGGGGTGCCTGGCCCCGACCCCTTACCATGCTGCTTACCCCCACCTCCCTCCTCTCCCAGAGCCTCAGTGCGCCGCGTCAGGGAGCAACCCTGGAGCTCAGGCCCCGCTGGAGCCACACCGCTGCTGCAATGCTGTCCAGGGCAGCTCCTGGGCACGGTGCGCTGAGGCGCCGGGGGATGGGGGAAGGCGGAGGTGGGGTGGGAGCCTCTGACATTCTCGTGGGGGCTCCTGTGGGGCCCGGGGCAAATTGCCCCACTTGGTCCCCACCTCTGGGTGGCCCTGTTCAAATCTGGTGCACAAAGCACTTGGCTATTGGATGGAGTTAGCTGCTGTCTCCTCCCCAGTCATCTGGTGAACGTAGCCTGATTTTTTTTAATTATTATTTTATTTTGCCTAAATCTATTCAGTAAATTCAACACCAATTTCTTTGACCCAAAACTGCATTTTTTGACAAAATATTCAGTGGAAAATTTCCCCCCAGCTCTACTTGTAATGTCACTTCACTAGTTCTCCCTTCACCATAATCTTCCAGCCCAGACAGGACCTGAATTTCAAATGCAAGAAAAGCCTTTCATGCCGTCTTTATCCACATTATAAAAGCAGGGGAGACGGGGAAGGGCACAAGGTCAATTTTTCCCTTTGAAGCTCACCTTCAATATTCATCGTTCATGGGACAGACTGAAACTAAAGAAGATTTCTCCTTCACACATAGAAAATACAGATAATGTCACTGTCTATATCTGGAGAGCGTCTTTTTCACAAATCCATTTAGATGTAGCACTGCAGGTTTCAAAATGAATCCTATCTGCTTTTATCAGTCCACAGCTGTTCCCTTCAGCAGGATCCTGTACATTGAACCTGGGAAACAAAATAAATAAAGAATTGCTGTTTAGAATTTTTGAACAAGATTTTTAGCAGCTTTGCCTCATTCTGACACCTCTCGAATTTCTTCCTTAGCTGCTGAATTGTTCCTACAGAGCCCTCGTTGATAAAACACTTCCTAGCCCATGATCCTGTCATAGCAGCTGGTTGCCTTGGTCTATTTCTGGAAACACTTGTCCATATTACAAAACCCAGCCCTCAGGATTAGCCTGACTGCTGTGGAAGCCATTGAATGAGGCTCAGGACTCCTCTCTGTGCAGAGTGTTGTGCCCAGCACTTAACATCCCTTGCACCCATACGAAGCCTCTGCTCTGACCAATGCTGGAAAGCAACAGCCAGGGCCGGATCTGGCTTTTTTGCCGCCCCAGGCAAAAAAAGCCTCCTGCCGCCCCTGGCCCCCACCCCACCCCCCGGCAGGGAGTGCGGCAGAGGAGGGCGCCGAGCCCGGCCGCGGCCCCGCTCTCCCCAGCCGGCTGGAGTGCCAGGGGAGGGTGGCCCCCTGGAGCCAGCCCTGGCAACAGCCCCGTGCCCCCTGCTGCACATCTTAGATGGACTCATGGGATAAAAACACTCACAGTGTTTGATTGAACAGGGAGCCGTCCACCCAAGTCCAGTTCCTCGCGGCGGATGTAATAGTGAGTCCAAGCCAGATCTGTTTTGCGCCTTTGGAAGTAGTTTGTATGAAAGTCTGTAAATGACATGGAAGAATGATGTGATGGGGAAGGAGGGGCTCGGGGTTAAGGTGCTAGCTAGAGACTCTGGGAACTGGGTTCTATTGCCCAGACACCCTCTGTGACCCTGGGCCAGTTGTTTAGTTTCTGTCCTGACTGGGGCAGACTTAAGGCCTTGGTACAGTCTGTGTGGTGTGTGGGGGTCATGCTATCGGTGAGGTGTCACCGCTGGGGGGCAGGGCACAGGTTATGTGCTGTTGCTGGCCTGAATTTTTCATTTCCTTGCTTTTTAGCATGTGGGGGTATGTATAGAGCAGGGGTGGCCAAACCGTGGCCAAAACTTTCAATTGTGCCCCCCCCAACTCTCAGCATGCACCTGTCGCCTGTAGCAGAAGCCCCTAACTCCACCACCCTACTGCAGGGCAGAAGCCCTGAGCTCCCCCCCCAGTCTGGTAGGCAGAGAATGGGGGGACATGGGGGGCACAAGCCACACTTTAACTGTAAAGAGATGCCTGTGGCTCCTGAGCGCCCCCACCCTGCAGCTCCCAGGTGTTAGCTCTGTGGGGAGCGGCAACACCAAACCACTGGGAGCTGCAGTGAGGAGCCTCTGCTTTAGCTCTATGGAGAGAGGCAGCTCCCAGTACAGGGGAAGGGCCCAGTGGCACCATGTGACCGAGTGGGGCCAGCAAGCCCTGGGAAAAATCTGGGGGGGGGTATGTATCCCCTCACCCGTCACCTCTGGCTTCCTGCCCAGCAGGGAGGGGAGTCTCCGGGCTTTAGCCCTGCAGGGCGCGTCTCCAGGGGCTCAGGGCTTCAGCAGGAGCAGGGCTGAAGCCCCAAGCCTGGGCAGGTGCCTCCCATGGGGCTGAAGCCCTGAGAGCCCCACCCCTGCAGGGCTGATGCCCCGATCCCCAGTGCTTCCCATAGGGCTGAAGCCATGAGCCTTGTTAGGTGTCTCCTGCGGGCCTGAAGCCCTGAGACCCCTCCCTCCTCACAGGGATGAAGCCCCAAGTCCCTGCAGGAGCACCCGGCTCCTGAATTTCCAACGATTGTTGTAGGCAGCTCACAGGGTCAGTACGTTTGGCCACCCCTGATATAGAGCAACCCTGACAGACACACAACACGGTGGTTTTGTGTATTAATTATTACTAGTGATGCTCATATCTCCAGGACAAGTTTTATTTACCATCTCATCCTGGTCCCGGATCACCAGCAGCCGAGAGCTCCTCCTTGAACAGTCATCGCGGCTCTTGTTCCAGGGATTTTTTTCTTTTGACACCCAGTAGCACTTGTCCCTGTGCAGCAGCCAGTTTGGGGGGCAGAGCTTACACCCTGATCCTTCTGGAGGGGAAACGGAAATGCTTAATGGCGCTGAAGGTTCTGAACTGTATTACACTCATGCACAGGCCTTCAGCCTCCCCATTTCCAGTGGAGCTATTGTCTTGGTTTTGTTTGAAGATGGGTCTAATATTTAACTAGCTGCAGGTGCTGCCAGGAAGGGAGGGGTATTGGTGAAGCTGTGAGTATCTCAGTCCTGAAATAGCACGGGGTAATGCAGGTCAGGGTCAACTGGAATCCTCCTTCACTTCCTTCCCTCAGCTACTGTATTGTTCCTGTGTGCACTGCTTAACAGCCATTACGTTTCCCCTTAGAGATGGCTGCATTCCACTTGGGGTAGATAATACTACACATAAAAGAGCTAAAAGAACTTTATTTAGGTTGCAAAGTCAGAGTTGGAAATGCCACATTCATGGTTGCCCATGTAGCTGTAATTCAGCGTGACTGTGGGTTCATCCTGTACCCTGAATGCTTGGGGAGCCATCATGTACATGGGAACAAGATAGGCCTGTGCACTGAATGAGGCAGCAGCCCTGAGGAAAAAATAGTAGGTAATCATTCAATAAAGAGCGTATCATAAGGCAAACACGAATGGGGGCTGAATTAAGGTTGTGCGAGTAATTGTAAATCTGGCATTTCCTAACTTTCCAGAGCTTGGCTTTGTAACCTTCCTGTTCTCTTCACGCAGTATTGTATTTAATGTCCTCATTTTTAAAAAACATAAACAACAATTCTATTACATGCAACAGGAACAACTGCATCAGCATTCAGGACCATCCTGAATCAGCAGCAGGGTGTGGACCCTGGATCTTCAGAACCACACCACACTGCTACCAGTCAGTGCTAGCTGGTAACAGGGAGTCTGTTATTCTCATGGAGGAGGCAGGGAATGGGCCTGGGCAGCCAATGGGAGCAGAGCCAGCTCCCTCTCCCTCCCCAGGAGGAGCTTCTGTCCCATGTGATATTCCTGGGGGTGAGAGTTCCTGGAGCCACGTGCTGGATGTGGGGGAGCCTGGCCCAGCTCTCACCCCCTCCTCACATCCATCTCCATGTGCTCTGGTAGCTCCCAGTGCCGGGTGTGCTGCTGTGGCAGGTGAGCCCAGCACTTTTGACTTTTCATGCTGTTATTTGTCAATTTTCCTGAGCATCACAAGCAAGGAGAGAAAAGAAAACTCTTCCAAAGTTCCCATCTCAGCAAAACCTGGATGAAATTTCATGGGCCAAAGAAAAAACATTTCTCCATCCTGAGGTTTCCCCTCACCCCATATTTCAAAGGCATGTTTCAAACAATGGAAGTGTGAGAGCTTCTTAGAGAAAACACAAGACCCTTTTACAACGGAAGCGTTAAGGGAAACCAAACAGCAGTTGCTACCAGCTACTCTATTCCTAGTTTGTAAAGCAATAGAATATTTATTGCACTTATTGAAGTGGTTTGTATCCGCCACTTAGGGTTACCCTAACTGACCACTAGATGTCACTGCAATGCAGGAAGCTGCTGAGAGAGAGAAGGAGCTCAGGTTACCTGCTGTGTTGCCACCAGACTCCTCGTTGTTTTCACACACAAATTGTTTCAAGTGGAAATGGAAATCTTTTAGGCCAGTGCTGCAGTTGGATTGATGGATGATTCTCTCCCTGGTACCCTTGTTCTCCAGTGAATTCAGAGATCCTTTGGTGTGACAAACTTCAGAACAGCATGAGCGTGAATGGTGACTACTACTTAGGGATCAGCAAACTGGGAATGAGGGTGTGTGCAACAACAAATCATTACATACTGTAGCTATCAAATTCAGAACTGGGCCAGAGAGATAGAACACGACAGAGAAAGGGAAAATTACATTTATTATACATTATAAGGTGTCTTCCACTTTTCCCTGTGCACACTGAACAGTGACGTTGTGAGAGCTGGATCACAGGGTCTCAACCTTGTTTATGGAATATTGTTCCCTTTGTGGTGATAACAACGTGTCCAGGATATTATTCACAAGCACGTTGGAATCAGAAATATGGGGGGAGAGGAAATTTCAGGGTGCTGCATTTAGCACAAATTAATTTTGAACTGCTTACCCCAAACGCCCATCGCTATCACAGCTCCTAGCAGGATGAGGACCCCAGCTGCTCCAAGCCCTGCGGCGAGCCGATGCCAGAGGGGACACTGAGGGTGATCTGGAAGAGTCAGGGTTTAGTGAAATACCTTCAGTACATAGTGCAACAAATAATAACGGACTTTCCTGTGGTGTTTGTGCAGCATCCTTGAATGGGCATTTGTGTTCCTCCTCACATAATACCAGGAATAGTTTTAAACCTGTCAGTTAAGAGCCACGTCACTTTGAGGGCAGCCCTGTGACGAAACAGAGCAAAATACTGCAAAATACTAACAAATCCCTATTGTCAATTATTTAACAACACAGTTCTATCCCACTTACAATGCTGGGTATTTGAGCATGTTATATGGCGAGTCGGTGCGTCAGCCCCCTCAGGACAGTGGTTCTTAACCTTTCTGGGGTCAGGACATTTGTAAATCTCGATGGCCTGTCATGACCTAGTAAATAGCATTCGTTCAATAAACACCTGCCTTACTACATATCTTACCCACGACATAGAATATACACATTAGTGTACCAAGTACTAAATCGTAAACCATACATACCAGAGCAGCAGTGTCTGCGGCTCCTGTCTCGGGGCTGGCTGGCTCGGCTCCCCACTCTGGGTGTTGTGACTTCCAGGGTCACAGTGCTGCTCAGGCTTGGCCTGGCTTCCCTGACGGGGCAGCTGGGCCAAATTTGTGTGAGTGGCATTGTGACACTGCCTGGTCAGCCCCGTCATCATGACCGAGGTGAGGGGGGGCCAAGCCTGAGTGGTGCTGAGCTCCTGTGCAGCAGGTCACAACGCCCAGAGCAGCTCACTGAGCCCATCCAGCCTTGCAAACTGGAGCTGCAGGAGCCACGGCTGCAGGGTGAGTGCAGGGTGGGCTCTGCAACCCAAGTCCTTCCCCCTGTTCTGCGAACAGGAGTTACCCGTGTTCAGTCTGTTACACCTCTGTTCAAGGACAGCCAGGTGATTGTAAATAAACAAGCTCCACTAAGAAAATAGCTTGAGACCGGATCACTAATTTCACCTCCAATGGGAAACTGACCTGCCAGGCCCTAAGTCTGCTAACGCTTGGCTAAACAGCAACAATATCAAGGAAGTCAGAGTCACTGGATCAATACCCACTAGTTACACCTCTGCCTAGTGATCTAGAACAGTTGAATATAACCAGAGGGTCGCACACTTTGTAGCGTCTGTTGGCCGAGCTCATTGCACATGCCAGGGGCGCCTTCCATCCCTCCATTCCCCCCACAAGCTCCCTGGATTCCCCCTGGGTGCCCCCTTCACCTCCCTGTACTGCAGGGATTCCCTGCAACTCCCTCAATCTCCCCCTGCCAGGAGATCTGTGCCCTCCATTCCCCCATCTCCCATACCAGTGTCCACTTTTCTTTCCCTCATGCTGTCCCCCTTCCACACCAGGGTCCCCCATTTCCCCCCATGTCAGCAGTTCTGTGTTCCCCTCCCTCCTCCCCATTCCAGGTCCCCCATTCTCCTCTCATGACAGGGGTTAACTTCAAAGCAAGGGTCGTTGGTTTAACAATGGAGGTTCACAAACTGTCTGTGTTGCCTAGTCTTCACCAGAGGAAAACCCCTGCTGGGACAGTTTCTGTGAACAGGACTGTCAGCCTGCCTGAGAGCTAGAAATACTGGACTTTGGGCATGGCCCTGCTGCTATCTCTGATCTGCTGAGCTCTGGAGCAGGGGGAGCTTAAGCTATTCGACTGAGATCCCCAGTGGGATGCCCTGAAAGATTCCCGAAAGGCCTCTAAGAGACTGACAGAGGATTAGCTGACATTATACCTCTGCTAACAACTGGACTCATATATTCTGATGCAACAGTAATGTATCTTATCTGCTTTAACTTTTACCAACTCTCTTCTTTTCTTTTTTATTAATAAATCTTTTGTTCGTTTACTAAGGATTGGCTACCAGCATTGTATTTTGGTAAGATCTTGAGCATCCTGTTACTTGGGGTAAGTGACTGATCCTTTGGGACTGGAAGAACCCAATGTATGTGATTTTTGGTTTTAATAACCTTTTATCATAAAGTCTAGTTTGCCTGGGTGGTAAACGGGCTGGAGAGCCTAAAGGGACTGTCTGTGGCTTCATGATAACTAGTATAGTAATTTGGAAGCACACACTTGTCACTGGATTGGTTAAATCTAAATATAGAATGTACCACCAGGCTGGGATACTTGCCCTGTAGTTTGGCAGTCTGGGCTGAGCTGTGTCCCTTACTTGGCAGTGTGACAGTGGCACTCTACAGTTATTGTGTTACAAACAGACAGACAGAAAAATGCCACCCAGTTGAGCGTAAGGCCTTGCCAGCTTGGCCAATTACAGTACAACATTAATTTGTTCCATATGCCCCATGTAACAGCATAGTTGGGATATTAATGTTTATTTAGCAACTGCAATGTTAATAGAATAAAAATAGAGGCTGACAACATAATCATCTAAAATTTCTTCACCTATCTCAGTAATCTCATTGTACCTATACAAGTTACACTCTAAAGATATCGGTTTTGTAAAATAACTTGTATAGTTACATTTCAAACACAACCAGTCATTTTCAAGGGAATTCTTTAAAAAAAAAAAATTGTCCATCCTTTGTTAAAATTTAATTCCTCTCATCCTTACCACTGATCCTGTTTGTTCTAAGTCACAACCTCCCAAACTTTGACTGACCATAAATACAGAGTCATATAGCTTCTCTCTGCACTCAGGAAATGCAAACACCTTGTCCCTAGCCTTGGAAATACCCCTGGCATCCTGTCCATTTCAGAATCCAGGAGAAGATATCGCTTTGTGCCTTCATCATTCCCCCTGGACCAGGCTTCCCACATTTCCTCCTTTTCTCCAGTCGCCTTTTCCTGTATTTCTCAGATACTAGACTTTATTCTTGTCTGCGCAGACGCTAGTAGGCTTGTCCCTCTCCACACTTCGCCCATCAAGTGGCACAGGCTCCACAACCCTCTGCACTGAATTGGCTCCCCAACTATTTTCAGATCCCATCATTCTTCCTTGAACGGTGAGACCCCCACACCTCTCCTAATTGAACAACAAAGTCCTGCCAAATCCCTTCTGTCCAGTCATTCCTCTCAAGACTCACCAGATTTACTGGTCTTCACCATTTGACTTGCCCTACTGTAGTATAGATCGTAACTGCAATAGTTCATTTGCATCCTCCAAACAGGTTTATGAAATATGTGATTTATTTGTATTGTGGTAGCACACAAAGGTTCCAGTCTGGAGCAGTAACCTAAACTCTGAGAATTTTTCACTTGACCACAGCTCAAAAAGCCAGATCTGCACTAGGAATTTGGGTCGGTATAACTATGTCGCTCAGGGGTGTGAAAAATCGACACCCCGAGTGATGCAGTTACACCAACCTAACCCCCGGTACAGACAGTGCTGTGTTGCTGGCAGGGCTTTCTGCCACTGACATAGCTACTGCCTCTCGCGGAGGTGGAGCACGTACACCGATGGGAGAAGCCCTCCCGTCAGTGTAGGTAGCATCTGCACTGAAGCGCTACAGTGGCAATGAGGCAATGAGGCAGTCGCGCCAATGCAGCATTTTAAGAGTAGACCTGCCCTAAGAGACTATCATAATCTTCTCATGCCAGGGACGCTCTCACTGAGTACAGGATACAATGGGAGAGAGGCTGAGGAGAACAGTTATAAGATCAGACATTACAGAGATTAGCTCTGTGCACAGTTTGATGGTGAGTTTAATTGTATAATTATGTTAGGATACCTGGAGCCTTGGGTAAGAATCTTTGTTATAAATCTAAATAAAATAAATAAATAAATACATTTGAAATTTGTTTCCTCCTTTGGGAAAGTTAAATCAGTTACCCCAAACTATCACTCAACTTAGGCATCATCAATTGCCTGATTTTTTGTAGGTATCACAGCAGAGAGCGGGCTTGAGGAATTTGAAGAAGAGGGTCATCAAAATATACCAGCATGGCCCTTGTATTTGTATGTAGAGCCGGTCACTGACTATGACATTTTCTGAGACAGTTTGTATTTACACTAAAGTAAAGTGCACCGCAGGGCATTAAAGAAATTCACTATCCAGCTCCAGGAGTGGTAAAGGATTCAGGTTAGCTAAGTCCTGCCAGATGCATGGTGCATAGAACACAGACCTGTCCTTTGTTGCTAGAAAACCAGTGTCTAAACTACCTGACTGTGCTCCGAGTTACCTATATGGGGTAAAAAACGGTTACTCACCTTTTTGTAATTGTTGTTCTTCAAGATGTGTTGTTCATGTCCATTCCAAGCAGGTGTGTGCACGCCAGCCGGAAGTTTTTACTATAGTAGCATCTATAGGGTCGGCTTTGGCGCCCCCTGGAGTGGCACCTTCATGGCGCTGTATACAGGAGCCAGCTGACCCTCCACCCCCTCAGTTCCTTCTTGCCGACACTCCAACAGAGGGGCAGGAGGGTGGGTATTGGAATGGACATGAACACATCTCGAAGAACAACAATTACAAAAAGGTGAGTAACTGGTTTTTTTTTTTCTTCGAGTGATTGTTCATGTCCATTCCAAGCAGGTGACTCAAAGGCCTGAACCTAGGCGGTGGGGTCGGAGGTCACTGCAGACTGGAGTACTGTGCGGCCAAAGGCTGCATCATCTCTGGTCTGGTGCGTGATGGCATAGTGTGCCGTAAAAGTGTGGATTGAGGACCATGTGGCTGCTCTACAAATTTCCTGCGTTGGGACCTGGGCCAGGAACGCAGCAGAAGAGGCCTATGCTCTTGTGGAGTGGGCCGTGATAGGCGGGGCTGGTATGTTAGCCCGACTGTAGCATTCCCGGATGCAGGTTTTGATCCAAGAGGAGATCCGCTGTGACGAGACCGGGAGCCCCTTCATCCTGTCGGTCATGGCAACAAAAAGTTGGGTTGATTTCCTGAAGGGTCTTGTCCTTTCAACGTAGAACGTGAGGGCCCTGCGAACATCCAGGGAATGCAGCCTACGCTCCTTAGCCGAGGAGTGCAGTTTCGGATAGAACACCGGGAGAAAAATGTCTTGACCCATGTGAAAGGGGGAAACCACCTTAGGAAGGAACGCTGGGTGCGGCCTGAGTTGGACCTTGTCTTTGTGGAAGATGGTGTATGGAGGTTCAGAAGTCAGTGCTCTGAGTTCCGAAACCCTCCAGGCTGATGTGATAACCACGAAGAACGCGACCTTATATGAAAGATACAACAGCGAGCACGAAGCCAGCGGCTCGAAGGGGGGCCCTGTGAGGACGGACAGGACCAAATTGAGGTCCCAAGTAATGTGCGGGAACAACCTGTCAAGGCCCTTGAGGAAGTGACCAACGAGTGGGTCCGCAAACACTGAGGTACCCCCCGCTCCAGGGTGGAATGCCAAGATGGCAGAAAGGTGTACTCGAACCGAAGAGAGGGAGAGTCCCAGGTGTCTCAGATGTAGCAAATAGTCCAATATGAGAGGGACCGGGGCGAACAAGGGAGCCTGACCCCGTTGTGTGGCCCAGAGGGAGAAGCACTTCCACTTGGCCAAGTACGTGGTCCTTGTTGAGGGCTTCCTGCTACCAAGGAGGACCTGCCTGACCTGATGAGAGCATTGCATCTCCACGGGGTTTAGCCATGGAGCATCCAGGCTGTGAGGTGGAGCGACTCCAGGTTCGGGTGACGCAGGCGACCCCGATCCTGTGTGCTCAAGTCCGGGAGTAGGGGGAACCTGAGGGGCACCCGTATAGACATATGCAGGAGCGACGAGTAGCAGTGCTGGCGCAGCCACACCGGCGCTATCAGAATGACACGAGCGTGATCGCTGCGGGCCTTGAGGATTACTCTGTGAACCATAGGAATCGGAGGAAAGGCGTAAAATAGCCCGTCTGCCCAAGAGAGGAGGAAGGCATCCGTTAGAGACCCCAGACTGTGTCCCATGAGGGAGCAGAACTGGTGACACTTCCTGTTCTCTCTGGAGGCAAACAGGTCCACCTGGGGATGACCTCAGAGCCGGAAAATTGAGAGTACTATATCCCAGCGGATAGATCACTCGTGACCTTGGAACGAGTGGCTGAGGGCATCTGCAAGCCCGTTCTGCGTCCCCAGGAGGTAGGATGCTGTCAGGTGAATTACGTTCTGTATGCAAAAGTCCCATAATGCGAGGGCTTCCCGGCACAGGGGAGAGGAGCGAGCACCACCCTGTTTGTTGATATAGAACATTGTTGGAGTGTTGTCCATGAGGACAGAAATGCACCTGCTCGCCAGCAGGGATTGGAAGGCTATGCATGCGAGGCACACCGCTCGTAATTCCCTGACATTGATATGTAACGAAAGGTCTTTTCGTGACCAAAGGCCTTGGGTCCTGAGGTCGCCCAGATGTGCCCTCCATCCCACATCCGATGCATCCGTTACCAGGGATAGGGAGGGCTCGGGGCCGAGGAAAGGCACTCCGGTGCAGACCTCCCACGGGTCAAGCCACCATTGGAGGGAGTCCAACGCTGGCCAAGGTAGCGTCACCACTGATTCTAGGGAGTCCCTGACCGCCTGATACACTCCTGACAACCAGGACTGGAGCGGACGCAGTCTGAGTCTGCCGTGGCTCACCACATAGGTACATGCCGCCACGTGCCCTAGTAACTTGAGGCAATTTCTTGCTGTGGTGGTTGGGTAACGTTGGAGGCCGAGAATAATGTTGGACATAGTCTGGAACCTGGCCTCTGGGAGGTATGCTCTGGTGTGTGTCGAGTCCAGAACCGCCCCTATAAATTCGATTCTTTGGGTTGGAGAAAGTGTGGACTTGGCCTCGTTCAGTAGGAGGCCGAGCTCGAGGAAGGTCTGCCTGATGAAGACCACCTGAGCCTTCACCTGTGCCTTGATGCGGCCCTTGATGAGCCAATTGTCCAGGTAGGGAAACACATGAATACCCTGCTTGCGCAGGAAGGCTGCCACGACTGCCATGCACTTTGTGAAGACCCTTGGGGCTGCTGACAGTCCAAAAGGCAGAACCGTAAACTGTAGATGGGCATTGCCCACGACAAATCTGAGGTAACGCCTGTGCTGAGGGATTATTGCAATGTGAAAGTATGCGTCCTTTAAGTCGAGGGCGGCATACCAGTCTCTTGGATCCATGGAAGGAATGATGGAGGACACAGAGACCGTGCGGAATTTGAGCTTCTTTACAAACTTGTTGAGATGCCGCAAATCCAAAATAGGTCTGAGGCCCCCTTTCGCTTTCGGTATTAGGAAATAGCGGGAATAGAAGCCCCTGAGCTCCTGAGGAACCTCCTCTGCTGCGAGGAGGGACTGTACTTCCTGAATTAGAAGTTGCTCGTGAGAGGGGTCCCTGAAGAGGGACGGGGAGGGGGGCTGGTGGGGTGGGAGGGAGGAGAACTGGATAGAATATCCCCTCTCCACTGTGCGAAGCACCCAACTGTCTGACGTGATCCGGGCCCACGCCTGATAGAAGGGGGTCAGACGTGACGAAAAGGTAAGGTTGGTGGGATCCAGAGTTCTGACCAGTAGGTCATCCTCGACCGGGCCATCAAAATGGTGGTCTAGGCCCCTGTGGAGGCCTTGATTGGGCAGATGACTGGCCAGAGGGCTGCTGTTGTTGCCTCCTTCTGCCTGTCCTTGCCCTTCTGCGCAATGTGTCCATGCAATTTTGAGGCTGGTACGGCCGTGGGGGGCCTGTGGTGGCCTGAACTGCCTACACTGAGTGACCAGGGTGTTTAGGCCTAGTGAGCAAAGGGTAGCCCGTGAATCCTTTAGACTATGTAGCCTCTTATCTGTCTTCTCCGAGAAGAGCATGGGCTCTTCAAAGGGGAGGTCTTGAATTGTCTGTTGGACCTCATGTGGGAGGCCTGAAACTTGAAGCCAGGCTCCACGCCTCATGACCAGACCAGTCGCCAATGTGCGTAAGGCTGAATCGGCCGCGTCCAAGGCTGCCTGGAGGGAAGCTCGAGTAATCAATTTTCCGTCTTCGACCAGGGCTGAAAACTAAGTTCGCGATTCCCAGGGAAGGAGTTCAGCGAACCTAGACAAAGCCGAGAAAGTGTTGTGTCCATAACTGCTCACTATGGCTGCTGATTAGCTATGCGCAACTGCAGACCCCCTGTCGAATACACCTTTCGCCCGAACAGGTCCAACTTCTTGGCCTCTCTATTTTTTGGCGTAGCTCCCTGGAACTCTTGGCACTCCCTCTGGTTGGCCGCATCTAGTACTAGGGAGTCGGGGGGAGGGTGTGTATAAAGATGTTCATAGCCCTTGGATGGAACAAAATGTCGCCTCTCAGTCCTTTTAGTTGTGGGGGCCAATGAGGCTGGCGTCTGCCACAAGGTGCGGGTTGTATCTGCAATGGTCTTTATGAGAGGCAGGGCTACCCTGGATGGGCCCGACGGGGTCAGGATGTCCACCACTGGATCAGTAACCACCTCGATCTCCTCCGTTTGGATCGAGAGGCTCTGGGCTGCTCGCGTAAGCAGCTGTTGGAGGATCCTATTGTCCTCCAGAGCCGGTGCCGCTGACGTTCCCACCACTGCCTCATCCGGCGAGGAAGAGGAGGAGATCCCCTGAAGAGGGCCTTCTTCTATACCCTCTACCTCTACCAGGGCCTGCGGCACACTGTACTCAGGCTGCACGGCCAGTGCGGGTTCAGGATGTGGCACCGCGGCCGGTACCGGGGTCGACACCGAATGACGAGGCATGCTGGACAGTGCCTGCGGCGTTTGGAGCATGATCCCTGTCGGTGCCGGTGCCTGACTAGGCAGTGCCATGTTCCGTTGTGGCACACTCCTGTCAGACGGCGGTGCCACCGACGTCGAGGAGACCGATGCGGCCCGTGAACGGGGTTCATATGTCTGACCCACTGACTGCTGGTAGGCCCACGGTGTCCAGAATGGCCACCGGGGGGGCGGTTGCCACTGTTGCTGCCACTGCGGTGGGTAAGGCTGAGCACTTGCACGTGAGGACGATCGTCTGCTCCTCGATCTATTGGAGAGGTATGAGTCTGCCTCCGAGTCAGAGGTCTCCGAGTACGAGGACATAGGAGGGGCGGTACCCACTGTCGCCGGGGACCAGTGCCGCCGGACCGGAGAAAGTTCCCTCTGCACCGGTGCCGCTGGGGTGTCATGGTGTGGGGAGCGCGGTGATAGTATTGCTGGTTTGCCCCGAGATTGTAATTGGAGTCGAGCAGTAGCCGGAGGTTCTCTCCACCGGTGCAGCGATGCCGGCACCGGGAGGCTCAAGAGGTCTGAGGCAGCCTCGAACACCTCCGACGTCGATAGGAGGTGCACTTCCTCTATAGTGTCTGGGGATCTAGGCCTGTCCGGACTCAACCGTACCCTCTCCGGGGCAGGAGTCAACGAGATAGCAGAATGGGTCTGTGGCGCGGCCTGTCCCGCAGCACTCGTGGATGGCACCGGCTCTTTAGGGTCCTGGTGGGGGGAATGTTCTCTCACCGGCCTCTTCTTTTAAACCAGCACTGGCAATGGTGAACGACGTCTCACCGAGGCCGATTTCTCGTGTGCCGACTCTCTCTGGTGCCGGGGTTTGGAGGCTTTGGCGTCACGACTTATTGCCGGTGCCGGGGCACTGCGCACCGAGGAGGAAGTGCTGGGTGCCGGATCAGCAGGCCCAGGGTCCGATTATGGCCGCAGGGCCGCTTCCATTAGGAGGACTTTAAGTCTCTGCTCTCTATCTTTGAGAGTCCTGGGGCGAAATGCCCTGCAGATACTGCACCTGTCTCTTTGGTGGCTCTCCCCGAGGCACCTTAAGCATGAAGAGTGCGGGTCACTCTTCGGCATGAATTTCCTGCAGTCCCTGCAGAGTTTGAACCCTGGGGACCCAGGCATGCCCCAGTGGGGCAACGAAAATGTTGGGGAACCCCCACCAACAACTATCTATCTAAACTAACACTAAACTAACAAACTGACTAACTATTTACAACTAAGACGGAACACTGCCATGATTGCTGAAGAGCAAGCGAAGTTCCAGCTAGCTGTCACTGGCGGTAAGAAAGAACTGAGGGGTGGACGGTCGGCTGGCCCCTATATACAGCGCCATGAAGGCGCCACTCAAGGGGGCGCCGAAGCCAACCCTATGGACGCTGCTATAGTAAAATCTTCCGGCTGGTGTGCACGCGGTGCGCACACACCTGCTTGGAATGGACATAAACAATCACTTGAAGAAGAACTATTGTGAGCTCCCTGTTGCACATTTAGTATAGTTGGTGGATTGCTGGTGATACCAGGGATTTGGCTGATTGCCATTTTGGAGGCTGGAAGAGATATTTGCCATATGGCAGAATTGGCAAACTGCTGTGTGGGTTTTTCCACCTTCCATTCAGCATCGAGCTGGTCTGGGTTTAGGTTATAATTGTGACAACTTTGACAGGTTCCCATGTGGTTGGTAGATTAGAAAGGGTTTGTTTTGAGGTTTCCATAACCCAGTGGGCTGCCTGGGCCATGGTCCTGAGCACAGTATTGCCTGGTGAGGGGGTTTGCCTGCGCTTTGAGCTGGGGGAACAACTCCCAGCTCAAGGAGATATATCTGTGCTAACTCTGAGTGAGCTAGTGCCCTAAAAATAGAATGTAGCTGCAGCAGCGTGACTGGCAGGATGGGGTGTTAGCCACTTTGAGTAGGTGCCTGTGGTCTTGGCTGGTTCGTACTGATGTACTCGGGGTGGTGAGCCTGTCTTGCTGCATGAGCTGGACACACTATTCTTTAAGCAACAAAGAGTCCTGGGGCACCTTTAAGACTAACAGATGTGTTGGAGCATAAGCTTTCGTGGGTGAATGCCCACTTCGTCGGATGCATGTAATGGAAATTTCCAGGGGCAGGTATAAATATGCTCCTCGTTATCTCCAGACTGATTCTTGCCTGCATATTTATACCTGCCCCTGGAAATTTCCATTACATGCATCCGACGAAGTGGGCATTCACCCACGAAAGCTTATGCTCCAACACATCTGTTAGTCTTAAAGGTGCCCCAGGACTCTTTGTTGCTTTATACAGATCCAGACTAACACGGCTACCCCTTTGATACTATTTTTTAAAATACCCTCTAGTTTTAGCACACTAGCTAGATCACAACTAGTGCAGGGTTTGTCTCCTCACTCTGGGTATCTCACCCCCAGCTCGAACTGCAGACATACCCTGTGTCTCATGCAGTTTGTGGCTCACCTCATCTTGTCTCTCCTGTCTCTAGCATGGAGGAAGGGTTGGGACTCTGGTTTACAGTCAGGGTGAGGGTGGAGAGGGGGCATGACTGTCACTTTTACCCTCTAGTCTGTAGTACACCACGGCCATTTGTGCCAACTGAGATCCGCACTGGAACAACCTTTCTGGGCAGTTTGGGTAGTTACCCTAGTTAGGTAATAGTTTTAAATAAAGTCGCAGCCTCCACATTGAACTATATAATGGTGTCTATGTCTCATTGTTTTTATGTCCACATTAACTTCTAATTATACTTTGTCAAGTGACTGAATTTTTAAATGCAGTTTAAAAATAAAGCGGCCAGTCTGAGCCTCGTACATGTGGAGCAATGACAGGGGAAGAGATGTCCCTAACATGATCACCAAATATCCCCCTTCTTCCTCAGCAACACTCACAATTTCTGACTGCGTCACATACCATACAGCTGTTTCAGGATGCCCTCCCACAGCTCAATGCTATTGTCGGCATCCCCTTGGAGACCTCCCCCGCCCTTCTGTAAGGGGAGAAATTGGATTGTATCTGTATCCCAACCCATCAGCTCCCCTTGTGACCCAGCACAGGGAGCCTGTCAGGCTATCAGGACAGGTAGGGCAAAGAAGACCCTGCATTAGGGTACAGGGACCTCTCCAATATTATGGTAGAAAAACATTACACAAGTGAGGATTGTGCGACAGTTGAATGTGCCAGTTTCTTCATGTAAGAGACATGTCCTGTGAATCCTTTGCTGAAAACCTTCTGGGACAGTATTGCTATGTCTGAAACAATGTGTCATCTTAACTCCTAAAATCCTCTGTAAGAACAACTCCTATGCTGGTAACAAAGTGTCTTCTGAACTTTTGAGCCAAAAAGCATTACATTATCAGTATCAGACTCTAGGGTTCTTGTTTTGTCTTTAACACCAACTATTTGAAGAAAACATTAAGCCCAGAAGTAGATTTTATAATTGTTATTGTATTAATTCAATTGCCATATGGAAAGTAATATGCAAGGCAAAAACACAAAACAAGAAGTTCAGAAAGTCAGATTTGTTGCAAAAGAGCTCTGAAAAAAGGTAATACACCCCCTTAATTTTATTTTTTTGATAATTGGAGGTGGTATTAATCTGTGTTTATCACAGAAATGTAGGGATGGAAGGGACCTCAGACTGGATGGTTTGTTATCAGCTGGGCTGAGGCAGGATTAAGTATATCAGGTCCTAGCCCATCCCTGACAGGCGTTTGGAAGAACACTAAGCCAAACCACACTCCAGAACTTTCAGAACAGACAAACTGCATCCAGCCGTGACATTAGTGTGTGGCAAGCTGGTGCTCTGTAGAGTCACACCCTAGTTTAACACACACAAGGGCTTGTAAAGTTCCCAAGTAGACAAGCCCAAACATACAACACTCCTGTTAATACAAACCAGACTGACAGTCTTTTTTTGCAGCAGTATCACACTGTTAACTCATATTCAATGTGTGATCCACTATAACCGCCAAATCCTTTTCTGCAGTACCAGTGCCTAGCCAGCTATTCGCCATTTTGGAGGTGTGCATTTGATTTTTCGTTCCTAAGTGTAGTGCTTTGCACGTCTTTATTGAATTTCATCTTGTTGATTTCAGACCAATTCTCCATTTATCAAGGTTGTTTTGAATTCTAATCCTGTCCTTTAAAATGCTTGCACCAGTCCTAGCTAGAAACTGTCATTCACAAATTTTACTAGTCTAGTCTCCACTCCGTCATTAATGAAAATACTGACTAGTACTGGACCCAGGAAAGACACCCATGGAACTCCACTTGATACGATCTCCCAGTTTGACAGTGAAGCATTGTTAACTACTCTCCAAATATGGCCTTTGAACCAGTTGTACACTCATCTTATAGTAAATTCATCTAAGCCACATGTCCCTTGTTTGCTTATGAGACTGTTATGGAGGACTGTGTCCAAAGCCTTGCTAAAATCCAGATATATCATGTCTACTGCTTCCCTCCATCCACTAGGCCAGTTACCTTGTCAAAGAAGGAAGTTAGACTGGTTTTGTATGATTTGTGCTTGACATATCCATGTTGCTACTAATTATCACCTTATTATCCTCTAGGTCTGAACAAATTGATTGTTTGATAATTTGTTCCAGTATCTTTCCAGGTATTGAAGTTAGATTGACTGGTCTATAATTTCCTGTGTCTTTCTTTTTCCTCTTTTTGAAGATGAGCACTGTGTTTTTCTTTCTCCAGGTCTCTGGGTCCTCACCCATCCTCCATAAGTTCTCAAAACCAATTAATGGTTCTGATATTGCTTTGGTTATTTCCTTAAATACTTTATTGTGAATTTAATCAGGCGCTGGTCAGTTGAATGCATCTATCTTATCTAAACATTCTTTAACCTGTTCTTTCCATATTCTGGTCCAAGATCCTTCCCCCTTGTTGTTAATAGTGTGTTACATATCTGCTCCAAATTAATCTTTTTAGGGAAGACTGAAACAAAAAAGGCATGAAATAAAGATGACAGAGAAAGTTGAGTTATTTGCTCTCTTTTCCTGCTAAGTAATGGACCTACATTTGCCAAACTAACAGGTAAAATTCAAATATCAATTTATGTTTTGTTCATTGCCACTTTGAAATCATTTCTTAAAACTAAAGGCTTAATACTCCTATTAAAAGGCTAATTGCCACAGTCTTATTAGATTATCACTCCACATTACTAGCCTGAAAAGAGATTTAACATCTACACTATTTTATCCATTCTAAAAGAGCATCATCAGGATTTTAAAGTTTCAAATAATAATTTTCTGGCAAATCTTTTAAAAATTGCTCTAATTTTAATGCTTGCATTTTGTATCCTTTGAAGTCAAGGATTCTTAGCCTCACTGGGGCATAAACAGGTTTCAGGAGGTCGTGACCACACTCCCTTTCTTTTTGGATACATGGATAGATGCCCTAAAACTTGTAGTAAAGTGGAGTCACAGTATGGAAAAGCTTGAGAACTCCTGCCTTAAGTTAACATTTAGCTCAGTTTCTTATTTCTTCATTATTCTGATATTCATTTTCCCTCTCTCCTCTCATCCTTGCTACTATGTTCCTCCTTGAGAGTCTCCTTTAAGTTACAACTTTTCAAAATTCATTTGGTATGAAACATGTCTACTCCTCTTCTGCACACAGTTCCTAACCTCCTCAAATAAACATTGGGTCTTTAACCAGAGGCTAGTAAAATCCTTTTCTTCACTCTGCACCTATTAGTGACCCAGGCTCCATGACACAGTGTACCTAAATATCTCCCCACCTCTTTTCTTCTAATCCTCTCCAATGAGACAATGAAATCCTTCCTGTTTCTGGAGCCTCCCAGTTCCTTCTGCTCTGTTCACTCTTCCCAAGACTTGACCAATGCCCTGCTCCTTATCTGACTTATCCCACTATAGTAAATTGTAGATTCACTAGTTTACTTCAAGCCTCCAAATATGTATGAAAGATGGCATACAATAATGTATTGTATTACACTTGTAATTGTATATATATATAGGCTGCCAGTGGCTACTCTTGTAGTGTTGTGGCTGTTTTATTACTGATATAATGCATGCTATAATAATGCTTTAAAGAAATTCCATATCTAGTTCTGACAATTGTAGGGGATTTCACATTCTCAGAAGTCCCACTCTATGAACAGAACGTATAAGCTGCTCCTTGGTTCTAAAGACCTTTCTAAGCTATCTCTGCTGCAATTCAAATAATAAGTACATTAGGATTCCATTTTTCTAATCAAAAAGAGAGATCATACTAGTACAAAACTAAGAAATTAAAGACTTACTGAGGTGCTGAGGTGGATGCAATGGGTTGGAAGAGGCTCCCAAAATGTTTAAATCAGCATAAACTATTTCACCTGCCATGATAAGCACAGAAGAGGGAGAGCACGTACAGAAGAGAACGGAGTCTAAGAGCAGCCTCATTTATATATGAGCTAATGTATCCAAACTCAGGAAGTGTCTGTCATCTGTCTGAAGCTTTTGTACTTTCCCCCTTGTGATTTGAGAAGTCCATGCACCAGGCTAATAAATTAATGCCTATGTGCTAGCAACCAGTCTGAGTTGTGCTTGAAAACACTCAGGACAGGAGAGCTGTTCTGCAGTAGGGTGTTTAGGATTTCAAAAGCACAATTATTTTTCAGTAGTACGACTATGCTGAGCCCTGATGCATTTAGCATGGCTGCTCTGAAAATTCACATGGCAAGAAAGTTTTGTTAAAGCATAAAAACGGGAAATAGTCAATTGGTATTCCCCTAGCCTTTCAGTGGAGCAGCCATCTTCAATGTACACCCTTCACTCTGGTTCTCTCTCTGTTGTTGGCACTCAACTTCTGTGTGAGTGAAAAACTCTTTTGCATGTGGTGGCTGAACTGCCTTCTCCAGGTGCAACCTCAGGGATTAAAGACTGCCATTCTCTCAGCATGTGCTGAATCCATTGGCTATATCACCCGCCATCACCAGGACTGGTTTGATGAGAATGATGTGAACGATGCTGAGATTCAGGGCCTGCTCGACCAGAAAAGAAAAGCTCATCGCATATGGCAAAATGACATATTACACCAGCAGAAGAAAGAGTCATACAAGCAACTCAAAGCTGAAGCCCAAAGGAAAATCCGTGGCATCAAAAATAAGTGGTGGTGAGAAAAGACCAAGGAGATTGAGCTTTATGCTGATAAACATGACATCAGGAGCTTTTTTCAGGCAATAAGGGTCATTTATGGTTGATGCTTCCATGGTCCCACACCACTTCGAGCCCAAGACGGGGCGATGTATTTTTTAAGGACAGCAAATCCATCAAAGCCAGATGGAAGGAGCATTTTGAGTTACTCCTGAATCGTGAGTCAACTGTCTCTGATGCCACTATCAAATCTATACCTCAATAACATAAAAGAGAATCTATTGTTGACCCCCCTGCCCTTGAAGAAGTAACATGAGCCCTTATGCACACCAAGAACAACAAGGCAGCAGGACCAGATGGCATACCAGCTGAAGCCTACAAGTTTGGAGATGAAGAACTGGTAAGGACGCTCCACAAACTTTTTCTTCATATTGGATACAATGAGAAGATTCCAGATGACTTGAGAAAGGCCAACACTGTTACAATCTTTAAGAAAGGAGATCAGTCAGAGTGTGGAAATTATTGAGGCATTACCTTGTTATCTACAGCAGGGAAAATTCTTGCCCGTATCATCTTAAACCGATTACTTCCCCTTGCTGAGGAAATATTGCTGGAATATCAGTGCGGTTTTAGACCATCCCATGGGACAACAGACATGATCTTTGTTGCCCACCAATCTAGAAAAAGTCTCATGAGCAAAATCAGGATCTGTACATGGTCTTCATCGATTTGACAAAGGCCTTCAACTCAGTCAACAGCAAAGCTCTGTCAAAGGTGCTGGCCAGATTTGGCTGCCCTCCAAAATTTATTAAGGTCCTAAGGTTTCTTCATGATCAGATGACTGCCACAGTTCTCTGTAATGGTCTTGAGACGGACCCTTTCATCATCGAAACTGGGTTTAAGCAAGGATGCATTATTGCCCCAACCCTGTTCTCCATTTATTTAGCAGTCATTTTGGTCCTCATTAAAGACCGCCTCCCCAAAGGAGTTGACATTCAATACAGAATGGATGGGTGACGTTTTAATCTTTGATGTCTCTGATCGAAGTCTAAAGTCCTCAGGGCATCCATTATTGATCTTCAGTATGTTGATGACTGTGCCGTCCTTTGCACACTGAGAAGGACCTTCAATCCGTTTTTTGCACAAGTTTACGGAAACCTAGGACTCTCACTCAATATTGAGAAGACTAAAGTGCTCTATCAGCCTGCTTCAGACCTTGCACGTGACCCACCACAAATCACTATCAAGGGACAGACTTTGGAGACAGTCGAGAACTTTTGCTACCTTGGTAGCCAACTCTCTCAAAATGCAAAAATCGACAGTGAGATCCAGCACAGGATCCAGTGTGCAAGTGCTTCCTTTGGGAAATTGCTCTGACATGTTTTCACGGACCGTTACCTACACAGGACACCAAGATCCAGGTCTATAAGACAATTGTTATTCCTACACTCCTCTAGGGATACAAAACCTGGGTGACCTATTGACAGCACTTCAAGAGTCTGGAGAGGTACTACCAACAATGCCTCCGGAAGATCCTTCGCATCAAGTGGGAAGATCGCTGCACTAATGCCAGCATCCTCACTGAAGCCAATATCATCAGCATGGAAGCAATGATCCTCATGCACTAATTCTGCTGGGCTGGACATTGTGTGCAGATGCCAGACTCTTGCCTCCCAAAATATGTCCTCTACTCTCAGATCACCCATGGTCTGAGATCCCGTGGTGGTCATAGGAAACACTACAAAGACACACTGAAAGCGTATCTCAAGAAAACTGATGTGCACAACACAAGCTGGGAGGAGGAAGCCACCAACTGATCCCAATGGTGCCATATCCTCCATCAGGCAGTGGCCCGTGGCCCGCTTTGAGGAGAAGCGCCTTGCCCTTGAAGCTGAAAAGAGAGAGAGAGAGGGAAGAAAAAAGAAAGAACATTCTCCCAGCAGCCAACTGGCCTGCCAGGAAATGTCTATATCTACTGTGGGCGGATCTGTGGTTCCAGGATAGGACTCCTGAGTCATCTCAGGACCTATATGGAAATTCATGGTAGAGCTCATCCTCGAATCAAGGGATCACCGATGATGATCATGATGAATATAATATTATTATTAATTTTCTCCTGGAAGTTATGGTTCTCTTGCCACAGTATCAGAATGCGTCACAAATATTAATAAATTGATCTTTGCAACACCCTTGAGAGGCAGAGTGGTATTATTATTATTCCTATTTTATAGATGGGGTATGAGGCAAAGGGAGATTAAGGTCGAAATTGTCAAAAGTGTACACTAATTTTGGGTGCTCAACTAGAGATGTCTATGACTTTTTTTTTTCAGAATACTTAGCATTTTTCTACCACTTTATATGTTCAAAGCACAGCTCCTCCCCCAGCTTCAGTAACAGTCATGAGAACTGAATGCTCATCGCTTCTGCAAGACAGGCCCCTCTGGTGTCTCATATTGGGCACCCAAAAAAATGAGGAACACACAATTGGTGGCCACCTATGAAAAGTTTGGTTTAAGTTACTTGCTTAGCATCACACAGGAATTCTGTGGCAGAGGCTGGGTTAGAATCCAATTTTTCAGGGCGGTAACCAACTGCATTAAACAAGGAGACCCACCTTCTTCTACCCGCAATCCCCTGTTTCATTCGTCGTCACTACAAACATTCCTACTTCCTCAACAAATGAAGCAGGGGCTCTCCTGAACTGCACAACCCTGATTCATTCCCAGATCACCATGTATCCTGTGTACTGAATGAGGCAGGGGACCTGTGGAAATATAGTAGGTGATCACGTAATTAAAGACAGTTACACAATGTAAGCACAAAGGGACAAAATTAAGGTTGCACAAGCAACCTTAATTCTATCATTTCTTAATTGGAGTGCTTGACTTTCCAACCATAATATTCTATTAACAGAGCTTTTAAAAATGTAATACAGCTAGAGATTATTAGTGTTCTGTAGGGACTAGGAGACTGGGACCCTTATGACCTACCCTTACACTGAAATACTTTAATGGAATGCAACAATATCATGCAATTCACCCTGCTTCCCTGGTAGGCAAATATTACCTCAAACTCTGGCTTGAAGTTTCTTTTCTTTAATGCTATTTTTTCTGTCTGCTCCACTACCATAGTGGAAATTATCTACCACAGAAGCTTCAACAGTGACAGGATCCTGCCTAAGCAATGGTTTACTTTGTGCTTCTTTCCTGTGTGATCTCAGGTGTCAGACCGTGCTCTGCATTTCAGACTTGTGAAGGGCCTCTTCCCCTACACCTTCTTTATAATCATTGAAGGGGAGCAAAATCCTACCACAGGGGAATTGAAAATTTTTTAGAGAACATATACAAAAATAGACTGAGACCTATGTGCAAATATTCAATTTCCCAGTGATACAGATTCTCATGAGAGTGCTGTCCACATCCAAATATTCTACAGACTTGTGCTGTGTACTCTACACAGTTCTGCCAGCATACTTCAATCACCGCACAAATCCCCAGCTAGTCCAGTCTTAAAACCATCATTAACATTTTATAGAAAAAATGTTACTTACCATATACAGTAACTGGAGTTTGAGAGTTGTTGTCTATCTGTATATTCCACTCTTGGTGTGTCTGCACCTGATGTGCCTGAGACTGGGGTGTTTTGGCCAGCGTTGTTTGGGCCTGTAGTACGGTCGCACCGGGGCTCTACCCTCCGAGACAGAGGGGTGCCACACCAGCTCACTATAGCGCAGACAGTCGAAGCTCAGGTCCCTTTACGCAGGGGCTGAGCGGCCCACAATTCAGGGAGCTCAGGCCCTTAGGCAGGGGCTGAGCGCTAATCAGCAGTTTAAGCAGGCCCAGGCCCTGGGTCAGGGCGGGGCACAAACAGTCACAGCTCAAGCCCTTTGGGGCAGGGATTGAGCAATCAAGCAGTTAAGGAGCTCAGGCCCTCTGATGCAGGGGCTGAGCAGACAAGCAGTTAAGGGGCCGAGGCCCTGGGTCAGGGCGGGGCACAAACAGTCACAGCTCAGGCCCTTGGATGCAGGGGCTGAGCAAACAAGCAGCTAAGGTAAGCCCAGGGTCCTACACCTGAGCGTTGGGTGAGGGGGAAGCCTGCCACCCGTGAGCGGGGTGGCAGGGGGGAACACAGGCCCACCCACTCCACTGCGTTCCAGCCCGGGGTCCTAGCAGCGGTTACTGCCGCTGCTGGTCAGTGGGGTATCCTGACCGAAAGAAACACAGTGACATCGGCTCACAGGCCTCTGCAGCCTGACCGGGTTCGGCTACCCCCGGGCTACTTCCATGTTCCCCCTCAGGGCCTACCTCGTTGGCGATGCCGGGTTCGGGCCAGTCCAGCAGCATCGGTCCCTTGGGTGCGGGGCTTGGGGGCCGGGCCGGCAGCTCTCCCCCAGGGTAGCTGGCACGGGGCAGGCTTGGCTCCTCCTCGGGGTAGCTGGTCCGGGGCAGGGTTGGCCAGTCCTCCTCGGGGTAGCGGGTCCGGGGCAGGGTTGGCCAGTCTTCCTCGGGGTAGCGGGTCCGGGGGAGGGTTGGCCAGTCCTCCTCGGGGTAGCGGGTCCGGGGGAGGGTTGGCCAGTCCTCCTCGGGGTAGCGGGTCCGGGGGAGGGTTGGCCAGTCCTCCTCGGGGTAGCGGGTCCGGGGGAGGGTTGGCCAGTCCTCCTCGGGGTAGCTGGCACGGGGCAGGCTGGGCCAGTCCTCCTCGGGGTAGCTGGCGAGAGGTAGGCTTGACCGGTGCGGGGGGATAGCAGGCGGCTCGCGGCCTGCGGCTGTCTCCCAAGCGGGAGCTCGGCCCGGGACGTCTGCTCTCTCTGGCGGTCTGGGCCTCACTGAGCTCTGCTGGCGGGCTTTTATACTTCCGTGTCGGAGCCATGACCTCGGAGGGGCAGGCCCCGGACCCGGTGGCTCCGCCCATGCTGGGGTTGGAGGAAGCTCAGCCCTGTCAGAGACGGAGGGGTGCCACACCGGCTCACTACAGGGCCACACGTGTACCCTGGTTGCCCTCCTGCTCCTGTATCAAAGCTATAAAGGGCAGCATGGATCCAACTGCCACTCCACCACAGCATCCATGTACGTAATAGGACTCTAAAGTAAAAGGGAAGGAGGACAAGTCATGGAATACACATATGGACAATACATCTTGACAAACTCCAACTACTCTCCAAATAAGTAATTTCTCTCTTCAAGTACTTGTCCATATGTATATTCCACTCTTGTCGACTCACAAACAGGCTGTTCCAGAACTTCACTCCTCTGATGGTTAGAAACTTTCATCTAATTTCAAGCCTAAATTTGTTGACTTGCCAGTTGATATCCATTTGTTCTTGTACTACCACTGGCCCTTAACTTAAATAGCACTGCTCTCTCCCAGGTGTTTATCCCTCTGACATATTTATAGAGAGCAATTATACCTCCCCTCAGCCTTCGTTTTGTTAGGCTAACCAAGCCAAGATAATTAAGTCTCTTCTTGTAGGAGTTTCTCCATTCCTCTGATCATCCTAGCAGCCCTTCTCTGCACCTGTTCCAGTTTGAAATCATCTTTGTGAAACATGGGAGACCAGAACTGCACCCTTTACTCCAGATAAGGTCTCATCAGTGGCTCGTACGATGATAACAAGACTTCCCAAATTCCCTATCTCTACTAGAAATGCCTTGCCTGACATCCTAGGATTGAAGTGGCCTTTTTCATAGTTGCATCACATTGGCGGCTCAGTCATCCTATGATCCACCAACACTCCCAAGTCTTTCTCCTCCTCTGTTGCTTCCAACTGATAAATCCCCCGCTTATTCTTGTTGCTAGTCCCTAAATGCATGACCTTGCACTATTAAATTTCATCCCATTTCTATTACTCCAGTTTTCAAGGTCACCCAACTCGTTATGATATTCCATTCCTCCTCCATATTGGCAATACCGCCCAACTTTGTGTCATTCGCAAATTTTATTAGCACACTCCCTTTCTGTGGGCCAAGGCCATTAATGAAAGTGTTAAATAAAATTGGTACCAAGACGGATCCTTGAGGAACTCCACTAGTAACCTCCCTCCAGCCTGACAATTCACCCTTCAGTATGACCCAGGGTAGTCTCCCCTTTATCCAGTTCTGTACGCTCCTTTTGATTTTCATATTAATCCCCAGCTTCTCCAATTTAACTAATGATTTCCCATGTGGAATTGTATCAAATGCTTTACTGAACTACAGGCAGATTAGATCTCCTGCATTTTCTTTGTTTAGAACACTGGTTATCTTCTCAAAGACGGATCAGGTTGGTCTGGCTGTCTGGCACATCTATCTTTTGTAAAACCGTGTTGTATTTTATCCCAGTTGCCATTTACCTCTGTCTTAATTACTCTCCCAAAATTTGTTCTAACACCTTGCATATAATTGAGGTCAAACTAATGGGCCTTTAGTTTCCTGGCTTGCTTCTGCCCCTCTCTTAAATATAGGTGCTATATTTGTTCCTCGTTCCTCCTCCTTCTTCCTGCCTGGCAGCAGCAGCAAGAGGTAGAGTAGGAGGCTCAGCATTGTTAACCCGTCAGGTCCTCACACTTGCTTGATAACCCAGGAGGACACACCTTACAGTTTGAAAACCAAAGCTTTAAAATGAACAGCCCCACATATAGCTGGAAGCAACTGTGCATTTTTAAACAAAACCTTAAGCTCTTTGGAAACATTTTGAGCGACTGGGCAGAACAGCTAGCAGCAAGCGCTCTGGTTGCTTAGAGGCAGGCAGCAAAGAAATGTGCAATATTAGTGGTTAACAAGTGGTAACACAGGTACGCATGGCCACACAGGCTTTTAGTAGTAGTAAATAAACAAGTCTATTCCACTGAACTGACCAGTGTTAAGGTGTCTTTATAAAAAGGCAGCTGAGCTGAGGAGCTTGAGGTACTGCACAGTTGAAGTGTACAGTTGTATTGTTGACACCCTGCATTTCCGTTAGTTGAAAAGAAGTAAACCGCAGAAAGTTTTGCAGAGCTACATTTAAGCAAATGGTTATAACGCCCACTCAACTGGAAGTTACTGGATGAGAGAATAGATTTAGAGCAGAGATGGGCAAACTACAGCCCGCGGGCCACATCTGGCCACGGGACCGGCCTGCCTGGCCCTTGAGCTCCTGGCCAGGGAGGCTATCCAGTGGTCCCCTCTTCCCCGTAGCCACACGAGCAGCACGGCTTGTGCCCGCCCATTAGGGGCCGGGGGTGTGGATAGGGTGGGGGAGGTCAGAGGGCAGAGAACAGGGGGGTTGAATGGGGGCAGAGGTTCCGGGGGAGGCAGTCAGGAATGAGAGGAGGGGTTGGATGGGGTGGCAGGGGGCAGTCAGGGGTGGGAGTTCCGGGGGTGGTCAGGGAGAAGGGGTGGTTGGATGGGGCAGGGGTCCCGGGGGGCAGTCAGGAAGGAGAGGGGGGTTTGGATGGGGCAGTGGGGGGCAGTTAGGGGCGGGGTGTGTGGGGGCGGTTAGGGAGAAGGGGTGGTTGGATGGGCAGGGGTCCCGGGAGGGCAGTCAGGAATGAGCGGGGGGTTAGATGGGGCAGTGGGGGGCAGTTAGGGGCGGAGGGTCTGGGGGCGGTCAGGGGATAGAGAGCAGGGTGTGTGTGGATGGGGCAGGGGTCCCAGGGAGACCGTTAGGGGGCAAGAAGCAGGGGGGATCAGATAGGGGGTGGGGGCCGGGCCACGCCTGGCTGTTTGGGGAGACACAGTCTCCCCTAACCAGCCCTCCATACAATTTCTGAAACCCGATGCAGCCCTCAGACCAAAAAGTTTGCTCGCCTCGATCTAGATGGTGCTTGGTCCTGCTGTGAGGGCAGGGGACTGGACTTGATGATCTCTCAAAGCCCCTTCCAGTTCTAGTTTTTCTATGATTTCTATGACTCTGCAAGAGTCTGCCATTCCTACCCTGTACTCCTCATTCGGTTTCCCATTCACAGTCAGACTCTTGCTCTTCCAGAATCTTCCATCCCTACAAACACACCCCTGACTGACTGTCTCCCCAAAACTAAGAGCCCAGAGCTTCCTTCCCACCCCACTGTGCTATTCCTGACTAACTGCCAGTCTAGTCTCTATCCCACCCCCATCCCACCACCACCTCCTGCGACTGCCCTGGCTCTGGCAGAACCTTCGAGCCCCCGACTCCACAATCCCTGATTAACTGTCAGGCTCTGCCCCTAGCAAAACCTAATTTTCCAGAACCTTCTGTCTATATTCCTGATGGCCATTCAGTCTGCCCGTCACTAATAAAACCCATTACTTCCAAAAGCTGTCCTCCACAACACCCCTGACTCCCTGCTAGTCTGTCCCCTGCCCCCAGCTTATTAACTGCCCCAGCCCTGCCAAAAATCTTCCCCACTCCCCTCCACAGCCCCGGTGATATCCCTAACTGCCAATCAATTCCCCACCACCCGCAGGCCCCCATCCCATGAGCCTAGCTCTGTCACAAACTTCCATCCACTGTCCTCATCACGGACTTACTGCCAGTATATCTCAGCCCCTCACACCCGCTCCACAAACAGAACTTGGCACTTCCAGAAACTTCCATCTCCCCATACCCCTGGCTGACACAGTCTGCTCTTCACTACCCAAACAGCTCTATAGAGCATCTGAGTGCAAGTCTGTCTCTCAGACAGAGCCCCGCTCTTCCCAACCCTCCCCCACATCCCTGGCTAACTGCCAGTCTGTCCCCCACAGACAGAGCCCCGCTCTTCCCGACCCTCCCCCACATCCCTGACTAACTGCCAGTCTGTCCCCCACAGACAGAGCCCCGCTCTTCCCGACTGTCCCCCCACGTCCCTGACTAACTGCCAGTCTGTCCCCCACAGACAGAGCCCCACTCTTCCAGACCCCCCCACGTCCCTGACTAACTGCCAGTCTGTGCCCCACAGACAGAGCCCCGCTCTTCCAGACCCCCCCACGTCCCTGACTAACTGCCAGTCTGTCCCCCCACAGACAGAGCCCCGCTCTTCCCGACCCTCCCCCACGTCCCTGACTAACTGCCAGTCTGTCCCCCACAGACAGAGCCCCGCTCTTCCCGACCCTCCCCCACATCCCTGACTAACTGCCAGTCTGTCCCCCAGAGACAGAGCCCCGCTCTTCCCGACCCCCCCCATGCCTGACTAACTGCCAGTCTGTCCCCCACAGACAGAGCCCCGCTCTTCCCGACTGTCCCCCCACCTCCCTGACTAACTGCCAGTCTGTCCCCCACAGACAGAGCCCCGCTCTTCCCGACCCTCCCCCACGTCCCTGCCTAACTGCCAGTCTGTCCCCCACAGACAGAGCCCCGCTCTTCCCGACTGTCCCCCCACGTCCCTGACTAACTGCCAGTCTGTCCCCCACAGACAGAGCCCCGCTCTTCCAGACCCCCCCACGTCCCTGACTAACTGCCAGTCTGTGCCCCACAGACAGAGCCCCGCTCTTCCAGACCCCCCCACGTCCCTGACTAACTGCCAGTCTGTCCCCCCACAGACAGAGCCCCGCTCTTCCCGACCCTCCCCCACGTCCCTGACTAACTGCCAGTCTGTCCCCCACAGACAGAGCCCCGCTCTTCCCGACCCCCCCCATGCCTGACTAACTGCCAGTCTGTCCCCCACAGACAGAGCCCCGCTCTTCCCGACTGTCCCCCCACCTCCCTGACTAACTGCCAGTCTGTCCCCCACAGACAGAGCCCCGCTCTTCCTGACCCTCCCCCACGTCCCTGACTAACTGCCAGTCTGTCCCCCCCAGACAGAGCCCCGTTCTTCTCGACCCTCCCCCCACCTCCCTGACAAACTGCCAGTCTGTCCCCCACAGACAGAGCCCCGCTCTTCCCGACCCTCCCCCCACCTCCCTGACTAACTGCCAGTCTGTCCCCCACAGACAGAGCCCCGCTCTTCCCGACACTCCCCCCACGTCCCTGACCAGGGCCGGTGCCAGGCACCAGCCCACCAAGCTGGTGCTTGGGGCGGCACCTGGAGGGGGGCGGCGCGGTGCTCCGGCCCGAGAGCGGGGCTGCGACCGGGCTCTCCGCCCTCCCCCCGGCGCTCTGGCCCCCGGGGAGAGCGGAGCCCCATTGGGGCTCGCCACCCTCCCCCTGGTGCTCTGGCCACGGGGGCTCCGCTCTCCCCGGCGGGGCTCGCCGCCCTCCCTTGGGGGTGGGGGGGCGGGCAGCGGGAGGCTTTTTTGCCTGGGGCGTCAAAAAAGCCAGAGCCGGCCCTGTCCCTGACTAACTGCCAGTCTGTCCCCCCACAGACAGAGCCCCACTCTTCCCGACCCCCCCACGTCCCTGACTAACTGCCAGTCTGTGCCCCACAGACAGAGCCCCGCTCTTCCCGACCCTCCCCCATGTCCTTGATTAACTGCCAGTCTGTCCCCCACAGACAGAGCCCCACTCTTCCCGACCCTCCCCCCCACAGACAGCACACCACTCTTGTAGACCCTTCCCCTGCATTATTAAGGGTTGTAATAAAGGAAAGAATAAGCTATTTAGTCCCTTCTCCAAGCAGCCAGATCTCTCTAATGTTGCCAGGGAAAACCTGACACTTGCATCTCTCCCTGCTGGTTGCTTTATGCTCTTGATAGGTGACAATCCCGAGTTGGAGTCTGCCTTCTTCCTTCTGCTACAATCTCTGCTCTGATGGCAAACACCTGGGGTCCTTTCCCCCATGCTTAGATAGAGAGATTTAACCCTTACACATCCCCCGATATGCCCACATGGGGTGTGTGTGTGGGGGGGGGGAGGAAGGGATACCAGCCTAGATTGCCCCATTGGTCTAATCTGGTGCAGCAGGAGGGATGGAGGATGCCAAGTTATATGGCCCCACGGTTAGATCCATCACAGCTGGAATGTGGAGCTAACCTAACCCACTCAATCATGGTCAGCATTGCAGGTTCCCTTGGCTCTAACACTCATCCCTTCCTTCTTCACCCATCGCCAGTATCCCTCCTGCTGACAGGCATGCCCAACTGTCTTGTATCCTGACCGCTTATGCCAATGCAGGTGCCAGTGAAGATGGTTTGGCAATGCTGGTTTCCCATTTAAAGGACTCAGCTGGAAGACAGAGAAGATCAAGGGATCAATGTTGTGATGTTGCGCTCCATATGCTTTATGAAAATATGCTTATAGAATCATAGGATTGGAAGGGACCTCGAGAGGTCATCTAGTCCAGTCCCCTGCACTCATGGCAGGACCAAGCACCATCTAGACCATCCCTGACAGGCATTTGTCTAACCTGCCCTTAAAGATATCCAGTGATGGAGATTCCACAAGCTCCCTAGGCAATTTATTCCAGTGCTTAACCACCCTGACAGGAAGTTTTTCTTAATGTCCAACCTAAACCTCCCTTGCTGTCGTTTAAGCCCATTGCTTCTTGTCCTATCCTCAGAGGTTAAGGGGAATAATGTTTCTCCTTCCTCCTTGTAACAACCTTTCAGGTACTTGAAGACTGTTATCATGTCCCCTCTCAGCCTTCTCTTCTCCAGACTAAACAAACCCACTCCTTTCAATCCTCTCTCATAGGTCATGTTTTCTAGAACTTTAATGATGCTCTTCGCTGGACTTTCTCCAATTTGTCCACATCCTTCCTGAAATGTGGTGCCCAGAACTGGACACAATACTCCAGTTGAGGCCTAATCAGCGCGGAGTAGAGCGGGAGAATTACTTCTCATGTCTTGCTTACAACACTTCTGCTAATACATCCCAGAACGATGTTTGCTTTTTTTGCAACAGCGTTACACTGTTGACTCATATTTAGCTTGTGGTCCACTATGACCCCTAGATCCCTTTCTGCGGTACTCCTTCCTAGGCAGATATTTCCCATTTTGTATGTGTGCAACTTATTGTTCCTTCCTAAGTGGAGTACATTGCATTTGTCCTTATTGAATTTCATCCTATTTTTCTCAGACCATTTCTCCAGTTTGTCCAGATCATTTTGAATTTCCATCCTATCCTCCAAGGCACTTGGAATCCTTCCCAGGTTGGTATCATTCACAAACTTTATGGGTACTCTCTATGCCATTATCTAAATCATTGATGAAGACATTGCGGAACCCCACTCATTATGCCCTTCAAGCCTGACTGTGAACCATTGATAAATACTCTGGAAATGGTTATCCAACCAGTTATGCACCCACCTTATAGTAGCTCCATCCAGGTTGTATTTCCCTAGTTTGTTAATTAGAAGGTCAAGTGAGACCGTATCAAAAGCCTTACTAAAGTCCAGATATATCCCATCTACCACTTCCCCCCTATCCACAAGGCTTGTTACCTGTCAAAAAAAGCTATCAGGTTGGTTTGACATGATTTTATTTTTTTTGACAAATCCATGCTATTACTTATCACCTTATTATCTTCTAGATATTTTCAAACAGATTCCTTAATGATTTGCTCCATTATTTTTCCTGGTACAGAAGTTAAGTGACTGGTCTATAATTTCCTGGGTTGCCCTTATTTCCCTTCTTATAGATGGGCACTATATGTGCCCTTTTCCAGTCTTCCGGAATCTCTCCCATCTTCCATGACTTTTCAAAGATAATTGCTAATGGCTCAGATATCTCCTCAGTCAGCTCCTTGAGTATTCTAGGATGCATTTCATCAGGCCCTTGTGACTTGAAGACATCTAACTTGTCTAAGTAATTTTTAACTTGATCTTTCCCTATTTTGCTTCTGATCCTACCACATTTTCACTGGCATTCCCTATGTTAGGCATCCAAATGCCACCAACCTTCTTGGTGAAAACTGAAACAAAGAAATCGTTCAGCGCCTCTGCCATTTCCACATTTTCTGTTATTGTTTTTCCCTCTTCCTTGAGTAACGGGCCTACCCCGTCCTTGGTATTCCTCTGGCTTCTAATATATTTGTAGAATGTTTTCTTGTTGCCCTTTATGTCTCTAGCAAGTTTGATCTCATTTTGCGCCTTGGCCTTCCTAATTTTGCCCCTACAGACTTATGCCATTTGTTTATATTCATCCTTTGTAATTTGACCTAGTTTCCACTTTTTGTAGGACTCTTTTTTGATTTTTAGATCATTCAAGATCTCCTAGTTTAGCCATAGTGGTCGCTTGCCATCCTTCCTATCTTTCCTACACATTGGAATAGTTTGCTCTTGTGCCCTTAATAATGTTTTTTTCAAGAACTGTGAACTGTCTTCAATTGTTTTTCCCCTTAGAGTTGCTTCCCATGGGATCTTACCTACCAACTCCCTGAGTTTGTTGAAGTCTGCCTTCTTGAAATCCATCGTCCTTACTTTGCTGTTCTCCCTCCTACCGTTCCTTAGAATCATGACCTCTACCATTTCATGATCACTTTCACCCAAGCTGCCTTCCACTTTCAAATTCTCAACCAGTTCCTCCCTATTCATCAAAATCAAGAACAGACTTTCCCCTAGTAGCTTTCTCCACCTTCTGGAATAAAAAAATGTCTCCAATACATTCTAAGAACTTTTTGGATAATCTGTGCCCTGCTGTGTTATTTTCCCAACAGATGTCTGGGTAGTTGAAGTCCACCATCACCACCAAGTCCTGAATATGACATAGCTGGAATACGCTTTATGCTAAATATCCCGTGTAAGATACCATTACAAAGATGGTAATCAACTGAGTGTGTCCATTATATTAGTTTGCATGTATTATTTCTATGTCTGAAGTTAGGAAAATAAGGTATAAACTTGTCCTACTGATGTAATTATATTAAGTGGAAGCCATTAAGGGTGCTTCAGAAACATTGAGTTGTAAATGGCTTGATTTACCTGTAAGCCTTCCTGTGTACGTGGGAGCCAACCCACAGGAAGAATGGAGACTGGGGCCTTACGGAGACATGTGACCGTGTCACCTGATACTGAAATCCATCTTGAAGCTGGTACTTTTCCAGAGGGGACTGGGATTCCAAACAAAAGTTTCCCACCTTAGGGAAATTCTATATAAGACGGGGGAAGTAAACAGTGAGAGTCTTCAGCTGGCTTAAGAGATGGGCTCCCCACCCCAAGGAGATACCTGAAAGCACCTGGAAACAAAAAGAACGGTAACCACAGGGGTGGGAGAGAACAGGCTGGATCCAGGTCAGAAAAGGCAACTGACCTGAGAAAGATTTTACCTGACGTAACAACTTGGGTGAGAAGTTAACATTTGTAATTGATTTCTTGGAGTATTAAGCTTAGTCTTGCATGTTTTGTTTTATTTTGCTTTGTGACTTACTTTGTTCTGTCTATTACTTAAAACCACTTAAATCCTACTTCGTATACTTAATAAAATCACTTTTGTTTATTAATAAACCCAGTGTAAGTAATTGTTACGGGGGGGGGGCAAACAGCTGTGCATCTCTCTCTTTCAGTGATATAGAGGGCAGACATTTATGAATTTACCCTGCATAAGCTCTGTATAGAGTAAAACGGATTTATTTGGGGTTCAGGCTCCCAGCGTGGCTGTATACTGGGTGCTGGGAAAGTCCCTGTTAACTGAGAAGCCCCAGGGCTGAGTGAATCAGTGTCTGAGGAACTTCAGTGGGGTGTGGCCCAATCTCTGGGCCTGTGCTGGAGTTGAACTGGAGTGTCTAGCCCAGCACGACAGGAGTGGAGGGGCGCCCGTTCTGGCAGGAAGGTTGTTCTTAGTGGTACACCAGCACATCAAGTGACAGTCTCAAGAGGGTCTCTGTGACCGAACTGTCACAAATGTAATGTGGAAATGAATCATTAAGTCCTAGTCCCCCCAGTTCTAACAACTAGCCCCCACTACTCTCCCAGAGCCCAGGAGTCCTGACTCCCACTCCTGTGCTCTAATCACTGCTCTACTGATGATTTGGAGGTGATGGGAAGCCTGAGGGGTAAAAGACATCAGCAGTAAGTGACTTCAGTGGGGTCCCAAAGGAGGTAGCGTTGAGGAGTATGGTCCAGAGGAGGGAACACAGGGGTCTGAGACAAGCAATGCAAGCTATTAGGGCATTGGCTCCCACTCCTCTAGCCCCCCCTCCTCCCCTCACCTGAGCCCCCAAGCCCTCTCCTACCACCCATCCCCATTTATCCTCCTCCCCATAACCCCTCTCTTCCTTTATCTCAGCCCCAAACCCCTCTCCCCCTCCTCCCAGCAAGCATTTGCATGTGTAATTTATTTTCATTTCAAATATAGTTTCAGCAGCTTCTGAATGATTTGCCATACTCAGGTTACATTTCCCAAAAGAACAAAAACCCATTGACAGAGGCAGATTTTAGCAACAAGGCTACAGACATTTTTCAGATTTCTGCCCTGAGTTTAATTCAGCCTGACCCCAGCTAGGTGTTGGTCATCTTCACTGATCACTGCAGAGCCCCTGGAGGCCTCCAGCTGCCGTGAGAGCTGGTAGACTAGAAAACCCTCTCGCCTACTTTGTCCCACATGGGCAGTATGAGCATTAGGCATGTAGCTATCTATAGAGCTAAACTCTTTCTGTAATACGGTTTGCAACCCTGCTCCATCAGAGAAGTGGTGCCATGCACTAGCTGGGGTAGATGTGCCATGATTCAGACCACATGGGCCACAATCACAGCCATGGTTGGATCCCTAGGTCTGCACCAAAAAATATTGATAGAATTGGTCAACCTTAGGAAAATCTATTCTTTTGTGGGGGGCTGCATCTCAGGAACCCCTGGATCAAATGACCGCAAATTTGGATGACTTGCCATACCTTGCTGCAGCCCCATGAGGCACACCATATTTCAAGGCAATTTGAGTACCCATGTGGACTTTAGAGCACTTAGAACAGTCAACCTTTAAACAGAAAGCTATTGTAGGACTTCGCTATGGCAGAACTAGTGCGCCGCTGTAATTTCCTTTGTCACAAGTAACAGGTTGATCCAGCAAACACTCACTACTACATACAGGGTTTTCTACTCTGTGTAGCACCACTGACTTCAGCCCCTACCCTTGAAATTAAAGCTAACTTTGCTGGGGTTTAGCAGAAGTTGGAGAGAAGGGTCTAGTGATGGGCTCAAGAGTGTTGGGGAAGGCGGAGGAGTTGGGTGTCACTTGTGTTCAGAGCCTGAACTTCCTGTGGTTTCTCATGAGGAGGGTCAGTGCTGCTGCTGGAAGTGAGCCCTGAGCTGCAGAGTCTGAGGGTTAGTTGGTAGCTGGCTCTTTTCCCTCCTCTGAGTATCTGTTGAAAAGAATTCAAACCCGAGACAAGCCTGGCCAATGGAGGACGAAGAGGGGTACGTGGCATTAAACCTTCGTCCAAAGATGACAACATCAGACCGGCCATGTCAACCTGGGACCCAAGGTACGTGACTTACTGTCTTCCTGTGGTGTCCATTACTGACTGGGCCTTTACATGATACCTGGCAGGGAGGGGACAGGGGAAAACATCTTGTGTGTGTGGAAATTCTGGATGTGCCATTGTGATACTCTAGTGATGGCGCAGATAACTGCAGAGGGCGGTGGATAGAGATGAGTAGTGAGGATGCTGGTGCTTTTTACGAAGCCTGTTGTAAAACTAGGCAAATATCTAGATGAGTTCATGTACCCCCTGGAAGACCTCTGCATTCCCCCATGGGTATGCGTACCCCTGTTTGAGAACCACGGCAGTAAAGGACAGGATACACATTACAGCTGATCAGGAGGCTGGGTGGGGTAAGATCACAAAAATAAATTCTGCAAAAGGGCGTCAAAGGAGTTAAATAAACATAGGCAAATGGTCAAAAATAAAACCTGCACGTGTATATTTACCAATGCGAGAAGTGTCAAGGTAACAAGCAGGTGAATTGGAATGGACTCTGACAGAAGACCTGACACAGTCGGTGGTAGAATTCCCCAAATCAATGGGATATTATAGCACCAGACTGTAAACTACACAGAAAGGACAGATTAGATTTGGGAGTTGCATTGTGCCAGTATAATCTACCAGGCTACAAATCCCAAGTGCTAAGAATACAGATACACTAATATGTACACCACTGTGCCAGCCTCCTGACTTTCAAAGAGCTTTTGACAAGGCCCCTCACCAGAAGTTACTAAGGAAAATAAGGACTTGTCTACATGGGTAAACTGACCAGGATATTGACTTTAAAAGTGATTTTATTCCAAAATAATTACTCCTGTCTGAAAGTGCACTAATTATTCTGGAATCAAGTGATTTTTAATTGGAATAGAGTGTCCACCTGGAGAGCTATTTGGGAACAACCATCTGGTCAATTTCCCTGTGTAGAAAAGCCCTAAGTATTCATGGGGTGACTGGTAAAGTCCTAGATTGGAACAGAAACTGCCTAAGAGACAGGAAACAAATAGTAGGACTTAATGGTCAGTTTCATCATGACAAAATGTTAGCAGTGTCCAGTGGGCTGCCACAAGGTTCTGCACTAGGGCTGGTGTTTAATATATTCATGATCTGGAAAGGGGGAGGGTCAAGAGGTTGCAAAGCTGGGGAATGTCAGTCACTCGATTAGTTAGCTCACTCAGGATCGGAGAAAATGGAGGGACTCCAGAGAGACCGTCACTGGGTGAAAGAGCTTAACACTCCAGAAGATGAAACTCTGATTTTGACAAAAGCAAAGCAACGCACGGCGGAAACACTGATCTGAGCATCTCCTGCACCTCGCTCAGTTCTAGATTTACTGTATCAGCTCAGGAGAAAGATCTGTGCTCAAACTATACACCTGAGCTGCTTCTCCTCTCCCTTGTGAGTTCTGTAATATACAGGACTTCGGAGCCTGTCTCTCATCCAGAATTAGGTCCCCTGGCTTCAATTCTCCTACAGCAGATCTCCCCCAATCTATACAATCAGACACAGATGAATGTCTCATTGTCACATCCTGGAAATAAACTCTCTGCGGTGCAATACAAAAAGATCCCAGGAGTGGAAGCCAATGTCCATAGGACGAGGAGGACACAGGCTGGAGTAGCTGAGGTTTAAGGGCCCAATCCTGCATTGGCTGTGATGGCAGCTGGGTGTCAGGAAGCACAGAGCGGGCTCCAAGCTTGTTTAAAACTTCCAGACAAGGCTTGGAACTAGTGGGGGTGGCAGAATCTTGCAGCACGTCTACACCAAAGCTGACAGTGTGGTTTCAGCCTGGGCAGACATATCCATGGTAGCTCTGATTGAGCTTGTGCACTAAAAATAGCACTGCGCTGGGGCAGTGCAAACGACAGGCTGGGCTAGGTGCCCCAAGTACAATCCCATCTGAGACGCTAGGTACATACTCAGGCAACTAGCCAGCCCTGCTGTTTGCACGGCTGCGGCTACACCGTTATATTTAGTGTGCTAGCTCTGCTAGCTCTACTCCATCCAGCTCCAGTGTAGACGCACCCTTAGGCCTTGAATAGGATTTAAAGGTGCGACATCAGATCATGTCAGCTGGCTCAGTCCAACTAACACCTTCTAAAACTCTAGTCAAGACAAGGCAAGGTGCACGGCCGTACATGCTATAAGCCAATTGAGTGAAAGCCTAGGACGGGAGCTTTAACTTGACAAGTTTAGAGTATAAGTGTTTATGCTGGACTTCCCGAGAATATGTTAGCTAGCGCCTTGTACCTCCCCTTTAAATCCTAGACAAGCCAGGGCTTGAGGGGCCTGAAGCACAGACTTGCCATGCAGCTACGTGGTCAAATATGCACCACTTGAATCTACACTATAAGTGGGATAGAACCACATTAGTTCTTTATGTTGCTAGCAGTAGGTGATCGTTAACATGTTCATCAGGTTACAGTATTTCATCCTGGTTAATCACAGGGCGCCTGTCACAGGGTCCGCTCACTGCTAGCAGCACCTCCTGCTGGCCATCCTGGGAATTAGCTCTTTCAAACTTGCACTCCCTTTCTGGTGGTGTCTTTTTCCGAGCTGTCTCCCTCCGCAGCCCCTCTCACTCCAGGGACTGCAGTCTCCTCTTCATGACTTGGCCCTCCAGCCAGGCCACTAAGGTCCTCCCCTTCCAAGGAATTCAAAGTCTTTCCAGACCTGCAGTCTGGCTGGCATCTCCTGTGCCCTTTCCCCTTCCTAGAGGCTGGTAGGGGAACCCAGGCCTGTCCTCTACCCTGGGTTCCAGCCCTGGGACCCTAGAACAAGCAGCCAAGGTCTCTGTACCATCCTACCCCTTGCTGCTGTTTCCCTGGGCTTCTTCCTGCATAACTGGCTCCCCCCACTCCCTGCTTGCCAGCCTCCAACTCCCTCTATCCAAGGTGCAACTGCAGCCTACTTCCCTGCAGCCTTTCCCAGCAACAGCCCCCCTTTTTATAGCCAGCTACCTGGCTTTATACAGGCCCCACCTGTTCCTGCACAGTTGAGCTTGTTCCTCTAATCAGGACTTTCCTCTCCGCTCTCAATGTGCCGGGTGAATTGGCCCATCTGGCCTCCATTCACCCTTTCCACTCCTGTGTGGGTTGGACACCCCAACACAATGCCCTACAAGTGACCAGTTTAAAACTATTCCTGGTATTACGTGAGGAGGAATTTAAACCCCCATTGGAAGGTGCTGAACAGGCTCCACTAGACAACAGGTGGCCATTATTATTTTTTGCACTATGTGCTGAAGATGTTTCACCAAACACTGACTCTTACAGATCACCCTCATTGTCCCCGCTGGCATCGGCTCGTTCTGGGGCTGGGAGCAGCTATGATCCTCATCCTGGCAGTCTCTGTGAGAGTGATGGGCGTTTGGAGTAAGTAGTTCAAAATTAATTTGTGCAAAATGCTGCACCCTGAAATTCCCCCCCCCCCCCATTTCCATGGTGATTCCACTTCTGATTCCAACACACTTGTGAATAATATCCTGGGCATTTCATTATCACCACAAAGGGAAAAATATCACATGACCAAAGTGGTGTTAGAGCTTGGTACATAAACCCCAGGGGATCCAGCTCTCACAACTTCACTGTACAGTGTGTGGGGGAAAAGCAGAAGGCACCTTACGCTGCATAATGAATGAAATTTTCTCTCTCTTGTCCTGTCTTGTTCTATCTCTGGCCCAGTTCTGAATTTGATAGCTACAGTAGGTAACGGTTTATTACACACAGCCTCATTCTCAGTTTGCTAATCCCTAAGTAGTAGTTGCCGCTCACCCTCATCCTCTTCTGAAGTTTCTCAGCTCAAAGGATCTCTGAATACACTGGAGAACAGTACCGGGGAGAGAATCATCCATCAATCCAACTGCAGCACTGGCCTAAAAGATTTCCATTTTCACTTGAAACAATTTGTGTGTGAATCATCTCACGACAACTCAGCCGGTAACCTGAGCTCCTTCTCTCTCAGCAGCTTCCTGTATTGTGGTGCCATCTAGTGGTCAGCTCGGGTAACCTAGTGCAGGACACAAACCACTTCAATAACTACTTATAGGGCAGCTGGTAGCGACTCCTATGTTTAGGGTCCCTAACGCTTCCAGTTGTAAAAGGGTCTTGTGGTATCTGTGAGGAGCTCTCACACTTCCCTTGTTCGAAGCAGGCCTTTGAAATAGGAGGGCGAGGGGAGCCCTCAGGCTGGAGGAACATGTTTTCTTTGGCCCATGAAATTTCGTCCAGGTTTTGCTGAGATGGGAACATTGGAAGAGCCGCCATTTCCCTCCTTGCATGTGAGCCTCAGGAAAACTCTGTAGCGTGACAAAAGTCAAAAGTGCTGGGCTCACCTGCCACAGCAGCACACCCGGCACTGGGAGCTACCAGAGCAGGTGGGGAGGGGGTGAGAGCTGGGCCAGGCTCCACCTCACCCATTGTTCCCAGGAACACCACATGGAGCAGAAGCTCCTCCTGTGGGGACAGAGAGCTGGCTGGGCTCACTTTGACCACCCAGGCCTATTCCCTGCCTCCATCCCTCAGGATAACAGACTTCCTGTAACCAGCGAGCAGAGTTATTCCTGTTGCTGGAGCGATAGCACTGTGGTGTGGTACTGAAGATCCAGGGTCCAAACGCTGCTGCTGATTCAGGACGGTGGAGTTGTTCCAGTTACAGAATTGTTTTGTATGTTTTTAAAAAGCTAGGAAATTAAACACAATACTGGATTGAGAGAACACAAAGATTCCCGAAAATTAGGAAATGCCAAATTACCCACACAACCTTAATTCAGCCCCATTTGTGTGTGCCTTATGACATGGTCTTTATTGCATGATTATCTACTATTTTTATCTCAGGGCTGCTGCCTCATTCAGTGCACAGGCCTATTTGGTTCCATGTCCATGATGGCTCCCCAAACATTCAATGTACAGGATGACCTCACAGTCAGGCTGAATTATAGTTGCATGGGTAACCATGAATGTGGCATTTCCAATTTTGATTTGCAACCTAAATAAAGTTCTTTTAACTCCTTTATATGTAGTATTATCTACCCCCACGGGCATGCAGCCATCTCTAGGGGGAAACGTAATGGCTGTTAACCAGTGCACAGGAACACTACACTAAAGGGAACAGGAGTACTTGTGGCACCTTAGAGACTAACAAATTTATTAGAGCATAAGCTTTCGTGGGCTACAACCCACTTCTTTGGATGCATAAAAGTCAAAGTCCACACTAAAGGGATGGAAGTGAAGGAGGATTCCAGTTGAGCCTGACCTGCATTAGCCCGTGCTATTTCAGGACTGAGGTACTCACAGCTTCACCAATACCCCCCCTTCCTCCCCCCCCTCCCCCCCGGCCTGCAGCACCTGCGGCGAGTGGAATGTTGGATCTGTCCTCAAACAAAGCCAAGACAGTTTAGCTCTACTGGAAATGGGGAGGCTGGAGGCCTGTGCATGAGTGTGATGCAGTTCAGAACCTTCAGCTCCATTAAGTGTTTCCATTTTCCCCTCCAGAGGGATCAGGGTGTAAGCTCTGCCCCCAAAACTGGCTGCTGCACAGGGACAAGTGCTACTGGGTGTCAAAAGAAAAAAATCCCTGGGACAAGAGCCGCGATGACTGTTCAAGGAGGAGCTCTCGGCTGCTGGTGATCCGGGACCAGGATGAGATGGTAAATAAAACTTGTCCTGGAGATATGTGCATCACTAGTAATAATTAATGCACAAAACCCCTGTGGTGTGTGTCTGTCAGGGTTGCTCTATATCAGGGGTGGCCAAATGTACTGACCCTGCGAGCTGCCTACAACAATAGTTGGAAGTTCTAGAGCCGGGGTGCTCCTGCCGGGACTCAGGCTTCATCCCTGCTAGGAGTGGGGAAGGAGGGTCTCAGGGCTTCAGCCCCACAGGAAGCACCTGACAAGGCTCAGGGCTTTGGCCCTGTGGGAGGCATCTGCCAGGGCTTGGAGCTTTGGCCCTTCAGGGGTGGGGGAGTCTCAGGTTTCAGCCCCATGGGCGGCACCTGCCCGGGCTCAAGGCTTCAGCTCTGCTTCTGCTGAAGCCCCGAGCCCCAGGAGGCGCGCCCTGCAGGGCCATAGGCCTGAGACACCCCCCCCCCCCTCCACTCTGGGCAGGAAGCCAGAGTTGACGCATGAGGAGGCACGTGAAGGCAGAGGTATTAAGTTTTTTTTAACAAGGGTCTTTGTTAAGAGAAAGGTTCAATCAGTGAGCAAACAGCTGGTAAAAGGAATTTACACCTGTCACCTGAACTGGAATCCATCTTTAACCTGGTGCTTTTCCAGTGAGGGGGTGTCATAACTATAAAGGGAAGAGTAACAGCTGTCCTGTGTACAGTACTATAAAATCCCTTCTGGCCAGAGACTCCAAAATCCTTTTACCTGTAAAGGGTTAAGAAGCTCAGGTAACCTGGCTGACACCTGACCAAAAGGACCAATAAGGGGACAAGATACTTTCAAATCTTGGGGGGGGAGAAGACTTTTGTTTGTGCTCTTTGTTTTGGGGGTTGTTTGCTCTTGGGACTGAGAGGGACCAGACATCAATCCAGGTTCTCCACATCTTTCTGAACAAGTCTCTCATATTTCAAACTTGTAAGTAAACAGCCAGACAAGGCGTGTTAGTTTACCTTTGTTTTCTCAACTTGTAAATGTACCTTTTACTAGAGTGTTTATCTCTGTTTGCTGTACTTTGAACCTAAGGCTAGAGGGGGGTCCTCTGAGCTCTTTAAGTTTGATTACCCTGTAAAGTTATTTTCCATCCTGATTTTACAGAGATGATTTTTACCTTTTTCTTTACTTAAAAGCCTTCTTTTTAAGAACCTGATTGATTTTTCCTTGTTTTTAGATCCAAGGGCGTTGGATCTTGATCCACCAGGAGTTGGTGGGAGGAAGGAGGGGGGATGGTTAATTTCTCCTTGTTTTAAGATCCAAGGGGTTTGGATCTGTATTCACCAGGGAATTGGTGAAGAGTCTCTCAACGCTACCCAGGGAAGGGAATTAGCTTTGGGAGTGGTGGCAGTGGACCCGATCTAAGCTGGTAGTTAAGCTTAGAAGTTTTCATGCAGGCCCCCACATTTGTACCCTAAAGTTCAGAGTGGGGAAGCAGCCTTGACATGGTGGCAGAGCGGTGGGATCATTTTAAACCAAAAGCCAGTAAGATTTTTTTTTCTCCCTTCTAGCTGCTTGGAAAGCAGAGCTGAAGGTAGATGCATATCTTCTCTCTCCTTGCCTGAAGGCAGAGGTATTAAGTTTTTTTAACAAGGGTCTTTGTTAAGAGAAAAGTTCAATCAGTGAGCAAACAGCTGGTAAAAGGAATTTACAAACTGAATTATTTTTTTTCTTTCTACCTCTCGGGGATAGCTAGTTAGAAAGTCTGTTACCTCAGCAGCAGCCTGAGCTGAGTGCATCCCAGTTTCAGTCAACTGCAGAGGGGTGTGGCGCAGCACAAGAAAACAGGAAAATGACTACCAAAGAAGTAGCTAACAAACTAGAACTGGCCAGACTAGAAGCAGAAGAAAATGAAAGAAAACATCAGAGACTGCTTCAATTAAAAAAACTCGAGCAGGAAGCTGAAGAGAAAGCCAAAGAGGAGGCCCATAAAAGAGAAGAAAAAGCCAAAGAGGAGGCCCACAAGAGAGCTATGGAGCTGAGAGAAAAAGAGATGAAGCATGAACTGGAATTAGCACGGGCTAGGCCGGATATACCAGCCAATCCTAGTAACCCCTCTCCAGGTACCACTTCCCATCCCAGAAAATTCCCTACCTACACGGCAGGCGATGATACTGAGGCCTTCTTGGAAAATTTTGAAAAGGCCTGCCTTGGGTACAGCATCACTACAGACCAGTGCATGGTAGAGCTGAGGCCGCAGCTCAGTGGACCCTTAGCAGAGGTGGCGGCTGAAATGCCTAAGGAACACATGAACAGTTATGAACTTTTTAAAAACAAGGCCAGAATTAGAATGGGGCTCACATCTGAGCATGCCCGTCAGCGGTTCAGAGCCCTAAGGTGGAAACCAGACATGTCATTTACCCGACATGCCTACCACATTGGGAAAAATTGGGATGCCTGGATATCAGGAGCAAATGTTAAATCTACGGAAGAGTTGCCCTTCCTAATGCAAATGGAGCAGTTTTTAGAGGGTGTTCCTGAGGAAATAGAAAGGTACAGCCGAGATAGGAAGCCCAAAACTGTAACCGAGGCGGGGGAGATTGGAGCCAAATGGGTGGAGGTGGCAGAAAAGAAAAAAACTGGTAGCAGTTGGAGCGAATATCAGAAGGGGCAACCCGAAACAAAACCTTACCACTGGGGACAACCCAAGGCTCCACCTATATCCCAAGGGAAACCCCAGGCGCCTTCTCACTCCACCACACCAGTCTCCACCAACCAACATCGCCCCGGTGATACCTTAGCAGGGCGATGTTTTAAATGTAATGAACTGGGATATATAAAGGCTCACTGCCCCAAGAACCCCAACGATTACAGTTCATTACACCACAATCACACCAAAGATCCCCAGACCCAGATGCCTCTCTCATACCCTCGGAGCGAAGGGAAACCTTGAGAGTGGGCGGAAAGAAGGTTATCGCTTGGAGGGACACTGGGGCACAAGTGTCAACTATCCACCAATCCCTAGTGGACCCCAAACTCATCAACCCGGAGGCTCCAGTGACAATTCAACCCTTCGTGTCACAGTCTGTGACCTTGCCTACAGCCAAGTTGCATGTCCAGTACAAGGGCTGGTCAGGAATGTGGACTTTTGCAGTCTATGACAATTATCCCATTCCCATGCTGCTGGGGGAAGATTTGGCCAACCATGTGAAGCTAGCCAAGAGGGTGGGAATAGTCACCCGCAGCCAAGCTAAGCAAGCTTTCACCCCCATCCCTGTTCCTGAGCCGTCCACCAGGGCCTCGTCTGTATTACCAGAGACCCAAACAAAGGTGGTGGAACCGGATCCCCTGCCAACGACTGCAACAGCCGTAGTGGATCCAATCCCAGAGACCTAGCCAAAGCCAGTCCCAGAACCGGAACTGGCAACGCAACCAGCACCAGAACCATTGCCGGCACTGAGTCCAGCGCTTGCAAACCCGTCTACCACTCCAACGCCAGAGGGCACCGGCGGGCCTGAACTGGCAGAAGCAGCAGATGACCCTACCCAAGAGGCTCAGCCAGAGCCTGAAATACCACATAGTGCACCAGCGGACAGCGGTTCACAGTCAATGGAAACAGCCCCAGCACCTGCATCGCTTCCAGAGGGACCAAGCCCCAGTCCACAATCCAAGGAGGAACTGATGTCTCCAGCATCAAGGGAACAGTTCCAGGCCGAGCAGGAAGCAGATGACAGCCTTCAGAAAGCTTGGGCGGCGGCACGGAGCACCCCACCGCCTCTCAGCTCTTCTAACCGATCCCAGTTTGTGGTAGAACAAGGACTTTTATACAAGGAGACTCTGGTGGGCACCAGGAAGACTGGCATCCTCAAAGACAGTTGGTAGTTCCCGCTAAGTATTGGGTAAAGCTCTTGAGCTTAGCCCATGATCATCCCAGTGGCCATTCTGGGGTGAACAGAACCAAAGACCAGTTGGGGAAGTCCTTCCACTGGGAGGGAATGGGAAAGGACGTTGCTAATTATGTCCGGTCTTGTGAGGTGTGCCAACGAGTGGGAAAGCCCCAAGACCAGGTCAAAGCCCCTCTCCAGCCACTACCCATAATTGAGGTCCCATTTCAGCGAGTAGCTGTAGATATTCTGGGTCCTTTCCCAAAGAAGACACCCAGAGGAAAGCAGTACATACTGACTTTCATGGATTTTGCTACCCGATGGCCAGAAGCAGGACCCTTAAGCAACACCAGGGCTAAAAGGTTGGCCCTCGGACATCCTTACAGATTCGGGAACTAATTTCCTGGCAGGGACCATGAAAAACCTGTGGGAAGCTCATGGGGTGAATCACTTGGTTGCCACCCCTTACCACCATCAAACCAATGGCCTGGTGGAGAGGTTTAATGGAACTTTGGGGGCCATGATACGTAAATTCGTAAATGAACACTCCAATGATTGGGACCTAGTGTTGCGGCAGTTGCTTTTTGCCTACAGGGCTGTACCACATCCCAGTTTAGGGTTTTCACCGTTTGAATTTGTGTATGGCCACGAGGTTAAGGGGCCATTACAGTTGGTGAAGCAGCAATGGGAGGGGTTTACGCCTTCTCCAGGAACTAACATTCTAGACTTTGTAAGCAACCTACAAAGCACCCTCCGACACTCTTTAGCCCTTGCTAAAGAAAACCTAAAGGATGCTCAGGAAGAGCAAAAGGCCTGGTATGATAAACATTCCCGAGAATGGTCCTTCAAAGTAGGAGACCGAGTCATGGTCTTAAAGGCGCTCCAGGCCCATAAAATGGAAACGTCATGGGAAGGACCATTCACGGTCCAGGAGCGCCTAGGAGCTGTTAACTATCTCATAGCCTCCCTCACTTCCAACATAAAGCCTAAGGTATACCATGTTAATTCTCTTAAGCCCTTTTATTCCAGAGAATTAAAGGTTTTCCAGTTTACGGCCCAGGGAACAGATGACGCAGAGTGGCCTGAAGGTGTCTACTACAAAGGAAAAAGGGATGGTGGCGTGGAAGAGGTGAACCTCTCCGCGACCCTTGGACATCTGCAGCGACAGCAGATCAAGGAGCTGTGCACAAGCTTTGCACCGATTTTCTGAGCCACTCCAGGACGGACCGAACGGGCATACCACTCCATTGACACAGGTAATGCTCACCCAATTAGAACCCCACCTTACCGGGAGTCACCTCATGCCCAAACTGCTATACAAAGGGAGATCCAGGACATGCTACAGATGGGTATAATCCGCCCCTCTAATAGTGCATGGGCATCTCCAGTGGTTCTAGTTCCCAAACCAGATGGGGAAATACACTTTTGCGTGGACTACCGTAAGCTAAATGCTGTAACTCGTCCTGACAACTATCCAATGCCACGCACAGATGAGCTATTGGAGAAATTGGGACATGCCCAATTCATCTCTACCTTAGACTTAACCAAAGGGTACTGGCAAGTACCACTAGATGAACCCGCTAAGGAAAGGTCAGCCTTCGTCACCCAGGCAGGGGTGTATGAATTCAATGTACTCCCTTTCGGGTTGTGAAATGCACCTGCCACCTTCCAAAGACTTGTAGATGGTCTCCTAGTGGGATTGGGAGAATCTGCAGTTGCCTACCTCGATGATGTGGCCATTTTTTCTGATTCATGGACAGAACACCTGGAGCATCTGGAAAAAGTCTTCAAGCGCATCCGGCAGGCAGGACTAACTGTTAAGGCTAAAAAGTGTCAAATAGGCCAAAACAGAGTGACTTACCTGGGGCACCAGGTGGGTCAAGGAACTATAAATCCCCTACAGGCCAAAGTGGATGCTATCCAAAAGTGGCCGGTTCCAAAGTCAAAGAAACAGGTCCAATCCTTCTTAGGCTTGGCCGGATATTATAGGCAATTTGTACCACACTACAGCCAAATCGCCGCCCTGCTGACAGACCTAACCAGAAAGAAACAGCCAAATGCAGTTCAGTGGACTGATGAGTGTCAAAAGGCCTTTAACCAGCTTAAGGCAACACTCATGTCTGACCCTGTGCTAAGGGCCCCAGACTTTGACAAACCATTCCTAGTAACCATAGATGCGTCCGAGCGAGGCGTAGGAGCCATTTTAATGCAGGAAGGACCGGATCAAGAATTCCATCCTGTCGTGTTTCTCAGCAAGAACCTGTCCGAGAGGGAAAGCCACTGGTCAATCAGCGAAAAGGAATGCTACGCCATTGTGTACGCGCTGGAAAAGCTACGCCCATATGTTTGGGGACAGCGTTTCCAACTACAAACAGACCATGCTGCGCTAAAGTGGCTTCATACCGCCAAGGGGAATAACAAAAAACTTCTTCGGTGGAGTTTGGCTCTCCAAGATTTTGATTTTGAAATACAACACATTTGTGAACCAATCGCTGGCTGAGAATCCCAGTTTGTTGGACGTCCCATCAGACTGAGGCCTGCTCAGCTGGAAGCCTGGGTTCATGTGCAGGAGCTGGGGGCTGCTCAGAGGCCATTTTATCCCATCTGTCTCCATCCCCACATCCATGTTTACATGGACAGACCTGCCCCTGCCCCATCCTTCTCCACTCCCCTCTGGGGCTGGGCAGCTCCTGGGCTTTGCAGGCACCTCTGCACCTCCTTGCCGGGCTCCTTCCCAGCAGCTTTGCACAGAGCGACCCCCACCCCCACCCCCAGAGAGGCGGGAGCTGCTCTGAGGAAGGGCAGAGCTCACTCCCTGCACAGCCCAAGAGCCTGAGTGCTTCCCCGGGCAGGCACACGGAGCCCCCACCCCACTGAGTCACTGGCTGTGGGGAGCTGCAGAGGCAGGTTCTCCACTGGCCAGGAGCTGACCAGTCCGGCCCAGGCCTACAGAGGGGGCTCCTCCCGCCTGGGGCTCTGGGAAAGAGGAGGGGGGCTGGGAGTGAGTGATCCTGACTGTGAGCTCAGCTCGAGACAAGCCTGGGATTCAGCCACCAGAAACACTCTCAGGAGAGGCAACCGGGCAGTTTCTGGAACCCCTGGGGTTGAGCCCAGCCCGATTCCAGCCCTGCCAGGCCCAGTCTGTTGGGATAAAGCATCTGCCGCTCTCACCTTTTCCTGCTCACTGTCGATCCCAGCCAGGGAGGCGCTGAGTGCAGAGCACTGGCTCTGGCTGTAGGTCCAGTTCCCTTCAGTCTCTGAGAAATAATAGCATTTCCCTCGGTATCCGATCCAGCCGTCCGGGCAGCTGGGCCCAGCAGCACCCACAGGTGGTTTGGATTTTTCCACTGTCAGAGAAGCAAGTAACACAGGGTCAGAGACTGTTTCCCCTACCCCCAGCCTGACTCTGTATCTGAGTGAATGAGGGGAGAGAATCCCTCCGATCCAGGCCGCAGGCTCCTTACACCCCAGGCAGCTGTGCAGAGGGAGGAAATAGACCATTTGAAACAAGGGATGGGCACCGACCCCCTCCTCTTTAGTGGCTTAGCTTCTGGGGGTCAAATTCACAGACAGCGCAGATGACGAGCAACCCAGAGCAGAGTGCAGCAACAGCACATTCACCGTGAAGGTGTGGAGCAGGCAGGCAGGGGGAGCGTTACCCGATGGCCGGCACAGACAAATATTGACTCCATCTAAAGATAAAGTTCAATACGATTGTGTGGGACACTCGGTCTAACCACCCCAGGGATGTCCTGCTAACCTAGTTAGCTGCCCCCCTCCCCAGGCTCTTTGCTTTAGAGATGCACCTTGGGATGAAGATGGGATTAAACCGGGGTGGGCAAACTTTTTGGCCCAAGGGCCACATCTGGGTATGGAAATTGTATGGAAGGCCATGAATGCTCACAAAATGGGGTTGGGGTAGGGTGACCAGACGTCCCGATTTTATCGGGACTGTCCCGATATTTCCTTGTTTGTCCCGCGTCCCGACCCACGTGCGGTCAGGACACTGGACAAACAAGGAAATGCGCCGGAGCCTGGAGCCCAGAAGTGCTCGCGCCCCCCCCCCCCCGCCCCGACTCCACCCCCTCCTCCCCCAATTGGCTACCTCCCCGAATCCCCGCCTCTTCCCCGGGCTCACCATTCCTCCCCCCTCCACAAGCGCCGGAGGGAGGCCCGGGAGACGCAGGAGAAACGCGGGGCCGGGGTGAGTAAGAGTCCGGCCTGGCCCCGAGCAGGCAGGACTCAGTTGGGTGGTTGGGAGAGGAGGGGGGCGGCCCGCGGGGCCAGGCGGCGGCTGTTCTCCCCCCTGGGCAGCGAGACTCGGGAGCAGCCGCTGCTGCAGCTCCCACTGCCGCGGGGGTAGGAAGCGGCCATGGCGCTCGGCGGCTGCGGCTCTGGTGCCCCCGAACCCCCCGGGCCTGCTGCGAGGCCCCAGTAGCGCGCACGCTGCGCCCAGCCCAGCCCCTGGCCGGTCGCGTCTGGGCTGCTGCCCAGCTGGTGCTATCCCGCGGCGGCCCCGGGGTGGAGGCATCGGCTGCCCAGCCCCGTTCGTTCCCCTGCAGGACGGGGGGGCTGGGGCCTGCTGCCCCCACTCCGGGGCCGCCGCGCGATAGCACCAGCTGGGCAGCAGCCCAGACGCGACTGGCCAGGGACTGGGCTGGGCGCAGCGTGCACGCTACTGGGGCCTCGCAGCAGGCCCCGGCTCGGGGGGTTCAGGGGCGCCAGAGCCGCAGCTGCCAAGCGCCATGGCCGCTTCCTCCCCCGCGGCAGTGGGAGCTGCAGCCGCGGCTGCTCCCGAGTCCCGCTGCCCGGGGGGGAGAACAGCCGCCGCCTGGCCCCGCGGGCCGCCCCCCTCCTCTCCCTACCACCCAACTGAGTCCTGCCTGCTCGGGACCAGGCCGGACTCTTACTCACCCCGGCCCCGCGTTTCCCCTGCGTCTCCCGGGCCTCCCCCCAGCGCTTGTGGAGGAAGGTGTGTGTGGTTTTTTGGGGGGGGGGCACTCCCCCCGCCACGCCCCCCCTGCACCCCCCCCGCGTCCCGATATTTGACTTGGGTGATCTGGTCACCCTAGGTTGGGGTGCAGGAGGGGGTGAGTGCTCCAGCTAGGGGTGCGGGCTCTGGGGGGCGGGCAGAAATGAGGAGTCCAGAGTGCAGGAGGGGGTTCTGGGCAGGGGGTTGGGGTGTGGGATGGGGGGCTCCAGTTGGGGGTGCAGGCTCTGGGGTGGGGGTGGGGATGAGGGGTTGGGAGTGCAGGAGGGGGGCCCAAGCTGGGTTTGGAGGTTGGGAGGGGGATCAGGGCTGGGGGTTGGGGCAAGGGAGGGGCTCAGGGGTTCCAGTGGCTCTTACCTCAAGCAGCTCCTGGAAGCAGCGGCATATCCCCCCTCCAGCACCTATGCGGAACGTGGCCAGGCAACTCTGCATGCTGCCCCATCCACAGGCGCCGCCCCTGCAGCTCCCATTGGCCATGGTTCCAGGCCAATGGGAGCTGCGGGGGCACCGCCTGGGGCAGGGGCAATGTACAGAGCCACTTGGCTTCCCCTAGGCATAGGTGCCAGAGGGGGGACATGCTGCTGCTTCTGGGATCCGTGTGGGAGTTGTCTTACCAACTGTGAGAGGCCAATTAAGTAAGAGAAAAAAAAATTTTGAAGTGATAATCAAGCTAGCCCAGTACAGACAGTTTGATAAGAAGTGTGAGAATACTTACAAGGGGAGATAGATTCAATGTTTGTAATGGCTCAGCCATTCCCAGTAAAGTCCGGTTACCCGCAGTAACTATCTTCCACCATGTGGGGGAACGGGAAGAGCCTGGAGGAGCACTCAGCAAAGGTTCCAAAGAGGTACCAGCAGCTCCCCAGTCCTGCCCCACTCACCCCCTTACTCTGGCTCCCCCTCCTCCATCCTGCCCCACTCACCCCTGGCCCTGGCTGCTGGGGGGGAGGGCATGGACTGGGTAAGGGGGGGCGTGATTGAGACAGTTTCGGGACCACTGACTGGACTGAGCTGGGTTAAAAAGGTCAGTGCCAAAGTCACCCTGTTCAGTTCAGCTGGGATTTCCCCTGCAGCCTCAAGCCAGCGAGTCTGTCACAGGCTCCCAGGGAATTTCAATGGGCACCAACTCCCGCAGCCTCTTTCCCCCAGTGCAGCAGCAGGGACCAGGTCACAAACTCCTGGGAAAGCCTGCTGAAGTTTAACCCTTTCAGGGAAGGAGCAGCGGTGCGGTCAGTCAGGCCTAACACCCAGGATACATCTGAAGGGCCCGTGCAGTTGGTGAATTCTCAGAGGTAGGGAGGGTTATTGGGTCACTAACAGGGAAGCCAGGACAAGCCATTAGAGACCCACTGGAGTCACTGGTTAGTAGCGTCCCTGCCTCCCCACAGACAGTCCAGGGGAGCAGAGACTGGGTGGACCAAGCACTTACCTGCTAAAAGTGCTGCTAGAGTAACTAGGGTTACCATACATCCTCTTTTTCCCGGACATGTCCGGCTTTTCGGCAGTCAAAGCCCCGTCCGGGGGGGAATTGCCAAAAAGCCGAACATGTCCGGGAAAATGGTGGCTCTGCTCCTCCCTGACTCTTCGGCTCTGTTTAAGAGCCGGGCTGCCTGAATGCTACCGGCTTCGGGCAGCCCCGTGCCTCCAGACCCTGTGCCGCCAGAGCCCGGGAGGGGAAGTGCCCGGCTGGGGGCGCAGGGTCCGGAGGCATTGGGGCTGCCCAAAGCCCGAGCGCTACCGGCTTCACGGTTTGCCGGGCAGCCTCCAGACCCTGCGCCCCCGGCTGGGCGCTTCCCCTCCCGGGCGCCAGCTGTGCTGGGGAAGCGCCGGCTGGGGGCGCAGGGTCTGGGGGCTGCCCGGCAAACCCTGAAGCCGGTAGCGCTGGGGCAACCCTTTCCCCCTGGCTGGGAGTGGGAGGGAGGAGGGGGCAGAGTTAGGGCGGGGAAGGGGCGGAGTTGGGGCAGGGCTATGGGTGGGGAAATGGGAGGGGCCAGGGCCCATGGAGGGTCCTCTTTTTTTATTTATTAGATATGGTAACCCTAAGAGTAACGATGATGATGATCAAAACGGTGAAGGTAGCTGGGACTAGGACTTGACGGGAAGCTTGTTTCCTGAGCGTGTTTGACCCAGGGCCTGAAAGAGACAAAGCCATGAGTGCTTCTGGGGAGCAGACTCATTAACAGTATCCGCACCTGAGCCGCTGTCAGCAAATATCTATTGCGATTCCCAGGTGCTCTGAGTTGGAGAAACAAGGGGTTCGGTTTTTCTATTTGCAGCTACAATACAACCAGGCTCACAGCATTCAACAGAAGAGTCCCTGGGAGACCCCGAGGGGAGCCAGGCAGGGACAGACCCACTGGGTTCTCTCAGGCTCCTTCTCTAGCTCCAAGTGCAGTTACCTGGGGGCAGAGCAGCACAGGTGTCAGACCTACAACAGAAGCTCTAAATCTCCTCCCTGCCCCGCACTCAGGAGCCTCTGTGCTGAGAGTCCGAAGCAACCCCTGGCCCCCCCAGACTAAGGACTGGCTTCTCTGGGCCCTGCTCCGATCCCTCAGACCCCCTGCAATCCTTGACTCTCCTTGTCTGAAGAAGCAAGTTTCGTTTGAAGTCTTGATTCTCAGGACAAAGGGGATTTCAGTTAGTGACAGTGAGACACAGACACTGTTACTCAGGGGAATGGCCCCTGGCCGCCCCCAGGGGAGATGAGGCTCCCAGCTCCAGTAGCTGTGACATTTGGAGATCTCAACATCCCCTCTTCACACTTGGCAGGCACAGCAGCTGCACCGGTGAAAACGGCAGGAACAGACGCATTACCTGCCACCCCCAGACATGGGCTCACTTTCATGCACACCCAGGGCCCTGCCTCCGTGCGATGGTGTCGGGCGTGTGCCTCTCACACATTTCACACAGAGGGAACGCAAAAGTGAAGTTGGCCAGAGGGAGATGGGGTCCAGGATTTCAGAGGGATAACAGCCCCTGCCCGCTGCGAGACCTGTGGCCACAGCCAGGCACACAAAGTACAAGTAGCAGGGACAAGCTGCGTACCTGATCCATGGGAGCTCATCGCCACACTCCGTTTCCTGCAGTGTCCACACACGGGAGTTTGATCAGTTCCATCCACCATTGAAAGTGTTGCTGCGTCTGGACATGCCTCAGTGTCTCTGCCCGGCCTGTTCCCGTATTATAATCTCTTAAAAGATTTAATTAAAGAACAATTTGCTGAACCCTTGGCTCTGGCATTTGGACTCTGACTTCGGCCCTGACCCTTGGCTCGGATTCCTGCTCCGACCACTAGGCCCAAATCCTGCCCCAACCTGGTCTGTTGGCAGAGAGGCCACTTGCTCAGGGCCCGTACGTACCCCCCGAGGAAGAAAACATCTAATACTAGAGGGCTGCTGAACCTGGCAGAACAAGATACAGTGACTAGGAGTCGATGCCAGAAAAATACAAACTGGAAATAAGGTGCAAGTTTGTAAGTGAGGGGAGTTACCCCTTAGAACAGTTCCCAAGGGGATGCAGCCGATTTTCCATCACTTTAAATCAAGACTGGATGCTTACATCACCGGGTGAAACTCTCAGGTCTGCATTATGCACGAGGTCAAACAAGACTAACACAATGATGCCTAGTGGCCTTAACATCTACGACTGCCTTCATGCCCTTTGATATCCACTGAGAGAAGCTGCCCAGGGGGTCGGAGGCTTCTTTGAGACTTGAAAACAGAGGAGTCCCACTGCCAGGGGGGTGGAATCAATCACCCAGGGGCCTAGTTCTGAGGCGTGTTGCTAGGCCCTTGCTGGGGATTGTGGTGCCCGCGCTGAAGAACGCTGTATGTGCTACGTACGGATTCTGTGGGGATCTGGTGAAGGACAGTACGGAACATTTTCCCCTTTTACACTGAAGTCCCCAAATGGAGACTGTAAAATTCAGAATTCTGCCGCTGCCCCACTCTGCGGCCCTTACTCTCCTTTTCATGACTTTCTTGCTAACTCCATTGGTTAGTCTGTGGGATGAGCTCATGGGCAATACCAGTTACACTGGCAGCAGGGGCTTGTCTGTAGGACAGCTGGAGCTCTGCAAGGCATCTGCAGCCCTAACTCCACTCCCAGGGCCTACAGCCACCAGCACAGCCCACCAGCCATATTGGAGCCTTGTTCTGCCCCATTATTTCCTCTCCAGACAGCTGTCCTTAATGGTTAGTTACTAGTGTACGGGGCCGACTCCAGGTTTTCTGCCGCCCCAAGCTGCCAAAAAAAAGAAAAACAAAAGCCGCGGCAGCGCGATCGCACCGCTCCACTCTTTGGCGGCAATTCGGCGGCGGGTCCTTCCCTCCGAGAGGGACTGAGGGACCCGCCGCCAAATTGCCGCCAAAGACCCGGACGTGCCGCCCCTTCCCGTTGGCCGCCCCAAGCACCTGCTTCTTTAGCTGGTGCCTGGAGCCGGCCCTGCTAGTGTAATCCAGCAAGTGTCTGTGTTGCCTCAGGCATCACCATTCTGTGGCAATGTTGTAAATCTCCACGAGATGTCAGCATTACACAGCACATCCCCCTCCATCTAAGGCATTCCAAGGTCTTTGCAAACGCTAATCATGGATTATCAATTCTTTGCACTTATACAGAACCTATTATCCATAGATCTCACGTTCTTCCCAGAGCACAATAAGCCTGCTTACATCCGTCTGAGAGGATGACATTAAGGCAGAGGCAATAGCCAACACCCTGACGTGTTCACATCATCAGTCAGTAGCCGACCTAGGAATAGAACCCAGGCATCCTGACTCAGTCCTCTGTTTTAACCTTTACACAGCTTTCTCCCAGAGCTGGGTTTAAAATGTGTGCTCTGGCCACTAGACCTCACTCCCCCAGCCCTGGGAAAAGGAGTCCTGAAGACCATCCTTCTTTCAGGCACAAAGTGGAACAGTAACTCTCCTACCGGCATACAAACCAGCAACTAGTGTAGTAGAAATCAAATTGTTTATTTGCTCTCCAGACCCTGGTGAGCCCTTAATCCCGTCACCTGGGGAAGAGGGAGAGAAAAATCCTGCTTCTTCCTGCTTATCTTCCTCCGCTCATCCCAAGGGAAATTACATTTCAAAGTGATTCCCCTCTCCAGAAAGGTAAATGCTGTGGAAAAAAGGGGAAGGGGTTGAGTAGGAATGGTTTTGCCACTAATAAAAAGATAGAGAAAGAGATGCAGGTCTGGAGCCTCCTCTTCTCCTCCAAACATTTTTCAGTACATGGGGGGTGGGGGGAAGCGGCGAGCCCAGGGGAGGAGACGAGGCCTGGGATTTGGGAAAGGGGTTGGAATGGGGGCAGAGAAGGGGCGGAGCCGGGAGCAGGGGGGGCGCGAGCACCCACTGGCGCCGGCTACAATCGGTGCCTATGCCCTGCGCAGCGCTGCCGGCGTGCTGAAGCTGCAGGGGAGGGGGAAGCGGGGGAGGGGCTTTTGCTGCCAGAGAGGCCCCAAGTGAGCGGCTCAATCCGGCGCAGCTCCCCTGTCAGCCGCTTTTGGGTCTTTAAATAGCCGTCCGGGGGGGAATCCTGGACATTTTTAGCTTTTTACAAATTCCCCCCCGGATGGCTATTTAAAGACCCAAAAGCCGGACATGTCCGGTGAAACCCGGACGTATGGTAACCCTAGTTCTCTGCCTCCCCCTGTGCTCCACTGGTGCTGCTCTGATCTGTTTGTTTGTAAATTTCAATTATCACTGATGGAAAAACTTTTCCTTAGTGTGTGTGTGTGCAGGTGCCTGCGCATGGTGAAATCAATATTTATTGACATTTACCAATAAAAATCGAATCCATCCAAGCCTGCACTTATCAGGGTTTTTTCCAGGCAGGAGTAGACCCCTCCCACCCCAGCATGAAAGCAAAAGGCTGTATCTACATAAGGCTCAATTATTTAATGGGGTGCGTTTAGGATTTAGTTGTCCGTCCCCCCCGCCTGCCAAGGAGAACATGGTTTAATTCCAAGCCCTGCTCTCTTCCTGCCCAGGGCCTTTTCTCCAAGGGGGCTGTTTTTCTGGCCAAGGTGCAGAGTGGGGCGTCTGCAGCACCAGGATGAGCAGACGGGAGGGATTGTCTGTGAAAGGACAATGAATGAAGTGCATTCTCATGTAGACAAGCCCTAGCTTGCCAGAGGGTGCTGAGTGAATCCGTACGGGGCACCCCCACTCTCTCTCGGAGTAGAGCCAGGCTGGCCCCGAGCTGCAACCCCGGCCAGAGGGGCCGACACACGCCATTTTGGAACAGGCAAAGTTGAAAGCGCACTGAACTGATCAGCTCCTTCAGCCTGCAACCCACACACAGTCCATGGGTCTGTGTCCTTCCCCCCCACCACAAGCAGACACATACATACAGCCCCAGCCCCATAGGCTGTGTCCTCACCACCACCACCACCCCAAGAAGACACAGACACTGCCCCCCACTCCCCGGAGCCGCTCCTCTCCTCTCTCCCTCCCTCCCTGGAGCCACCCCCTCCTCCTCCCTCCTTCCCACCCCCACCCCAGGGACCACCCCTCTCTGCCCCCCAGGGGCCGCCCTTTTCCCTCTCTCCCCCAGGGCCATCCCTCTCCCCGGGGACACCCCTTTCTCCCTCCCTCCCCCACTCCTGGGGGCACTCCGGGACTGGGTCTCTTCCCCCCCACCCAGGCCTGCCTTCCCGCTCCTAGTATCTGGGGGGCTGGGTCTCCCACTCAGCTAAAACAGGCGCTTACCGACTCTTGGTGCAGGGGAGGACGTGGCAGTGGGGGTTCGCTGCCTTCATACAGCTACTTCCCCAACGCACTTCCCACAACCCTCGTGATCCTCTTGTCCCAGTCCAGGGAGTTTCTGTCCTTTGTCAGCAGTTCCCCTTCCTTAAAATTTCCTGTTGTCATGTGGCCTGCCCAGCTCATTTCTGGGTCACTGTCCTGTGGGGTTCGCAGGTCTCTGGCCTGCTTCCGTGCTCCCCATTCACCATGGTACTGTCCCCCGCATCCCTCCACTATGTACATGTGTAGGGGACAACACAAGGTACTGGGCAGTGGGGGAGAATCAGGCCCATGGAGCATCAGGAACTAACGGGGCCTTTCGCTTAAAGGCAGCTGTCGGAACCGGGGCAGGCCAAGCTGGACACATCAAATGTGGGTCACAGAGGCCTGAATCTCTCCCCTCTCCCTCCAGTTCCCCCCTCACGCCTCTGCCCATTGGCGCTAGCTGTTGGGGGCTTGGAACCAGGGTGGACCGGCAGCCCCCCACCAGCTCCCCTAAGTTCCCTGTGCGGCAGCTTCCCAGCAGGCTATTGATTGCTGGGCAGTTCAGCTGTCCCGCCCTCCACTGCCGCGTGCTGCTCCTACTCTCTGCGTTGGAGCTGCTCCTGGGGTCCTCCTGCTTCCTGTGTGTGTGGGGGGAAGAGGGGTGCAAATGTCAGCATGTCCCCCGCCCTCTACTCCTGCCCCCCGCTCCTTTACCCCATCTCCACAGAGCAGGTGGGGACACGACAGGGCTCAGGACTGAGGGAGTTGCTGGCAGCAGCTGCTGTCTCAACTTGCTGATCTATTTAAAAAGGCAATGTGCTTAGAGGGGGGTCAGCGTACAGTAACAGAAAATGTGGAAATGGAAAAGGTGCTTAATAACTTCTTTGTTTCAGTTTTCACCAAGAAGGTTGGTGGTGATTGGACGTCTGACATAGTGAATGCCAATGAAAATGAGGTAGGATTAGAGGCAAAAATAGGAAAAGAACAAGTTAAAAATTACCTAGACAAGTTAGATGTCTTCAAGTCACCAGGGCCTGATGAAATGCGCCCTAGAATACTCAAGGAGCTTACTGAGACGATATCTGAGGCCTGGTCTACACTACGAGTTTAGGTCAAATTTAGCAGCGTTAAATCGAATTAAGCTTGGACACGTCCACACGACGAAGCCCTTTTTTTCAACTTAAAGGGCCCTTTACTCCACCTCCGACGAGGGGATTAGCGCTAAAATCGGCCTTTGCGGGTCGGATTTGGGGTAGTGTGGATGGAATTCGACGTTATTGGCCTCCGGGAGCTATCCCACAGTGCTTCATTGTGACCGCTCTGGACAGCACTCTCAACTCAGATGCACTGACCAGGTAGACAGGAAAAGCCCCGCGAACTTTTGAATTTCATTTCCTGTTTGCCCAGCGTGGAGAGCACAGGTAATCACGCAGAGCTCATCAGCACAGGTAACCATGATGGAGTCCCAGGATCGCAAAAGAGCTCCAGCATGGACAGAACGGGAGGTACGGGATCTGCTCGCCATATGGGGAGATGAATCAGTGCTAGCTGAACTCCGTAGCAGTAAACAAAATGGCAAAATATTAGAAAAAGTCCCAAAGGCCATGAAGGACAGAGGCCATAACAGGGACGCACAGCAGTGCCGCGTGAAAATTAAGGAGCTAAGGCAAGCCTACCGCAAAGCCAGAGAGGCAAACGGAAGGTCCGGGGCAGAGCCGCAAACTTGCCGCTTCTACGCGGAGCTGCATGTCATGCTAGGGGGTGCAGCCACCACTACCCCAACCGTGTGCTTTGACTCCATCAATGGAGAATCACGCAACAGGGAAGCGGGTTCGGGGTACGAGTAAGATGATGATGAAAACAATGAAGATAGCTCACAGCAAGGAAGCGGAGAAACCAGTTTCCCCAACAGCCAGGATATGTTTATCACCCTGGACCTGGAACCAGTAACCCCCGAACTCACCCAAGGCATGCTCCCAGACCCTGAGGGCACACAAGGGACCTCTGGTGAGTGTACCTTTGTAAATATTACACATGGTTTAAAAGCAAGCATGTTTAATGATTAATGATTAATTTGCCCTGGCAATCACGGCCAGTACAGCTACTGGAAAAGTCTGTTAACGTGTATGGGGATGGAGCGGAAATCCTCCAGGGACATCTCCAGAAAGCTCTCCTTCATGTACTCCCAAAGCCTTTGCAAAAGGTTTCTGGGGAGGGCTGCCTTATCCCGTCCCCCATGGTAGGACACTTTACCACGCCAGGCCAGTAGCACGTAGTCTGGAATCATTGCATAACAAAGCATGGCAGCGTATGGTCCCGGTGCTTGCTGGCATGCAGACAACATCCATTCCTTATCTCTCTTTGTTATCCTCAGGAGAGTGATATCATTCACGGTCACCTGGTTGAAATGGGGTGATTTTATTAAGGGGACATTCAGAGGTGCCCCTTCCTGCTCGGCTGAACAGAAATGTTCCCCGCTGTTAGCCACGCGGTAGGGGGGAGGGGTGAAGTGATCATCCCAGAGAATTGGGTGTGTGTGTGTCGGGGGGTAGTTGGGTTTGTGCTGCATGTTAACCTGGAAACCGCAGCCCCTCCTTTTCCATTGCAAACCCATTTTAAATGGCCAACCCAACGAGTGCTTGGTATGGAAAATGACGGCGCTACTGTTTGAAACCATTCCCACATGTTAAGAAGGTTAAAAAAGCCAAAAGACTGTGGCTTACCATGGCTGCCTGCAAGCCAAAATCTGTTGCCTGGCACTGCGTGAGTGATCTCTCACACCAAACCAGCAGGCCCTCAATATAAGAGGAAAAATGCGACCTTGTAACGAAAGCACATGTGCTATGTAATGTGAACAGCAAAATTTAACGTGAAAGAGTGTACCCATTGTTCTCTAAAATGTGTCTTTTTTAACCACCTCTCCCTTCTCCTCCACCAGCTGCAAATGTTTCTCCTTCACAGAGGCTAGTGAAGATTAGAAGGAGAAAACGGCGGACTCAGGATGATATGTTCTCGGAGCTCCAGATGTCCTCCCACGCTGACAGAGCACAGCAGAATGCGTGGAGGCAGTCAATTCAGAGTGCAAAAAAGCACAATATGAATGAGAGAAGAGGTGGCGGGCTGAATCGCGGGCTGAAGATAGCAAGTGGCGGGCTGAAGAGGATAGGTGGCGTCAGCTTGCTGACAGAAGGCAAGAGTCGATGCTCTGGCTGCTGGAGCATCAAACTGATATGCTCCAGCGTATGGTTGAGCTGCAGGAAAGGCAGCAGGAGCAGAGACCGCTGCTACAGCCCCTGTGTAACCAACAGCCCTCCTCCCCAAGTTCCATAGCCTCCTCACCCAGACACCCAAGAACACGATGGGGGCGCCTCCGGCCACCCAGTCACTCCACCCCAGATGATTGCCCGAGCATCAGAAGGCTGGCCTTCAATAAGTGTTAAAGTTTTAAAGTTTTAAACTGCAGTGTGTCCTTTTCCTTCCCTCCTCCCCCACCCCTCCCGGGCTACCTTGGCAGTTATCCCCCTAGTTGTGTGATGAATTAATAAAGAATGCATGAATGTGAAGTAACAATGACTTATTGCCTCTGCAAGCAGTGCTCGAAGGGGGGAGGGGAGGGTGGTTAGTTTACAGGGAAGTAGAGTGAACCGGGGGAGAGGGGCAGCGGAGGGTTCATCAAGGAGAAACAAACAGAAGTTTCACACTGTAGCCTGGCCAGTCACAAAACTCATTTTCAAAGCTTCTCAGATGCGCACCGTGCCCTGCTGTACTCTTCTAACCGCCCTGGTGTCTGGCTGCGCATAATCAGCGGCCAGACGATTTGCCTCAACCTCCCACCCTGCCATAAATGTCTCCCCCTTACTTTCACAGATATTGTGGAGCACACAGCAAGCAGCAATAACAATTGGAATATTGGCTTCGCTGAGGTCTATCCGAGTCAGTAAACTGCGCCAGCGCGCTTTTAAACGGCCAAATGCACATTCCACCACCATTCGGCACTTGCTCAGCCTATAGTTGAACAGGTCCTGACTACTGTCCAGGCTGCCTGTGTATGGCTTCATGAGCAATGGCATTAAGGGGTAGGCTGGGTCCCCAAGGATCATGATAGGCATTTCAACATCCCCAATGGTTATTTTCTGGTCCGGGAAGAAAGTCCCTTCCTTCAGCTTTTGAAACAGACCAGAGTTCCTGAAGATGCGAGCATCATGTACCTTTCCCGGCCATCCCACGTTGATGTTAGTGAAACGTCCCTTGTGATCCACCAGGGCTTGCAGCAGCATTGAAAAGTACCCCTTGTGGTTTATATACTCGGTGGCTTGGTGCTCCGGTGACAAGATAGGGATATGGGTTCTGTCTATCGCCCCACCACAGTTTGGGAATCCCATTGCAGCAAAGCCATCCACTATGACCTGCACGTTTCCCAGAGTCATTACCCTTGGTATCAGCAGGTCTTTGATTGAGTTGGCTACTTGGATCACAGCAGCACCCACAGTAGATTTGCCCACTCCAATTGATTCCCGACTGACCGGTAGCTGTCTGGCGTTGCAAGCTTCCACAGGGCTATCGCCACTCGCTTCTCAACCATGAGGGCTGCTCTCATCCTGGTATTCTGGTGCTTCAGGGCAGAGGAAAGCAAGTCACAAAGTTCCATGAAAGTGCCCTTATGCATGCGAAAGTTTCACAGCCACTGGGAATCGTCCCATACTTGCAACACGATGAGGTCCCACCAGTCTGTGCTTGTTTCCCGGGCCGAGAATCGGCGTTCCATGGCATGAATCTGCCCCAGTAACACCATGATTTGCACATTGCTGGGGCCTGTACTTTGTGAGAGGTCTATGTCCATGTCAATTTCCTCATCACTCTCATCGCCGCGCTGCAATCGCCTCCTTGCCTGGTTTTGCTTTGGCATGTTCTGGCTCTGCATATACTCCAGGACAATGTGCGTGGTGTTCATAGTGCTCATAATTGCTGCGGTGATCTGAGCAGGCTCCATGATCCCAGTGCTATGGCGTCTGGGCTGAAAAAAGGCGCGAAACTATTGTCTGACAGAGGGAGGGAGGGGCGAGTGATAACATGGCTTACGGGTACAGGGAATTAAAATCAACAAAGGTGGCTGTGCATCAGGGAGAAACACAAACCACTCTCACACAGAATGGCCCCCCCAAATATTGAACTCAAAACCCTGGGTTTAGCAGGCCGTTGATTTCACGGAGGGAGGGGGAAGCAAATGAATACAGAACAAATCTGGTCCATCTATTTTTTACATCTTAAGCTGGCAGCAGACGGTGCAGCATGACTGATAGCCATCGGCATCTTCTGGGTGCTTGGCATAAGATGCTGTACTATGACTGCTAGCCATCATCGTCAAGATGGTTCAATAGGACTGCCGGCAGGACTGAGTCTCCAGGAGACAAAACATGTCTGCCCAGGTGCCTCTGATCGAACTCACTGAGGAATACGATGATGATGGATACCAGTCGTAATACACCATCTACTGCCAAAAGGCAAGGAGCTGCTGCTGTGTAGCAATGCAGTACCACGTCTGCCGGCACCCAGATGACATATGGTGATGGTGAGCTGAGCTGAGCTGAGCGGGCTCCATGCTTGCCGTGGTATGTTGTCTGCACAGGTAACCAGGTAAAAAGGCGCAAATCGATTGTCTGCCGTTGCTCTGACGGAGGGGGAGGGGTCTGACGACATGTACCCAGAACCCCCCGCGACACTGTTTTTGCATCATCAGGCATTGGGATCCTAACCCAGAATTCCAATGGGTGGCGGAGACTGCGGGAACTGTGGGATAGCTACCCACAGTGCAATGCTCCAGAAGTCGATGCTAGCCTTGGTACTGTGGACGCGGTCTGCCGACTTAATGCACTTAGAGCATTTTATGTGGGGACACACACAATCGACTGTATAAAACCAATTTCTATAAAACCGGCTTCTATAAATTCGACCTAATTTCGTAGTGTAGACATACCCTGAGCCATTAGCAATTGTCTTTGAAAAATCATGGAAGATGGGAGAGATTCCAGAAAATTGGAAAAGGGCAAATATAGTGCCCATCTATAAAAAGGGAAATAAGGACAACCCAGGGAATTACAGACCAGTCAACTTAACTTGTGTACTCAGAAAGATAAAGGAGCAAATAATTAAGGAATCAGTTTGCAAACATCTAGAAGAAAATAAGGTGATAAATAACAGTCAGCATGGATTTGTCAAGAACAGATCATGTCAAACCAACTTGATAGCTTTCTTTGACAGGGTAACAAACCTTGTGGATGGGGGGAAGTGGTCAACGTGTTATATCTTGACTTTAGTAAAGTTTTTGATACTGCGTCACATGGACCTTCTCAGAATCAAACCAGGGAAATGCAGCCTAGATGGAGCTACAATAAGGTGGGTGCAAAACTGGTTGGAAAAACCGTTCCCAGAAAGTAGTTATCAGTGGTTCACAGTCAGGCTGGAAGGGCATAACGAGTGGGGTCCTGTAGGGATCAGTTCTGGTTATGTTTCTGTTCAATATCTTCATCAGTGATTTAGATAATAGCACAGAGGGTACACTTATAAAGATTGCAGATGATACCAAGCTGGGAGGGGTTGCAAATGCTTTGGAGGATAGGGTTAAAATTCAAAATGATCTGGACAAACTGGAGAAATGGTCAGAAGTACATAGGATGAAATTCAATAAGGCAAGTGCAAAGTACTCCATGTAGGAAGGAACAATCAAGTTGCATGCACCCGGTCCCTGCCCCCAAAGAGTTTACAGTAGGTAGGTGTGACGTTATTGGTATAATCTGGGACCATATAGATCATTGTTGCAACCAAGGTCCTATAGTGGCAACAACCTGGTATAAAGGAGGTCAAATAAGGTCTCTAAGACAAGGTTATGGTTTGCTGGTTATGCTATCTGTATGCATGTGTCATTTTTGTATTTTAAGTTATAAGTATTGCCTCTATACTGGCTGTATTTCAAAATTCTGCTGTGCTTCTGGGTGACATCCCAGACAAGTTGGTGTCAGCTCTGCCTAGCCTGCTTGATGGCCCATTAAGGACCATTGGCTATACAACTGACCCATTGAGAGAAGGCAAATACGCCTTGTAACTCAGCAAAGTATGCAGGGACTTGCCCATGTGACTCCAGACTCCATTTTGCTGTAATTCTCCACAGTAAGGACAAAGAGGTGTTCTTATACCTGGAAAAGACTATAAAAGGCTTATGCCTCATCTCCATCTTGTCTTCAATCCTGCTTCTTATCTCTGGAGGGACTTTGCTGCAAACGGAAGCTCTACACAAAGGATTGTGGGGGATGCACTCCAGAGACTTAATTTGAACCTGCAGTTTATTCTATCACTGCTACAAGCCTGAACCAAGAACTGTGCCATTACTGTATGTAATTGATTCCATTTAACCAATTCAAGCTCTCATCTATATTTTTTTCCTTTTATGAATAAACCTTTAGATTCTAAATAATTGGCAACAGCGTGATTTGTGGGTAAGAGCTGATTTGTATATTGACCTGGGTTTGGGGCTTGGTCCTTTGGGATCAAGAGAACCTTTTTTCTTTAATTGGGGTATTGCTTTTCATAACCATTCATCCCCATAATGAGTGGCACTGGTGGTGATACTGGGAAACTGAAGTGTCTAAGGGAATTGCTTGTGTGACTTGTGGATAGCCAGTGGGGCAAAACCAAAGTCGTCTCTGTCTGGCTGCTTTGATTTGCCTTAGAGATGGAAAAACCCCAGCCCTGGGCTGTAACTTCCCTGCTTTAAGCAATTTGTCCTGAATTGGCACTCTCAGTTGGGTCCCACCAAGACCAGCATCGTTACAGTAGGCAACATGCCAATGCAGGGAGATGGAAAAAAGGCAATAGAAAGCCACACACCTAAACATCAGAGTGAGGCGCAGTGTCTGCTTAGTTCCCTAATTGTTTTGAAGCATGTGTTGGGAGGGGAGTGAGAGGAATGGCGGGAAGATCGGGGTTTGAAGAAAGACGTGCATGTTGAAGGCGGGCATGGAGGAGAGAGTGGGCACATGGCAGCTTGGTGCCGAGAGGGGGATCATCCAAAGCGCATGGAGTAAGTGTCCATTCTCCCACTCCCGGGATCTTGATTCCCTGAATCCCTTCCCTCATTGGCCTGTAGTACCCTTCAATTGGGCTGACCTGGAGTGTTGGCCTCTCCCCATTGGCCCTGGAGTCTGTCAGTCTCCTCCAGATTTTGGTTAGAGGGATTGTGCAACTGGGAGCCAATCATGCTCTCCGGAGGGAAATTAAGAAAAAAATGCAGCAGCCACTCCTTTGGAAGCCCCAAACAAGCAACAATCAATAAGCCACTTCAAGCAGGACGCCCCAAACAAGAAGCAACAAGCCCCTTAAAGAGCTGGAAAAGCCCCCAAACAAGTAACTCAAAGAAATTACTAGCCAAGTCCACTTAGAAACAAGTGAAAATTGGCTTATTTTAAACCTACTTGGGTGCTAAGCCTAGCGGCCTGCTAGGTAAGGCTGAGAGCTTCTTAACGAGGCTTTGATCCCTAAGCCCTTTAGCACCATCAACCCTTAGCCAGGGGCTGGGGCTACTCAGGGAGACCAGGCCTTTAAAAAGCCTGCTCCTAAGCGACTAGCGGAGCGAGTGAACAGGAGCAGCCAACAGGGGAGTTTTGGGAGGGAGTTTACAAAGGGGAAATGGGAGGATGGGCTACAGACACTTAACATTCCTTAAACTTCTTTAAACTTAAGCCAAAAAGCACCCCTGATAAAAACAAAACAACAGCAAAGGAACGAGCTGCAGGAGTAAAAAGAGAACGCAGGCAGGAGTCCAGCAACAGAGGGGCTACCCAGTTTATTGCCCCCAATTCAGCATGTATGATTGCCTGTCCTATGGGCAGATGGTGTATGTGTGCATTCGGTGCAAGGAGTTCCTGGCCCTCAGAGACTGTGTACGACTTTGAAGACCAGGGTGGTTCAGCTGGAGGAGCTACGGGAGGCAGAGAGGTACATAGATGAGGCTTTCTGGGACAGTAGAATGGTCCCACCCCCGGTCTGACAGCCTCTGTGCTGTTGAGGAGGATGAAAGCCTCAGGGAAGGAGAACATCCCACTGGAGCAGAGAGAAATGATCCCATAGGTGGGACCTTCCTTCCAGATGATGTTGTGGTTTCCTCTCACACTGAGGATACCTCTCCGAGGGAGGGAACTCCAGTTTTAGGGAGAGACAGCTATTAGTAATGGGCGATCTGATCATTAGAGTGTGAGGCTACATTAACAACAACGTGTTAACCCTTGAGGGCTCAGCTGAGTGCTAATTCACCATTTAGCAGCAAGGCATTTCCTGGGAAATATCCCACCCTCTGACTCCACCACCTCAACCAAGCTTCACAATCATCATTGCTGTGTACAGTATTACATTGTTTGTTTAAAACTTATACTGTGTATATATGTGTGTGTGTGTGTGTGTGTGTATACAGTACATAGCGGAGGGATGGGGGGGGGACGACAATACCATGGTGCACGGGGAGCGGGGAATCAGGCCAGAGACCTGCAAACCCCACAGGACAGTGACCCAGAAATAAGCTGAGCAGGTCATATAACAACAGAAAATTGGAGGGAAGAGAAACTGCTAACAAAGGACAGAAACTCCCTGAACTGGAGAAAAGAGGATCATGAGACATGTGGGAGGTGCATTGGGGAAGTAGCTGTATAAAGGCAGCACAACCCCACTGCCACATCCTCCCCTGCGCCAAGAGTCGGTAAGTGGCTGTGTTAGCTGAGTGGGAGACCCAGCCCCCCAGATACTAGGAGCGGGAAGGCAGACCTGGGTGGGGGGGAAGAGACCCAGTCCCAGAGTGGCGAGGGGGGGAGGGAGGGAGAAAGGGGTGTCCCCGAGGAGAGGGGTGAGCTGGGGGGAGAGCAGTGGCCCCCGGGGTGGTGGGAAGCAAGAAGGGGGAGAGAGGCGGCTCCAGGGACGGAGGAGAGGAGCAGCTCCGGGGAAGGGGGAGAAGGGTGGTACTGGGGAGAAGGAGGGGGCAGCCTCGGGGAAGGGGTGGCCCCGGGGAGGTGGGGAAGAAGGGAGAGAGAGGGGCTGCCCCAGAGGGAAGGGAGGGGGAGCCATGAGGGGAGAGGGGGAGGCGGTGTCCCCGCGGGGGAAAAGGGGTGGCCCCGTGGGGGGAAGGGGTGGCCCCAGAGGGGGAGCCATGCCGAGAGGAGGAGAGGGGCGGCCACGGGGAGGGAAGGAGGGAAGGGGAGAGGGGCGGTCCTGTGTAAGGGAGGAAGGGGGAGAGGGTTGGAGGGGAAAAGGGGCAGCCCCAAAGGGGAGGGAGGGAAGGGGAGAGGGGTGGCCCGGGGGGAGAAGTGAGGGGGAGAGGGGTGGTCTGGGGGGGGGGAAAATGGGTGGAAGAGGGGAAGAGTTGCCGCCCTAATGGGGGAAGTCTGGTGGGAGCGGGGAGAGGAGCTGAGTCAGGATGCCTGGGTTCTATACCTAGGTTTGCTACTGACCGATGATGTGAACACGACAGGGTGTTGGTTATTGCCTCTGCCTTAATTTCATCCTCTCTGAAGTTGGTGTAAACAGGCTCACCCAAAACACCTTGGGATCTATAGATGACAGGTTGTGTGTAAGTGCAAAGAATGGATAATCCATTAATGTTCACAATGCCCTTGCAACTGCTCGGAGTCATAAAACATAATTCGGCTCTTGATGAATGAGGCATGTGCTGTGTAACGCTGACACCTAGTGGAGACTCTCAGCATTGATACAAACAAGTTACATGTTACCCCCTAGATCACTGGTCTCCAAAGTGGGGTGCGCGTACCCCGGGGGGCGTGCAAGAGGATCCTTCGGGGTGCGCTGCTCGGGGCGGCAAAAATGGTAGAGCTGGCCCTGTGGCGCCACAGGGGGTGCGTGGTCCAAATTTTTTTACTGATAGGGGTGTGTGATCAAAAAAGTTTGTACACCACTGTCCTAGATATCGTTAGTTACCATCCTTATCCTTGTACATCGAACAAAACATCCTTATTCACTATGCTGCCATCCCCTCTTTATCTTTGAGAGGTCGGGGTGTTCCTGGACCATCTCAGGGATGTGTTTACATAGTTACTCGAGAACGCTTGTCTCTGCATCATCCTCTCAGGTCAGGAACGTGCTTACTTGGTTAGCTGACACGTACTGTGTTACTAGTCTGCCAAGGCCTATTCTGGATTGTATTTAGCTCCAGCCAGGCTTCATTATGACTAAAACAGTGTGTAGGGAGCCGTGCTGGGGTCACTCTCCTGACTTAGCATTAATAAGAGCAATGGTGGGATTCCGCCCACCAATCCGTGCTTCTCCAAATTATTAGTAATTTGGGGGATGAAATTACTTATGCTCAACACCTTAAAACAGCCCTTTCATTCTAGGTTGCATCTAAAAACACCGCAGAACTCCTTCCAATGGATTATTTGACGTGATCCTCAGGAGATGGGTCTGTGACAGGAATGGGTGGGTGAGGTTCTGTGGCCTGCGATGTGCAGGAGGTCAGACTAGAGAATCATGATGGTCCCTTCTGGCCTTAAAGTCTGAGCTTTGCTTAACAACTTTCCGTTACTTCCTTTGCAGGAACGTTCCTGGGGCCTATGGACAGACTCTCACTGAGCACTGACTGATCAGATAAGTATTATCCAGTCACTCGCCTCTGGCTCAAACAAACTCTAATCCCAGTCTTGGTCTCTGTAGGTACCATTGATTCTTTAGAGGATCTTTCTGCTCTCTCCCCTCAGGTTCAGCTCAGAGACCAGCTCATCATTCGTCCTAGTAAATGACAATCAGTTTATTTGACTATTGGGGAGGATTAGGCGGCAGCTACTGGGATATCTGATAGCTAGGAAGGGGTCAGGAATCTCAGAACCCGACATGAATCAGGTGAGTGGCTTCCCTTCTGAATGACCCCAGGGGTTTCAGGCCTGGCTGCTCTGGTGAAGGTTGCAAACCAGTTCACTTTGTAGCTCCCCTATTCTTGGATGCTCCTGAGTTTGTTGATTTCCCAGAGCTGGGAGGGAGCAAGGTCCAGATCCTCAAAGATATTTAGGTGCCTAACCCCAAATCTGGAGGGCTGTTTTAGTTGATCCCAGCAGTGAGCCTGCCTAGTAGATGGAGAGGTGGCCTCCAGTTGGAAGGAGGTTCTCTGGCTATGGGCTCCTCTCTCCATGAGTAGCGATGAGCACGATGGGAAGCTACAGCTGGTCTTACGGTTCAAGTATTCTCAGCCTAGGAGGGTTGTGAATGGGTGTCAAACAGCTACATTCATACCTCCCTAATAGAGAGTGGGTGTCATGAAGTGTGGGGGAGTCAGGGCCCTACACCCCTCTTCCTGGGATTCACCGTGACTCTCACCCAGCAGTAAAATGGAAGGTTTATTGGACAATAGGAACACAGTTTACAACAGAGTTTGTAGGTACATCCAAGACCCCCAGTCAAGTGCTTCTGGGGGGCAGGGAGCTTAGACCCCAGAGACTTGGGGTTCCCTGCGTTCCACCACCCAGCACCAAACTGAAACTAAAAACTCCTCCAGCAGTTCCTCTTCTCCTTTGTCCAGTCTCCCGGCCAGAAGGTGTTACTTCTCCCAACCTCCCTTCTCGCTCAGATTACAACTCAGGTATCTTCCTGCAAGGGAAGTCTCCCATCCCCAATGTAACGCCCCTGCTCCGTCACAGTGGGGTCCCAGCTAGACAGGGTAGGGGGCCCTGGCAAGAAAAAAGTTATAAACCTGTCATGGTTATAACCATGCATCTGTCCAAGTAATG